>NW_024070203.1:75796775-75807196 GCF_014754425.2 Oryx dammah
AGAAACACCTTTACGACAGCACCCTGAGAGAGGCCGGAGAGGTTTACTGTCAGAAACACCTTTACGACAGCACACTGGTAAGAGACTGGAGAGTTTTATTGTCAGAAACACCTTTACTTTGACCCAAGTAACAAGCGAGCTCTCAATATAAAGAGTTCTTCATTTTCTCTTTTGCACTAAGGGAATAAATATGATCATGCTTAAAGGAGGAGGGGACAAAAGAGGGAGAAGTAATTTAAAATGTTTGGGGGAAATGTGCGAGTGACAATTCAAATAGCAATGCAGGCTTGGTTGATTTTATACAGTGGTGGTTCTGTTATTGCTTACATAAACAACACATAAGGGAAACCAGCCTTTAAAAATCTAGTAATAGAATTTTGGGCAATTTCTGTTCTTAATTAGTAGGCAATACTTACATATTAGAAAAAAATAGGTTCCTCTTATAGCTCTAAATAACCACAGTTTATTTAATAATCATTTCATATTATAGACTTAAATGTTGTGTTTCATCTTAGAGGCCTGTCATCTACAAGTAATATAAAATGGGATTTATATATATCTTAGCAGGAAATAAAGGTGATGTAATAATCACTGTTAATGATTTTCGCTTTTAAAAATGAACTATAAAGAAATGACATTTCTATCAAACTTAAGAGGAAGGCTTCATAGCCCAAAGAAGTAGAATTTAACTCAAAATTTTAACAAGTCATTAAGAGAAAATGTATAATATAAATTAAAATGCATCTTAACAAGTTCCAAATATACTTATTATTAAATATAAAGATGTTAGCTCTGGTACATAAGAAAATATTTACAACTAATAAAAAGCAGATTGTAGAATATATGTGTTCTGTGTATAAAAATAAGTAAAATATTTTATAGTCCAGACCAAGGGATCTTTTCTAAGCCAGGTTTTATCCATGCAACTCTATTACAATACCATCTCACTGGCATTACCGGAACACATACATACATGGAAGAAATCTAACCATTATCTTGATTTAAAGATCATAGTGCCTTCTGAGGGCCTGTACATCTTCTAAAGTAAAATGTTTGTCTGGTGCATCTGAGAGGTCATCAAAGAGCTGCTTAATCTGTTCCTTTTGGCCTTTGCTAATTAGTGTCAACATCATCTGCAATAAGGGAAAAAATTATATCAGCTTATAAATGAACATTTTAAAGTTATAAAAACCCTAAAAGAATCTATCTCCATGAATGAGATATTTTTGCCACTTACCTTAAACCTTTCTGCTTTGCTCAGATATAAAAGATGCTGATACACCAAGGAGGGATCTTTATCAATAAGATGACTTTTCAGAGACTGGAGGAGGAGGAGGAATGTGTCCCCTTCAAGTTTGTTACTCAGCAACACTGGCAAATCTTTTGGTTCAGTGATGGCTAGCAGGTGTGCGCAGGCTCCTTGATCTTTCCTCGTGCTGATGGCATTTATAACCTGACCAAATTCGTAGGCATTGTTAGGCTTGGAGATCAGCAGTTTCTCATAGAGCTCTTGTGGCCCGTTGCTGGTGTCCCCCTTCTCAGAAGCAAGGCCGTCCATGGGGACCTCCTTTGAGGTCCCCTCAGGCTCTTCCTGATGGCCTTCACTCACCTGCAGGAGGAGAAGAATTATACCGGGACCCAGACAGCAGTGCCTGCATACACCCCCAGGTTACTTTCATTAAAACAGGAAGGCACTGAAAAACACCATGGGCTGTAATTTAGTCAAGTTCTGAGTGAAAAATATATAACTTGCAATAAATCATAAAATCTACTTATTTTTTAGGAAGAGAGGTTTTAAAGTCTAAGCATCCATTCATAAAAGTATTCTTTTTTTAAGGTTTAACATTTTTTTTGACATTGAGAATATGACCATGAAATTTTTATAATTTTCCATGAGTAAAAGCTGCTGTGTAAAAGAAGACCTATAACAACTTTATATCTCTTCTTCATGACAGATTTTATATTTACTTATTTCCTTATATTTGATAGGGACATGAACTTACATTTTTCAGTTCTCTTAAAAACAGTTTTTTTCTTCCCTCCTTAGTGGGGAAAAAACTCCCTTGCTTCTTTCACATATTAGCCTCCTACTCTTAGTGGAAATGTAAGATGATGGGTAGGTTGATATGAGCATTCATGAATACACAGGGATCCACAAGCTGACATTCTTCACTAAAGGTTACAACACAAGGCACTGGGTTATCTGAAATCACAAAGGCAGGTTTGGTTCTAGGTGGGCCAGGACCCCTGATGAGGCTGATCTTGTTTACAAACACTAAGAAAGGTCTGAACTGATCAGGAACCTCTCTGGGTGTGGTGTGCAGGACACTGAAACTGAATCAGTCCTCTAGGGTTCTTCAGGTCAACCAGGAAGCAAAGCTCAGTGGTCACAGGCTCACAGGGCAACCTGGAGTGGAAGCAATAAAGCCACAGGCCAGGTGGCATGGAGGGAAGGGAGCACAGAAAGAAAGAATGCAGACACCCAACAGGTTCTTAGATCCAAGGTGGAAATGCAATGGCCAGTTATCACAACAAAAGAAATGTTTTGTCATTATAATCTGTGAAAATGTCTTCATTGATTACTAGGATAAAAATACAGAATTTTTAAAATTCATAGGAATATGACCTCAGAATCCCATATGAGTATAGGATCTCCAAAAGAGTACTTTCAGAGATAATCAAATACACATACCTCTTGAATCTCAATTTTCCTTCTCTCCTTTTCTTTGTTGAATGATGCTGTATTATCCTGAATATTAAGGATTCTGGTTACCTCTTCCAGTTCCATTTTTGCCTCAACAATACTTGGGTCTAGTAGGAGAACTTTATTGAGATCGTTTAAACTTTTCTGATAATTCTGAAAGGAGGAGGGCAGAGAAAATAATTCTCATAAATAAAAGGACAAGGGGCACAGATGAGCCTGAATGGGAGATTGGTGACATAAGTACACAGAGCGTGTGCAGTAGGTTCCCATTAGTGAAAGAAGTCAGGCCTATGAGCTAAGTCTTGGGCTAAGATACTATAATCCATAACACAAAAGGGGCTTCCCAGGTGGCTCAGTGATAAAGAATTCACCTGCCAATTCAGGAGACTCAAGTTTGATCCCTGGGTTGGCAAGATTCCCTGGAGGAGGGCATGGCAACCTGCTCTAGTATTCTTGCCTGGAGAATCCCATGGACAGAGGAGCCTGGTGGGCTACAGTCCACAGGGTCACAAAGAGTCGGATACAACTGAGCAACTGAGCACGCACACACACATAACACAGAAGAGTGAGCACAGAACCTGGAGTCAGAAGTTAAATCCTGTATTACCACAGCTTTCACTGTCCCTGACACACAGGCACTGTCTGCTAAATGAATAAATGAAAGAAGCAACAGCCTCGTATCAGCACCTTCTAGCAGCAAAAACTTGAGCTAGATCCCACATCACCTTTCTGGGCTTCAGTTTTCTCATCTTTAAAATAGGAATAACAAAAGATTCTTCATTCTAGTTTTCACAGAGTTGTGCCAAGTAATAAATGAATTAATAAAGCGTGAGTGGCTTAACACCTACAAAGAGCTGGACAAATCTTAGTTGTTATCGTAATATCCTATTCCATGACACCCTTGGAGTTGTAAACAGGCTAGAGTCAACATTTATTCTTCCATAAAGAGTCAGGCAAAACCTTGGAGAGGTGGAAGGGAATGAAAAGTGTTTAACCAAACACTGTGCAGAATCTGGTGGCAGAGAAGGACACCACAAAATCAGCCCACTGGTGAGAGGCCATATTCTAGAACTATAGACCAGACTCATGTTCTGATTAAGCCAGAATTAATTCGGTGAGGAGGCGAAGAATTCCAATGATGTGTAACCTCTCAAGTATCCGTGACATATAATAATACCATGCACTGGACACGAAGCACAGGTAAAATGAGTTAGTGGTTATGTGACATTCCTGGGGGACTAGCTTTAAGGACACAGCCCTTCCCACTCCACCCAGCAATATACCAGAGCAAGAGCAATGTGCTTAAAGGGATAGCCTTAAACCGCTCTAACTTATTGTTTAAAAAAGGTGAATTATTTACGAACTATATAGTACATCAGTACTACTGACAACCAATCTGCACACAGCAACGTGTCACCAGAGCACAGTCAGAACCTGCTTCAAGAAAACCAGTGGCCCTGTGTCTCCATCCCGGGTGTTCAGGCAGGGAGGGAACCATGCGGAAAGGCATGGGGGTGGGGCGGCGGGCAGGCGGAGCGGGGACTAGTCTTCCTTCTCCGCATTTTATTCCCACAACCGCCCTATAAATACTAACTTTTACTGCCCCCATTTAAAGACGAGGAAACTGAGGCACAGAAAGATGATCTTTGAGATGATCAAGGGAGCAATGAGCAGAAGGCGAGTGTGAGGACGATTGTGGAGCTCAAGGGAGAGGCCTGAAAATGGAGCCTTGGAAATGGAGGGTCACCCCCGAGGCGTGGACGTGACTCTTTTTCCATCCGTTCAAAGACAGTTCGTGCCTAAAGAACCAACCTGTTTGGTTAGAAGAAAACCTGAGAAAGCAAGAAATACACTTTGATAAGTGATAAACAGAGGCAGGCAGTGTGAAGAGAGGGCCCGAGAGCAGAGAGGGCCGGACGGCCATGGGGTGGGGGGTGCAGAGGAGGGGCCCAGCCACCGGGTCAACACAGCGTCAGAGCGGACGGTCACCGGCGCTCCGTGTGCTGTGGGCAAGGACACGGAGTGGGAGCAGACAGCGGGGCCTGGGCCCTCATGGAAGCTGGTGTCTTATGAGGGAAAGCAATAATAAGACGAAGGAACAGACGAATAAATAAAGTAAGCGTGCGTGCACTGTCATTTATGCAAGTAAGAAAAGCAAGGGTTGAGATGGACGCTAACAAGGGGCAGGAGTCTCCTTTGATACTGCTTGTCAGAGCAGAGGAGACTGGAAGGGAAGCCAGCCCCTGGAGTGGAGGGCAGAGCTCCCACACAGAGCAAAGCGGCTCCTGAAGAAAGGAGGGCAGGAAGAGATGCTAACGACCTTAGTAGGCCTGAAAAAAAAAGATCAATCACATATGTTTGTGACAACATTTACTGTTAATAAATGTGCTTAAACTACAATAACAACAATTACTTTAGATGATGTTACTGTTTTTGATACTTTGGGCCTGCTGGCGTCCCCGATGGCTGTCAATTCCCAAGGGCAGGCTACATGTCTCACCACCTCTATGCTCCCACAGCCCAGCACACGCGTGGCACTCGAGAGAGTAAACAAACTGTAACTAAAACCAAGATGCTCAGTTACCTTTTCTTATGAAGAGCACCTGAACAGTTAAGAAAAGCCCTGTACTTCCCTGGTGGCCCAGCAGTTAAGAATCCGCCTGCCAATGCAAGGGACATGGGTTTGATCCCTGGTCTGGGAAGATCCCACATGCCATGAGGCAACTGAGCCTGTGTGCCAATCACCGAGCCCACGTGCCCTAGAGCCTGTGCTCTGCAATAAGAGAAGCCACAGGAGAAACCAACGCACCACAACTAGAGAGGAGCCCCCGCTTTCCGCAACTAGAGAAAGCCAGCATACAGCAATAAAGACCTCGTGCAGCCAAAAATAAACTATATAGGAAAAAAAAAAAAGGAAAGCTCTGTAGTTTTCAAACCTGGCACACACACACACACAAAATTAAAGCCAGCTAGAAAACAAATAAAATAATCTGAGAAAGCAGAGTTTAGTTCAGAAGCACAGGCAAGGCCCTGCTCCCTGTGGACCCATAGGCTACCTCCTTACCAGTCAGACAGAGAAAGCCAGTCCAGGTGTGAGTTCTGATGCATTTTATAAACAGTCTTTGAAGATACTCAAATTCACTTGGCACATAACTCAAACCACAGGGGATATAGATAAAGCTATGAGAGATCAAACCAGAAAAACAAGCTGCCAGTCTCACACTCTACTAGGGCAGGATCACTAAAAGTTGGGATTCTCTTTCTGCATCATCATGCAATTTCCAGAATTCATTCCAAGGAAGTATAAAATTCCAGTCTTTCAAACAGTGAGGCAGCCAGTATGGGATAAATCTGCTTTAAGAGTTTGGAATATTGATATAGAAGCTCATGAGTCACACAGATCATGACTGCCTCATGGACCCAATCCATTAAGTTCAAAAACAATTGAGTAAACTTTCAAGAAGCCTCTTTTAATTCATGGTGCCACACATCCCCTAGGAAATCTTTATGTGAGGTTTACAAATGAGTATGCTGTTAACAAACAAAAGAGAAGCGGGGCAGGGGGGCGCGTGGTGGTGGTGGTCAGGTGTCCTGGGCACTGGGAATAGAGCAAACACACTGGGCATACAGGGCCGCTGTGGAGCTGCTGGGCTGGCGAATGGGGCAGCCACGTGCCGGAGGGCGACATGGCCCACTTTCATCAGGACAGAAGCTCCTACACTTGGGACACTTCTGGACCTTGCCCTCGGCACCTCTTCGATTGGCTGTTCATCTGTATCCTTTATAACAAAAGGAGGGGCTGGGGAGGGGAGGCAAGGCAGCAGCATGGCTGAGGGGTCGTGACGGGTCATCCTGCCTCAGTACAGGTGTCACTCCACTGCAATCAGAGGGGATCTAGGCTCTAGAAAAGCCTGAGTGCTCAGAACACACAAGCACACATCCTCATCTGATACAGGACACAAGAAACATGACCACCCTCTTTCAACAAAACCTAGGTTTTATGGAGTTAAAAGAACGCTCTCAAACTCAGTAAGGTCGACACTCTGCCCGCAAACCTCTCCCTCCTGCTGTATACCCTCCCTCATCACACTGCACCACACGCATCACAGCCACCCAAGACAGAACCCGGGACACGGCCCCGGATTCATCCAAAAGAAGCAGAAACTAACTTAAAAAGACACTCCCACGCTCCATGCAGCATTATTCACAAGAGCAGCCTAAGGGTCCATCAGTGAATGAATGGATAAAGAGAATGTAGTATATCCACACAACGGAATATTATTCAGCCATTAAAAAGGGAAGTCTTGCCATCTGTGACAACATGATGGACTTTGAAGGCATCGTGCTAAGTAAAATTGGTCATATAGAGAAAGACAATTATCATATGATCTCTTATATGTGGAGTCCAACAAAAGAAAAAAATGAAGTTGCTCAGTCATGTCTGACTCTTTGCAACCCCATGGGCTTATAGCCTGCAGGCTTCTCCATCCATGGGATTTTCCAGGCAAGAGTACTGGAGTGGGTTGCCATTTCCTTCTCCAGGGGATCTTCCTGACCCGGGATCGAACCCAGGTCTCAGGGACCAAACCCAGGTCTTTCACCTTGCAGACAGACACTTTACCCTCTAAGCCGGTCCCCAGACCTGGCTGAAAAAAAAAAGTAAACCCAACAATGAAGAACAACCTGAACTCACAGAAACAGAGAACAAAAATAGGGGTTGCAGAGGAAAGGTGGGGGTTGGGGAGCAGAGGATGGGCAGAATGGTCAAAGATGTTCAGAAGGTATGAAATTTCAGTCACGAAATAAGCCATGGAGATGTGATGTACAGCATGATGACAAGAGGTAATAATAGCATATTGTACATTTGAGAGTCTCCGAGAGAATAAATCTTGAAAGTCCTCATCACAAGAAAAAAATGTTAACTGTATGGTGAACTCGGAGAAGGAAATGGCAACCCACGCCAGTGTTCTTGCCTGGAGAATCCCAGGGACGGGGGAGCCTGGTGGGCTGCCATCTATGGGGTCACACAGAGTCAGACACGACTGAAGTGACTTAGCAGTAGCAGCAGCAGCAGCAGTATGGTGAACTAAACATACTGTGATCATCTGATCATTTCATAATACATACAAATATCAAATCACTATGCTGTACATCTGATACTAATATAAAATGTCAATTATATCTCAATTAAAAAAAACTTTAAAGAAGAAAAAAAAGTCAATGATCTGTACACTTACAATGTGTGAACTTCATTGTATTAAACTTTAATCAGAGTCTTTAAAAATACCATTGTAGGAAAT
This sequence comes from Oryx dammah, assembly GCF_014754425.2. Taxonomy (NCBI): domain Eukaryota; kingdom Metazoa; phylum Chordata; class Mammalia; order Artiodactyla; family Bovidae; genus Oryx; species Oryx dammah. The sequence continues at coordinate 75,804,780 of NW_024070203.1, forward strand.
GCCATTTCCCAGAATGTTTTGAGTTTTCTTTGTGTTATTTTCTACAAATGAAAATGTTCACTTGAGTTTTCCACACAGAAGCAGCAGCATCAAGAAAAGTGTAATTATATAAACCTTCTTTGAAAGTAATGGTGTGGTTTTCTTAGAGAAGAATGCTGTCCTATGGCCTCATAGGGACCACTTGCCAGTTTAAGGCTCAAATCACATGAACTTCCGCCTCTGCTGCATCTCTGCCAGTGTCCATGGGTGAACACCTCTTCTGTCCCGTTCCTTCCTCCCCACCCCACCACAGACAACCCCAGCCCTCTGTCCGAGGAATCCAGCGGCATTGCCGGTGGCCTTCAGTAACTCAGCAAACCTTCCTGTCCCTTAAAGTGGACCTATTCTAACTAACGACAGTCCTCAGAAAATCAGGAAATAAATCATCATTTTTGATCTGGAAGGAATCTTAGAAATCTGCGGCATCTTCCTAGATTTCAGGATTGGTGACTACAGAACCAGGCTTAAACAGGATACTGCCATGCCCATTCCTCAAGCCCACAATTTATGTTCATTGAAAGCACGTGATTTGTTCAAAGATGACCCTGACATATGAAAACGAAGATTTCCTCACCTTGAGCCCTTTGTGAGCAAGGGCTCGTCTATAGCAAGCTTTCACATTGCCGTGATCCATCTGAAGGGCCTGGTCACAGTCCTGCTTTGCCTCTTCAAACTGGCCCAGCTTCAAGTAACAGAGGGCTCTGGTGTAATGAAATGGAACTCAGCATTATGAAAGGTAAAAAGAACATATCCATAAATTTGGGCAGCTAATAGAAATCAGAAAATAACTAAATATGTCTGTTTCGATACCACAGGTGCTGCAATCGAAACCTAACATTTTTTTTTTCTCCAATGATGGCATTTTCCAGCAGTACTTGCAATTAGGGACCCTGGGGATACCACTGCAATCAAAACAGTCCAGGCCCTCAAGGAGGTTGCAGTCTAGAGGAAGAGACAGTCTGTTAAAAGCAGCAAATGCAGTGAAATCTGTAAAGGATGCTCTGGGAACACAGAGCTGAGAGTCTCTTCAGACTTGGTGAAGCTGAAGTGAAGGGATAGTCAGGGAAGACTTCCCAGAAGAAGGGACATTTAAGTTGAAGCCTGGAGTACCTGTGCAGCGAGTATTATCCAATGGGAAGGCGCGGGGCTGCGACAGGAGGGAGGGCACCCAGCGCGTGCAGAGCTGACAGTAACAGAGCGCGTGGTGCTCCTGGCGCTATGGCGGGAGTATGCGGAGGTTTGGGGAGGGGGAGGCCAGACAGGAAGGGCCTGGCAGGAGGCTGAGCTCTATCCAGCGCTTAATGGAGTCTGCTGATGGGTTTTTAAGGTTTTCCCAGGTGGTGCTAGTGGTAAAGAATCCACCTGCTAATGCAGGAGACGTGAGAGACACAGGTTCGATCCCTGGGTCAGGAAGATCCCCTGGAGGAGGGCATGGCCACCCACTCCAGTATTCTTGCCTGGAGAATCCCATGGACAGAGGAGCCTGGCGGGCTACAGTCCATGCGGTCTGAAGCGACTTAGTATGCATGATGGGTTTTAAACAGAGGCGGACCCATTCACTGTTTGGGGAAGGTCATTCTAGCTGCCAAGTGGAGAATCGGAGGGGACAGAGGGGACGAGGCTGTGCAGGAAACACCTGGGAGGGTGCAGCAGGTGGTGAGGGGTAGGTGGTGACAGCCAGAGCAGGACTGATAGGGAGTGGGGACGGAAAGGAGTTCAGAAGGCCTAGAAGAGTTTAGAAGTCAGGACACCTGCACTGCACGGACTGGCAAGGGAGGCGCGGGTCAAGGGTGAGAGCCCATCATGAGCACAGAAGGCAGGGCGGTGGCACTCAGGTCCAGGGCTCAGAGACAGAGATCAGTCAGTTCAGTAGCTCAGTCCTGTCTGACTCTCTGTGACTCCGTGGACTGCAGCTCGCCAGGCTTGCCTGTCCATCACCGACTCCCAGAGCTTGCTCAAACTCATGTCCACAGAGATGTGGGGCTCAGAACTAGAAGGTGGTAAATGGAGCCAGCGGGTATTAGAGCGAAAAAGGCATCTACACCTTTAGAAGCCCAAGAACAGCAGGGAGAGAAAAGCCTAAAAAAAGAGAAAAGAAAAGCCTTAGAGAGGGAGCAGGGGAGTGCCAGGCATGTGAGCAGTCTGCATGAGAGGGGAGTCAGTCTCAGGGGAAAATTAAGAGGCCACTAACACCCAAGACCACAGAGGCCGAACAGGAGAAGGGCAGAAAAATGCTGGTTTAGTAAGAGAACTTTTCACATAAGAAGGTCGCCAAAAAGAGGAAAACATGTGCCAAAACAAACAGTGAGAACTTAAGTTTAAAATATTTTCTGAAACAGCTACAAAAACCCATGCCGAGTCACTATTCTTCAGAAAGC
>NW_024070203.1:75807206-75822659 GCF_014754425.2 Oryx dammah
CACACCAGGGAGGGAGGGGCAGGGAGGCCTCACACCAGGGAGGGAGGGGCAGGGAGGCCTCACACCAGGGAGGGAGGAGCAGGGAGGCCTCACACCAGGGAGGGAGGGGCAGGGAAGCCTCACACCAGGGAGGGAGGGGCAGCACCAGCCCAGCTAGCAATGTCTGAGCAGGAACCCTAACACAGCCTGTGTCAGCCCTCCCAGCAACAAGACACCAAGATACCTCAGGCTTTCAATCTCTCCTATGGCCTCTCTTCTTTTTTTAAAAAAAAGAATACTCACTTAAAGCAATTTACAGTATATACCAAATTCTCAGTCATGGGGAAAAGCTGGCAATTAATCAGTCTATAATTTTTTCATCAAAAATATCAACATAAGAAATAGAGCAAGTGGCAGAGAACTTGCCTGTTTGTATAAATGGCACATTCCTTGTTGTTAATCTTCAAGCATTCACTGTATTTACTAAGGGCATCTTTATAGTTTTTGTCTTTTACACATTGCTTTCCTTCTTCTTTAAGGGTTTTAAACACTTTTTCATCTATGGGACACACAGAAAAAGTGGAATCACTCATACAAGCACCTCTACAAAACTTTAAGTATACTGTAAACTAAGTGCCCACAAACCACACAGAGCTGAAGTCTAAATGGAACATGATTTTGTATATGAATTAAAAAGACAAATTGGCTATAAGTAAAAATTTGATTACACAATGACGACACAGTTTTTTCAAATTAGAAAATAGAATACAAGCGATTGTATCATTTTATCCATATTGGTATGCCTTCTCTCTGCTGGAAATGGTAACTGTGTTGTGAAAAATGAACGAACAAACCCATTAAAGCCTCAATTAGACCTCTTCCAACAGTCCCAAGTTTCCTTGGAAAAACCACACCTCCTCCCCTCTCTGCTCCCGTGGTTTCAGCAAAGCAAAGCCCACCCCAGCCCTATCTTTTGGGGTAATAATCTGTGCTTTACTAACCAGCACATTATATTCCCTTGGCCACAGTTGGCTACTTGGTCAGGGAAGGACCTATGAGAGCCAATGAGTGACAATAAGATTTCTATGGCAGGTTTTGCGAAGGTAATTCTTGCTTTCCCCTGTGGAACATGAGGATAAAAGGAGGGGCTATTTTGTCATTGTGCAATACAAGGGGAGAATCTGTTTGAGAATGGGGTCAACAGAGCAAAAGAGATGCTAAGACAGAGAGCTCAAGCATAACCTCCTAGCCCTGAATCCAGCTGCCCGGGCAGCTATCCTACCTGTGGACTTTCCCACAAGAGGGGAGCCAATAAACAACCTTTTCTGCTTAAGACATTCATGGTTGGGTTTTCTGTTACTGGCAATCAGAGAGTCCCAGCTATTACTGTTGCCTATTATCTTGCCGTGAGCATGACCCTCCACTCAGGATCCATTCCCTTCTTCCTAAGGGTACCTCGATATTCACGCAGCTCTTACTCCTCTCCTACTCAGCCCACATGTCCAGGGGAAGCTGACCCCATCAATCAGAACTTGGGTCTAAGCCAATTAAGGCATTTCTTCATCACAGGGAGTGGCTCAGGAATGAGCATATGACTCATTAGAATAAATACCAAGACAGTTTAGCCTATAGAAAGTGGAGTAGCTCAGTCATGTCTGACTCTTTGTGACCCCGTGGACTGTAGCCTACCAGGCTCCTCTGTCCATGGGATTCTCCAGGCAAGGATTCTAGAGTGGGTTGCCATTGCCTTCTCCAGGGATCTTCCTGACCCAGGGATCGAACACAGGTCTCCTGCATTGCAGGCAGACAATTTACCATCTGAGCCACCAGGGAAGTCCTTTAGCCTACAGAACAACAGGCTAAAAAAAAAAAGCTAGGTCTTTAGGGCAATGTATTTCTTCATTCTTAAATTAATACCACCAAAAGCAGTAGGGTCTCTCTCTCTCTTTGGACACTGATCTGTGCAGTCATTAAGGCTAAAACTGTTACAGTTCTCTATTTCTGGCCATACCCTGAGCCCTGACAAATTGTACCTGATTTTGGAGCCTGCCCAGGTCCTTTCAGTTACTTTGAGCCAAAACTATCTCCTTACAGTTGTAAGTCAACAGATTTTCTGTGACTTGCAACCACGGTTGTCTACCATACACAAAATATTAAAATTTAAAGTTTTAAATCTGTGTATTAACTTTATAGAGTAGATATAAAAAGAAAATCCATAACTTAAATTTTAAAATATATCTTTAAATTCTGTGATCTAAAGATCCTGATAGATGCACTGAATTTATAGTATAAACTCAGAATATAATTGATAACCTTATTTGTCCCTCTGCACAAATGGCAAGGATATTAATTTTTCATCCCTTTATTTCAAATCACAGAATATTTCTGCCTAATGTTTCATGTTTCAAAAGATCTCACACTATGCAGCCAAATGACACTCGCCATAAATCTTGGCATCTATATAAACTCTAAAACAGATTATTACAGAGGATTTTTTCCCTCTAATTTGCTGAAAATGTTTCCTCAAGCTTTTCTTCCCACACTGTTTTTAGGAATGTGGAATCCAGTCTCACTAATAAATATGAACAGAAAGAACTGATTATTCTTGTGCTCATGACTTGCTAGCACATATCTACAGCATGGTTAGTTTTTGCACGTTATTAATAATGAAGAGCTACCCTTTACTGACCAAATACTTTGTACCAGTCCCCACCGATTACAGACTCTAGAAACTAGAGATCTCCACACTTTCCCCAGGACTGCTGCCCATTTAAAAGCCTTGGAAGAAGTTCCCTGCCTCTTCTTTCTAGGCAAGGAAAAGAGTGAGGGTCTAATACCAGCCTTCGGGACATGCCAGTTCAGGAACCTAAGGGGCTTTGCAAGATGAAGCCCAACAAAGACACACATGGATCCCTAAGCAGGCAGTAGAAACAGCCTCAGCTGGCTTTCAGGCAGAAGGCAAGCGTGAAGTCACACTGACTACACACCCTACACAAGGTGCTGAGGCGGGCACTGTGGGGATGCAGTTGTGGACCTGAACAGCTATGATGAAAGGGAGAAGGAGGTACTGCTAAGATACATGTTATAAGGCTTTATTCTTTCAAAGACATCAATTTCATTACACTAGCCTTGCCACCACATTCATGCTATGATGAGAACTACATGGCTACTTAATTCTTTTTCTTATTATTAATAATAATGCTGACTCAACCTTTATTAGGAGCGGCCCTGGTGGCCCAGTGGTAAAGAACTCGCCTGCAATGCAGGAGATGCAGGTTCAATGCTTGGATCGGGAAGATCCCCTGGAGCAAGAAGTGGCAACCCACTCCAGTATTCTCACCTGGGAAATCCCATGGACAGAGGAGCCAGAGCTGTAGTCCATGGGGTTGCAAAGAGTCAGAAACAACTGAGCGATTAAACAATAACAACCTTTATGAAGAGGTTCAGTAAGTTCAGTTCAGTCACTCAGTTGTGTCCAACTCTTTGTGACCCCATGGGCTGCAGCATGCCAAGCCTCCCTGTCCATCACCAACTTTCGGAGCTGACTCAAACTCATGTCCACTGAGTCGGTGATGCCATCCAACCATCTCATCCTCTGTTTTCCCCTTCTGCTCCTGCCTTCAATCTTTCCCAGCATCAGAGTCTTTTCCAATAAGTCATTTCTTTGCATCAGGTGGCCAAAGTATTGGAGTTTCAGCTTCAACATCAGTCCTTCCAATGAACACCCAGGACTGATCTCCTTTAAGATGGGCTGGTTGGATCTCCTTGCAGTCCAAGGGACTCTCAAGAGTCTTCCCCAACACCACAGTTCAAAAGCATCAATTCTTTGGCGCTCAGCTTTCTTTACAGTCCAACTCTATGAAGAGGTTACTGTACGCTTACACAGGCAACACTGAGTATGCTGAGTATGCTGTATGCATATCTCCACTTATTCCTGAGCATAACTCCGTGAGACAGTTACTCACATCTCCCCCTTTCATATACATGAAGACACTGGACGTGGGCAGCAACTCCTTAAGACTCTGCAGTTAGACAGAGGGAGAGCAGGGTCTTGAACTTAAACCCAGGTCTGACGCCTGATATCACGCAATTATTCTCCCGCTCTACTGAGAAAATAATACGCACAGCTCACAGTAACCCTCAGAAGAAATGAGTGCAGGCTTCCCCTACCTGGCATGCCTGGCTGGGGATGGCAACAGGAATTTCCCACTTGGTCTGGGGGCGTCTCTGCCGCAGGCCGCCAAGCCCGCACTTGTGCGGAGGTGGGCACAGCAGGAATGGGTGGCAGCTTCTCCCGCCAGTTTGGGCCATCCAGAGCAATCAAAATCTTTGTTATCCTAAAAAGAAAATCAGTTTCCTCTGTTGATCATGCAGTTTGCTTTTTTATATCACTGAAGGTCACATCAAGGTAAAACTTAGAAATGCTACACAGCTCACAGGGTCACAGAGAGTTGGACACGACTTGGCGACTAAACAACAACATGCATTTGTATACTTTCCTGTAGAAAACATGCCAACTTGAGCTATATGCTGTCCACATAAACTGTCTTTGAAAGGACTTTTAAAAGTTGTTCCAAAGTATGTAACTTTAGATCTTTTTTGTATCAAAAGAAAAATGAAGACACTTCTAATTGGTTTAAGAAATTTTTAAATGTATATGCAATAAAATTTTAATTTTTTAAAACAGTAAAGTATAAACCTAAAATTTAGGAAGTCCTAGAAAAAATGTGCCCCACATAACATTTCATATAATTGCTAAAGTGATTATTACTCTTGAGACTTTAACAGAAGTACTTTAGAACTTCTATACCCAAACTGTATACTAAAAATAGGTATACAGGACTGGCTGCTAAAACTGATGAGGGTGTGTACATGTGTGTGCTTAGTTGCTCAGTCATGTCTGACTCTTTGCAACCCCATGGACTGTAGCCCACCAGGCTCCTCTGTCCATGAGATTTCCCAGGCAAGAGTGGGTTGCCATTCCCTTCTCCAGGGAATCTTCCCAATCCAGGAATCGAATCTGTGTCTCCTGCACTGGCAGGATTCTTTACCACTCAGCCACTTGGGAAGCCCAAAACTGATGAGGAGTGGCTGTCAAATGGAATAGTGCTTCTTTTTGAAACATTAACATATGGTTAAGATACTCTTACCTTGCATTTTTTCATCTCTAAAACGATCTACTCATTGTGTTTTCATATGCATAAAGATGAAAGAATTCGATAATGGAGTCTACTACAAAGACCCTTGTAATAATGACATTTGCTAATGGCTATAAATAATATTCAGATCACCACCCCTGATTATCACTTTCCCATCATTTTAAACATACAAAGTATCATACTTAGATTTTAAAACAAAACTAAATTATGTCTGGGATAAATCTGGTTTTAAAAAAAGGTGCTCCCCAATACTGAGAAAGTCACTGGTAATTAGTAGAATGCATTCAAATTAGTTAACTCAGTAGTACTTTTTATGTGAAAAAATTATATAGAGCCAAATATAATATATACATTGTCCCTATAGTTTCATAAACTTAAATTTCAACAGTGATCTTTGGTTATGATAGCCACATCTCATATTTCAGTGCAAAATATTTTTTTTGAAAAATAATGTATAACCACCCACCATAGCAGAAGAAAAAGACGCTTTAGAAAAAAGAATTTTCAAGCAAAACGTGTATTACCAGCAGAAAGGAAGGAAGAAGCAGCTTAAAAGAGATGATGTGTTGCCAGGGAGTAAATAAGTATATGCAGGGAAATGTAACATATGAGATTCCTGGAGAGGAAAAGAGGAATATGGTTAATGGAAGAAACAAAATAAGCATAGATGTTTAAATTTTTTTCCCAAAAAAAAAAAAGCTGTTTAGATGGAAAAGCAAGCATAAATATAGGGTTCATGAAAAGGAATAGTGAAATTTTTTAATGAATATTTTACAGAAAATATATATGCCAAAACCAGACAAAGCCTCCTCACCTTCTCATAAAATGATATATAAGCAATAACCATTCCATTAAAAAAATGAATGAGTCCTAAAATTCAGTCTGTGTAAAAGCACCTTCTTGAGTACATCTAAAAATTACAATATAATTCTCAAAAAACTAAACAGAATTACCATATGATCCAGCAATTCATGCCTAGGAATACCCCAAAAGGAACTGAAAACAGGCATGCAAACAAAACCTTGCACACGATGTTCACAGCAGCACTATTCACAACAGGCAATGGTGGGAACAGCCAAAATGTCCTTCAACAGATTAATGGGTGCAACACATCCATACAGTGGAATATTACTCAGTCGTAAACAGAAATGACATCATCACACATGCCACACCATGGACCAACCTTGAAAACATAAGCTATGTGAGTCAGGCACAAAAGCTACACACTGTTTCTATTTACATGAACTCTCCAGAATAAGTAAATCCACAGAGACAGAAAGCAAATCAGGGCCTTAATGGGGGTTTCCCTTTGGCGGGGGTGGGATGAAGTATTTTGAACTATTAGAGGTGGCGGCTGTCCAATACTGTGAGTGTACTAAAGGCCACTAAATTGTACACCTAAAAATAGTAAATTCAGTTGTTACGTGAATTTTACTTCAATTTTTTTTAAGTGTAAAAAATGTAGAAGGTTCAGAAATATGAATGATCCCAGTCTCTCAGACATAAATTTCTCCCTTTAGACCCATTCAGTCTATCACTATGAACCAGAGTTCCTAAAACACCTTGTCTCTGGCAGACACTTCAGGTGTCTGTCCACTTTTTTTCACGAGAACCTCTAACCCTGGGAGAAGATCCTACTTTCCCAACCATCTCGGAGACTCGCAGGCAGAGGATGGGCGAATTAATAGCAGAAACCCACAGCACAGGGTCTGCTGGAGAATGCATTCACTCCACACAATTTTACTGAGGATGCCTACTGTACCAAGGTACCGCAACAGCACAGCTGGATAAAACAAAACCCTAACTTCCCAGAACTCTTAGTGGAATGAATCTAAAAGAACTTTATGAAAAGAGATAATATGGAAAGAAGGCACAGCTTGGAGGGAGAGGAGCCTGAAGGGCACGTGTGCCAGGGAAGATGGGTGGGTCAGGGGACAACGTCCTCTCCTAAAGGGCAGAAGGGACTTAGCTGGACAAAAGCAGGGAAGAAGAGCCTTCAGGAGCCCATGTGGAGGCAGCAAGTGATGTGCAACCAGGCGGCTGTGCAGCAGGAGAAAAGGCTTGGAGGGCTCCCAGGGACACTCCTGATTTTACAGGATGGAGACCATGCCCTGAATGCCCAGGGTTCCATCAGGTCCCACTCTAGATCCAATAACCAGTATCTTTTCTTTGCTTCCCAACAGGCGGGTCCCTGGCAACCACGGAGAAGAAGCATCAGGGAAAAGCTGCCCACTCAACACACAGATCTTTCCAACAGTTTTCTCCAAAGTGCAGTGGGACCAGGTGGGGAGGTAAGGCAGGACTGTAAGACACGAGTTCTTATCTTCTTCAGCTTTGTCCAAGGTCCCCTCCATGGTCAATCAGTGCCCTTCACTGACCACCTCCAGTGCTTGTTCTCCAAAGCTGCAGACCAGGGCAGCCTGACCCCTCTGTGATCCCCCAACTCGTCAATTAACGTTCATGCTTGGGGATAACGTGTCTTACGTTAAGTTGTTTCCCCTCTAGCTACATTCTACTTTGCTTAAAGACAGAGCCTATGTCATTTTCCCCCTTCCTCTCTTTGTGTGGTGTGTGGGACATGCTACACTAGGTCAACACAAGGCACAGTGTGACACACAAAAATCCTTCAAAGAAATTATACTTTGGACAAATGGAATTAGAAAATGCCATACATAGCCAAGTAGTAACTTTTCAAAGTTCACGTGGAAGCAGTTTATGAAATCTGGAAGCTCTTACTTTCCCGTTCTCACCTGAGGAGTAAACAGGTCACAATATAAATTCTGTGCTATTTCACCATCCTGTGCTGTGCTTAGTCGCTCAGTCCTGTCTGACTCTTTGTGACCCCATGAACTGTAGCCCGCCAGGCTCCTCTGTCCATGGGATTCTCCAGGCAAGAATACCGGAGTGGGTGGCCATGCCCTCCTCCAGGGCATCTTCCCCACCCAGGGATCAAACCCAGGTCTCCCACGTTGCAGGCGGGTTCTTTACTGAGCCACAAGGGAAGCCATCACCATCCCAGATGAGTGTCTACTAAAGGGCATGTAACACAAACTTCTAGCAGGCTCATGAAACACCCACTGTCCTGAGGAGAAAATAAAAAAGGTTTCCACTGACAGATGTGGTGCCAATGAACGCCTGGAGAAGACTCAACACGGCAGGCTTTGCTACGTTTTCGGATCTCGTCCTGTAATCAGTACTGATGTATGACATCACTGGAAACACCTTTCTAACCCCACAGATATTAACAAATACTAAAATCAAATTCTGTACATCTTGAGTTGCACAGAAGAGCCATATCCTGTGCTGTTTTTAAAATTAAGTGTATATCATATATAATATTCACTGAACAGTAATAAGTGGACCAGGACTCAAAACATATCATGGGATAGTTAGAAAGTTAGAGAGTGAGAACCATTTGGTTTTGAAGGGGTGAAAAAAGGCACGCATCCACGTAATGCCATTAAGGAAGAACATGTCCACACCTTGACCTCGTTCTGAAAGGAGGGGAAGAAACCTCATTCCATTAGAAAACAACTTGCCCTCGGGCAGCGGCCTCTGATTAGGTTACCTGTTAATACTGTCATTTGCTATCTGGATTCCACAGTCTATTTGCAACACTGTTTTATAATCCACGTAAGCTTTCTGATACTGCTCTACAGTTTCATAGGCCATTGCTCGTCGAAGAAGAGGCTTGATAGAGAATGGATGAAGTTCCAGGGCCCTAAAGGAGACAGAAATATTACACGTCATTTGTTATGAAGATCACTCCCTAACTCATACTAACCCGACATATCTGTTAGGACTGAACTCTCACATACGTGCATATCTGATATTTCACCTTGGGGACCTGGCAACATACCAGAAAGGTAAACCCAGAGCAATCAATCTGTGGTTATTTCCCTTCTTTTAAACCAGTCCCCTTTGGCACTTGCTCTTCCCCCAGTGAGACTGAGCTCCCAGGCAGCAGGCACTGCCTACCCCTCCAAGCCGCCCTCCCAGGGTCGCCCCCCACCCCCATGGGCTAACAGAGCCCGCATGGCACCGGGTCAGAGTAGGCTTTGCACCAGGTTCTTGTTACTGACAGATCCAAGGGAAAATTTTATTTGCACTATGTACTTACTAAGGCACTTAGCATAGGACCACAAAAACCTACAATACCTTTTGAAAATCAGCCCTCTAAAGCTTAACACAGTTGACTATGATTTACTTGCTGCCGGTCAAAAATAGACCAGAGGAAATTGAGGAAGTTAGTATACAATGATTTCTGTAAGTCATGAATTTTCTAGTGTACTTTCTATTCTGTGAAGTACTTCCAGTATCACTAGAGATATATTTCAAGGTTATGTTCCTTGGTTTTGTTTGAAGTAACTGCTTAAGGCTACGTCACTAACTTAATGCATTTCACTATACTCTGAAATAAAGTATACAATCAAAAGATGGTATTTGAGTGAAAACTATTGTACTCTCTTAGTTTTAACAAAATCAGTTGAAACTGTAAAGGAGTATTATGGGTCGATACCAACATTTATTAATAGTCCACGCAGAGATCCCACGAAGAGCCTACTTCCTCTCTGATCCACTAACAAGAACCTGCACCAGACTGTCTACAGTGGGGATAAAGGTTTGCTGGTGATTCTACGCACAAGCAGTTTCCATATATCAGACATTTGACCTGCTTCAGGAAAAGCATGATTTCTTCCCCAGTAGATCTGTTTATCCCTGTCTACAGTGATCTGGAAGGAGGAAGCCCTGACAACACCTGCAGGTGTGAGTCACTGCAGATGACATCTAATGTCACAACAGGCCTGGAAGGTAAATATTCATATGTTCAGGTCACAGATGAGGGCGCAATCTGCCCACATGCCTGATCTTCTGAACTTAAGCCACGGGAGACCAAGGGCATTGCTGGTCTTGATCATTACTATATCCCAGCACCTAGATCACAGAGGGCCACTGGAGGCACTCAGCAAAGCCCTCCCAAGTGAACCTTCAGGACCCACACTCTTGCCACCACAAGCACAGATGAAAGCACCACAGATTAAGAAAGGCACAGTCACCTGCCACCCAGAGAGAGCCCTTAATAATTCTTCACATTGTATGGATACTTGACTGCACATGTGGGTGTGCTCCTGGGCTGTATACCACTCACTCTGTTCCAGAAATGTCATTAAACCTAATTAGCATCATTTCTTTGAAAAAGAATCATTTTTGCTCTGCCTAGGTACTAGGATTGGGGATGATTTTAACAATCTCTTTTGCATTGTACTGGATTTAAAATTCTTTTTTTCCATAATAGGTATGTGTTACTCTTGTAACCAGTAAAAGTTATTTTAAAAATAAAAGTCTATTAAAAACACTCAAACACTAGAAAACACGTTTTGGGGTATCAGGATCTATCACCTGTACCCCTGTCTTAAATCTACCTTAGTTTAATGCTTAGGAGATAGTAACTACATGAACACTAATTATAAATATAGGTCACAGACACAAGACTACCCCCATTTTACCAAAGACTTCCAATGCCCAAGGAGCTATTTACCCACAAGATGGACCTGAGATAGGCATGGAATCTAAAGCTGAATGAGATGATGCATTTAATTTATAGCACTTCCCAGCTGAGTAAATGCAAATTTTTCTTTTTAACCACAATCCTGAAAATGAATGTGAGCTTATGAATGGGAATTCCACTAAAGGAAAAAAAGCAAAGTGCAGTTATTCATAAACACACAGAGAACTTTTAAATCAGAGTTTACAAGAGCTTAACTATTCAAGTTAACACAGTTAAGAGAGCCTTCTAATTTCAAGTCCATCAGAGAGAAGCAAAGATGAGCAGAAACAGAATTACTAGGCAACATTCATTTGAGTCTGTCGAAACACTCTCAATGAAAAGTCCAGGGAAGAGTTTTGATGTATTTAGATAACTCAAAAAGGTTCTCTGACAGATTAGGAGCAGTGAAGATATTTTTTAGCTGATAAAAAATTATGAGAATTGTTATATGGTTTTTCTAGTAGTCATGTACCAACATGAAAGTTGGACCATAAAGAAGGCTGAGTGGTGAAGAATTGATGCTTTTGAATTGTGGTGCTGGAGAAGACTCTTGAAGAGTCCTTTGGACCACAAGGAGATCAAATCAGTCAATCCTAAAGGAAACCAACCCTGAATATTCACTGAAAGGACTGATGCTGAAGCTGCAATACTTTGGCCACCAGATGCGAAGAGGTACATTGGAAAAGACCCTGATGTTGGGGAACACTGAAGGTAGAAGAAGGGGATAGCAGAGGATGTGAATTTGAGCAAACTAAATACTTCTAGTGCCACTTCAATTATTATTTTAAAAATAAGCCAAATTAACTGATATTTGATTTAATTCCTGAAAAACAAGTTAATCTTGTCATTTAGGGAAAAAATAGGGCACAACATAGTAATCTTAGGGGAAAATATTCATGTTAACCTCTGTAACCTGAAAGGATGGAGTTCCGTTTGCTTTCCTGTGCATGTACTTGGTGCAGACAGGGACTGGCATGTCACCATTGTCATCCTCAAAGCTCTAACATTTCTGGAACAATTACTGTATGTCTAGCAACTATGCTGAATGCTTCTTTTCAATATCTGCTTGATGTTTGCCTAAGTTCAGTCAAGATGTGCTAGTGTTCTCTCTTTTTCCCCCAAAAAATGCATAAAAAGTTATTTCACAAGTAAATCTATGAAAGTTATTTCATAGGTTCTCCCTTATTTTAAATTTTGCTCCCAGGGAATTTTTCTTTTTCACTGTTTGAAACCTGCTACCACTTGTAATAAAAGTCTGTGCAAATAACTCTCCAAGGAGCAAAGATAATTAACTGAAAAACTAAAACACAGGCTTTCTTTTGAGGTGAAGAGAAAACTGGTTTTCAATACAGCCATACTTCAACATGTCCCCCAAGGCAAATCGTGGTTTCCCTGGCATTAAGATGAATTTGAGAATCATTGCTTTTGAGTAAAATCACCCCAATCACCCAGTCACCTTATGCTGAGACTCATATGTCAGGTATCAAAGAAAACATCTAAGTAGGTCGGTTTCTAGAAAGGTCGGTACTGACCAGCAGAGCCAGATTCCTTGGCCGAGAACACAGCCCTTCACTAAGGACCCTTCACCTAAACCACCACCCATCTCCCCTCTGCCTCCTCCCTCCCCGGCAGGCAATCTCCTACTCTCCTTCAAGACAAAACTCCACTCCAGTCTCAACAGTCTCCTCTGTGACTTCCTCCTGGGTCTCCCCTGAAACACAACACATTTTAGCAAGAAAATGTCTTACACCATATCTCACTTACACCATCTCACTTAAGGATAAAGTAAGTCCACTGTTTTTTAACCAGAGTACTGAACTCACTGAAGGAAGACCTGAGACACGTCTGAAGGGTAATGTACTGGGCAACAGACACTTGAACTGAAAGGTTCTCAGCTGCAAATCGCAAGGTGCCTGACACTATGCAACTCTACTTGGTCTTGTTAGTTATGGGTGGTGGCAAACGTTTAACAGCTGGCTCTCCTGAGAAAAAGGCCCAGATTTGTGGCATTTGCCAATTTTCATAGTATTAGCAGTACTCCAATCATGTCAGATTTGAACTACCAACTTGACTTCAACCAACTCCCCAAATCCTGAAAACGTTGTGAGCTAGCACAACCGTTGATGATGTTGAGACAGACCAAAGTAAATATAAATATAATTTATTTTAAATTTGAATATGTAAAATTGGCAAAAAATACAAGCAGCTCACGACTTTCTTTTTAAACTGCAGGCACAGATAACCAGCAAGTTTTTACCCACATATGTAAACTGATATTGTCAATGAAAAAAAAATTGTTCAACTTATAATCAAGGTGTCCATGTATGCCACTGTCCAAACTAGGGCTTCTAAGAGTGAAAGGGAGTCATACTAATAATTATACCAGACAACAGGAGTAAATGAAGATTGTGAAGGTTACACCAGTACATGCAGCTTCTTACTTTTTAGATGCACTAACAGTAACATATTAATGGCAGAAAGCGAAGAGGAACTAAAGAGCTTTTTGATGAAGATGGAAGGAGAGAGTGAAAAAGCTGGCTTAAAACTCAACAGTCAAAAAAGTAAGATCCTGGCATCTGGCTTCATCACTTCATGGCAAACAGAAGGAGAAAAAATGGGAACAGTGACAGATTTCACTTTGGGGGGCTCCAAAATCACTGCGGATGGTGACTATTGCCATGAAATTAAAAGATGCTTGCTCCTTGGAAGAAAAGCTATGCCAGACCTAAAAAATGTATTAAAAAAGCAGAGACATCACTTTGCCCACAAAGGTCCATATAGTCAAAGCTATGGTTTTTCCAGTAGTCATGTACGGATGTGACAGTTGGATCATAAAGAAGGCTGAGTGCTGAAGAATTGATGCTTTCAAACTGTGGTGCTAGAGAAGACTCTTGAGAGGCCCTTGGAAGGACTGATGCTGAAGCTCTAATACTTTAGCCACCTGATGCAAAGAGCCAACTCACTGGAAAAGATCCTGACGCTGGGAAAGACTGAGGGCAAGAGGAGAAGGGGGCAACAGAAGACGAAATGATTGGATGACATCATCGACTCAATGGACATGAGTTTGAGCAGACTCTGGGAGATAGTGAAGGACAGGAAAGCCTGGCGTTCATGGGGTCTCAAAGAGTCGGACATGACTGAGTGACCGAACAACAATAAATAGTAACTTCTTTCCAAAGGGCTCCTCAAGCAGGCTTAATATTTAATGGTTAAAAAATTTTTTTAAAGATACTTTTTATTTCTGTAAATATATTCATCCATCTCAGTATGTAACTTGTTGAGTACCATGGGTGACTACTGTGCTTGAGGGATGCACACACAATTCCTGACCTCAGAGAGTTTGAATTCCTCTGCAGAGGGTGACATAAGTGCCTACAGGTGTGAGAGTGACAGTCAAGTGTCACAGCCATGCAGAAGACCACGAAGTCTGAGGTGACAAGGAAAGTGGAGAGGAGGGGGCAGCTGAGGAAAGATTCCTGAAGCAAAGCTGTGCAGAGGGCATTACACATACAGACCAAAGGAGAGCAGAAAGCTGAGGGGGGGGCGTGGGCGGGAGAGGGGCACGGGGCGCAGTGTGGTGACAAGGTATTAGTCACTCAGTAGTGTCTGACTCTTTACGAACCCATGGACTGTAGCCCGCCAGGATCCTCTGTCCCTGGAATTCTCCAGGCAAGAATCCTGGAGTGGGTGGCTCTTCCCTTCTCCAGGGGATCTTCCCCACTCAGGGATCCAACCCAGGTCTCCTGCATTGCGAGCAGATTCTTCGCCGCCTGAGCCCCCAGGGAAGCAGAGAGTATAATGATCTGCAACAGCATACTGGGCAACTGAACCCAGGCTGAAACAGTCTGCACAAAATAATGCTTCAGGAAAAGTCACCCTGATGCCACAGTGGATTGGAGGAGGCAGAGACACCGGTCAGAAGGCTTCTCCAATACTCTGGGATCGATGTGGAAAGATTATGATTAAGGTGGTAGCTAAGAAATGAAAAAAGTTTGCACAAACATCTTCTATAACTGTCTTCATATATGTAAAAGGATGTATGAGCTTTATGTGTTAACCAATTAACGCACCTTCAATGTCTTAAAAAATAAGATTTACGCAGAAACTTTAGAAGGGTATTAAATACTGCATTCATCCCACTGAAATGATAATCTGTTGACAAAGCTGAAAAACGGGCAGTTTACCTGTTACAATCCTGAATACAGCCACTGCAGTTTCCGTCTTTGAGGTAGCATGCTGCTCTATTTGAATATAAGATACTTAGATCGGCTGCACTTCCACTTCCTAAAAATCACATTTAATTAAATGGTTACAATCCATTGGCGGAATCACAGTTCAGCAGAAGACTGAGGTCTCCCGCGGCACCGCGGTCCTACATCCGCGGCTAACACGGCTACGAGCAGCTGCCTGTGCCCGCGCCGGCCGGAGGCCAAGCCCGTGACCGGCAGCTGCCCACGCGGCGCGCCCCGAGGTTCGGCCGCATCCGCCCTGCCCTCGGTTCCCGGGAAGGGAACGGACGCAGCGGGCGCTCGTCATTCGCAAGGGGCCGGGGAGACCGCCGGGCGCAGCTCACTCACCTGCGGGCTCCAGCTGCGCGATCGCCGCCGAGTACTTGAGCGCCGCCTCGGAGAACTGCCCATTCTGAAAGAGCTCGTTGCCCTGGCTCTTCAGGGCGGCGGGGCCCATCGGGGCAGAGGGCACGGGCGGGGGCGCGTCGGGTCCCGGGGACGCGCCGGCCGCGGGCTCCCCGGCGCCCCGCCCGCCGCC
>NW_024070203.1:75823059-76321772 GCF_014754425.2 Oryx dammah
CGCCGCCCGCCGGGGCCGGGGCCCGCGGTCGGTCCCGCTTGTCCGCGCCGGCCCCTGGCGCCCGGCGCCGCCGCGGCGCGCCCCTCTCCGGCCGCTTGCCGCCCTCGCTCCTGCGCGTCAGCTTCTTCTGGATGTTGCCCATGGCGCGCGGCTCGGCGGCGCTCCCGGCTCCCGCCGGCTCCGCGGCCTCTGTGGGGAGTGGATGCGGGAAGTGACTGTTTGCATCATCGGGAGCAGCTACCGCCGAGGCCGCGGCAGTGCCGGCGCGGGGGCGGGGTTCGCGGGCGAAGCCGGGAGGAGCCGGCCCGCCCCTCGCCGGGAGCCGGGCAGTTCCGGCGCCGCTGGGGGCCGGTCCGCCCCGAGGGCTGAGCGCCGGAGGCCGCGCTCCTGTGGAACCCGGGGGTTTCCGGGGCTGAGGACTCAAGTCAAGCCCGGACTTAACTCTTCGAACGCCGAAGAGCTTGGGATGTGAAAACCGGCATTTCAAACATCATTCCCTTCATCACAGCGTACGTGTCGAGGTAGACCTTACATAATTTGTACTTTTCTTCCGCTTAACAATTTACAAATGAATGAATGAAGATACTAAGACTTGAATACAACTGCACTCTCAAGTTAGGGTACCCTTTCCTTCTGTTAAAGAACTGGGAGAAGATAACTTTTTCAAATTATCTTTTTCAAATAATCAAAAAATTATCAAATTTTCAAATTATCAAGTCCAAGTGATTTTCAAGGCATTTAAAAATGGTTTTAGCAAAGAACTCACATAAAACAGCCACCTAGTTTTTAAAGTGAACCTTAAAAAGTCAGTAAAATTTCCATTACAATACCTTACTCCAAGGTAAAAATTCCTCTGATCTTGATTGAAAAATTTCAAGTATTTATCAGAGCTTTAATAATTGATTATTGAACTGATTTTTAACTATGAAAATAAATATTTCATTGATAGGTGTCTAAATATTTAAAACAAAGCAATTCATCATTTCAAAGCACTAACTGCAGAGACTTCCCAACTTTCTCTTGTAACAAATTCTCATCTAATTTTTAATGAATGTATTTCCCATTCTGTTTCATGAATGTTAAAGCCAGAATCTGAAGCACAGATGAAACAGAAAGCAACAAGTACATAAATGAAAATCAGTGAATAGATGATGGTCACCTTAAGGCAAGCAATGAGTTTATCAGTTCAGTTCAGTCGCTCAGTCGTGTCCGACTCTTTGCAACCCCATGAATCACAGCACGCCAGGCCTCCCTGTTCATCAGCAACTCCCAAGTCTACTCAAACTCATGTCTAACGAGTCAGTGATGCCATCCAGCCATCTCATAGCATATTGGGCACCTACTGACCTGGGGAGTTCCTCTTTCAGGATAGAGTTCCTCTATCATTTTGCCTTGTGAGAGGGCATCAGAGGGCAGACACACTGAAACCATAATCACAGAAAACTAGCCAGTCTGATCACACGGACCACAGCCTGTCTAACTCAATGAAACTAAGCCATGCCGTGTGGGGCCACCCAGGATGGTCGGGTCATGGTGGAGAGGTCTGACAGAATGTGGCCCACTGGAGAAGGGAATGGCAAACCACTTCAATATTCTTGCCTTGAGAACCTCATGAACAGTATAAAAAGGGAAAATGAGTGTATAAAAGCACACTAATTAATAGAATTTTCCTGGCTCAGACGGTAAAGCGTCTGTCTGCAGTGCAGGAGACCTGGGTTCGATCCCTGGTTTGGGAAGATCTCCTGGAGAAAGAAATGGCAGCCCACTCCAGTATTCTTGCCTGGAAAATCCGATGGATGGCGGAGCCTGGTAGGCTACCGTCCATGGGGTTGCAAAGAGTTGGACACGACTGAGCGACTTCACTTTCACTTTTCCATACAGCAGAATGACATTCAATTTTGGATCACTAACCAAAAGAGGCTAATTATTAAAACAAAAGATGATCTTGTAATAGTGATAAATCCCTAGATTGAACCCAGTAGAATTATTACAGCAAGGCTCTAGTACTCTTCATCTGGTATTTGCTGCTCAGGTTCCACCCAGAATAAAAATGGACGGAAGCATAAATCAGTGTCAGCAGAAATGATAAGCAGCTAGTATTGTTTTCTGTTCCCTTGGGTGTCATCCACTCATGTCTGACCAATACTGTTACTAAATAACTGCTATTTATTTAAAACTTAATATGAGTCAGGACCTTTACATACATTATCATTAACCTTCATACCAAGTATTATCCCCACATTACAAATGAAGAAAGAGAGACACAAGGAGAAGACTAAGGAATTCCCTCAAGAATGAAGAGCTAGAAACCAACGTAACTGGGATTCAGGATCCAGAGGAAATGAAATGAATGCTGTACCTCTTTCCTTAAGATTGAAATGCCCCTGAAATGTCCCTGCACAGGTAAGCAGAGGCCCAGGCACGAAAGACCTGTGAGTCCTGGGGGCTATTTAGCTCCCTGGAAGACATTCCAGAGGAGTCATTCAGAAGATAGCTCCAAATATAGATCAGAGGAGGCCTTATCTGGAAGACACTGACTTGGGAATTTCGAGCATAAAAACAATCATCGAAGAAGTTTGGTGGATGTGGAGGGAGTCACTGAGATCTTCCAAAGGATCCCTGAGAAAGACAACAGTTAAAAAGATGATCAGAATCGCCAGTGGAAGTGGAGTACCACCTAGAAATGAGAGGAGAAAAATGGGAAGGTGTACTGCTTCAGAAACCAAGAGGAAAGAGCATTTCAAGGACAAAGGAGTCAACGGTAACAACTGTCAAAGGAAGGAACGACCAACAGTTCTCACTGCATAAAGACTGAAGGAAACCATCAGATCTAAAAACCACAAAGACTTCAGTAACCTTGGGTGGTGCGGTGGTTTAGGGTAGCTGGTAGATACAAAAATTCTCAATGAAATACTAGCAAACTGAATCCAAAAGCATATTAAAAGCATTATACATCATGACCAATGGGATTTATCTCAGGAATGGAAGAGTATTTCAACAGTAGAAAAATCAATCTATTCAATACCTGCCATTAATAGAACATGGGGGAAAAACCATATGACCATAGCTGACACTGAAAAGGAACTTGACAAAATCCAATACTCTTTCATGATTAAAAAAAAAAAAACAAAAAACCTCAAAATATGAAGAAGTAAAACTTCTCAACATGATTAAGTACATTAAGTACATTTATGAAAAACTCACAACTAAGATCATACTCAGTAGTGAAACCCTAAAAGCTTTCCCCTGAAGATAGTTTTCACTAGCTACTCAACATTATACTGGAAGTTGTAACCTGGTCAGTTGAGACAAGAAAAAGAAAGACGTCCATACTGGAAAGGAAAAAGTAAAACTATCTCTATTCAAAGATAACATGATTATCTTCAGATAGATTCTTTAGGATTATATATTTACACAATACACGCACACACACAAACCACTAGAGTTAATAAAAAAATTCAGCAATTTCAGGGTACAAGTTGTTCAGTCGCTCATAGGGTTTGACTCTTTTTCACCCCATGGACTACAGCACACCAGGCTTCCCTGTCCTCTATCCCCTGGAGTTTTCTGAATGTTGAGTTTTCTGATTGTTTTCTGAAATGAACAGGAATCGTTTTTTGAATGCTGAGTTTCAAGCCAACTTTTTCACTCTCTTCTTTCACTTTCATTAAGAGGCTCTTTAGTTCCTCTTCGCTTTCTGCCATAAGGGTGGTGTCCTCTGCATATCTAGTTATTGTTATTTCTCCAGGCAGTCTTGATTTCACCTTGAGCTTCATCCAGCCCAGCATTTCCCACGATGTACTCGGCATATAAATTAAATAAGCAGGGTGACAATATACAGCCTTGTAGTATGGCACACTCCAGTACTCTTGCCTGGAAAATCCCATGGGCGGAGGAGCCTGGTAGGCTGCAGTCCATGGGGTCGCTAAGGGTCGGATACACGACTGAGCGACTTCACTTTCACTTTTCACTTTCACGCACTGGAGAAGGAAATGGCAACCCATTCCAGTATTCTTGCCTGGAGAATTCCAGGGACAGCAGAGCCTGGTGGGCTGCCGCCTATGGGGTCACACAGAGTCGGACACGACTGAAGCGACTTAGCAGCAGCAGCAGCAGCAGCAGTACTCCTTTCCCAATTCTGAACAAATCTGTTGTTCCATGTCTGGTTCGAACTATTGCTTCTTGACCTGTATACAGGTTTCTCAGGAGACAGGTATTCTAATATTCTTCAGAATTTTCCACATTTTCTTGTGATCCACATAGTCAAAGGCTTTAGCATAGTCAATGAAGCAGAAGTAGATATTTTTCTGGAATTCCCTTACTTTTTCAATGATCCAGTGGATCTTGGCAATTTGATCTCTGGTTCCTCTGCCTTTTCTAAATCCAGCTTGAACATCTGGAAATTCTTGGTTCACATACTATTGATGCCAAGCTTGAAGGATTTTGAGCATAATCTTGCTAGCATGTGAAATGAGTGCAACTGTACAGTAATTTCAACATTCTTTGGCATTGCCTTTCTTTGGGATTGGAATGAAAACTGACCTTTTCCTATCCTGTGGCCACTGCTGAGTTTTCCAAATTTGCTGGCACTTGAGTGCAGCACTTTCACAGCATCATCTTTTAGGATTTGAAATAGCTCAACTGGAATTCCGTCACCTTCACTAGCTTTATTCATACTAATGCTTCCTAAGGCCCATTTGACTTCACACTCCAGGGTTTCTGGCTCTAGGTGTGTGATCACACCATCATGGTTGTCCAGGTCATTAGGATCTATTTTGTACAGTTCTGTATATTTTTGCCACCTCTTCTTAATATTCTCTGCTTCTGTTAGGTCCATACTGTTTCTGTCCTTTTCTGTGCCCATCTTTGCAAGAAATGTTCCCTTGGTATCTCTAATTTTCTTGAAGAGGTCTCTAGTCTTTCCCATTCTACTGTTTTCCTCTATTTCTTTGCATTATTCATTTAAGAAGGCTTTCTTATCTCTCCTTGGATCAACATATAAAAATCTGTTATTTTTATAAACTAGCAATGAAAAGTTCTGAAATGACATTACAAAAACAATTCCATTTACAATCGTATTCAAAGAAGTAAAATATTAAGGCAATTTTAACCAAGGCAATGGGACTTGTGGGATAAATATTGCTGAAAGATATTAAATGGAAAAATATCTCTTCATCATGGATAGGAAGACTCACTTTTGTTAAAATATCAATACTATACAAAGCAGTCTACAGATTCAACATAATCCCTATCAAACATCCATAACTTTTTTGGCAGAAATGGAAAAGCTGATCCTTCACTTTGTATGGAATTTCAAGAGGCCTAGAATAGCCAAAACAATCTTGCAAAAGAACAGAATCAAATGACTTACACTTCAGATTTAAAAACTTATGGAAAGCTACAGTAACCAAAACTGTGATACTGATATAACGATAGACATGTAGATCAATGAAGTAGACAGTTCAGAAATAAGCCCATATATCTATGGCCAAGTGATTTTTTTTAGGGTAACATATGTTTTAATTTTTATCAAATGGAAATCAATGTGATAGTACAATGAAACCTCTGAAAACCATAGCTTTGGGCCACATCAGTCAGTCCATCAATCAATCAGGTGGGTTTTTGTGTGTGTGTGTGTGTGTGTGGTATAGTTGACTTACAGTATTATATAAGTTTTATGTATATAAAATAGTGATTCACAATTTTTAAAGGTTAGACTCCATTTATAGTTATTATAAAACACTGACTATATTCCCTGTGCTGTATAATAAATCCTTGTAGCTTATTTATTTTATACATAATAGTTTGTAGCACTTAATTTGACCCCCCTAGCATGCCCCTCCCCTTCCTTTTCCCCTCTGGTAACCACTAGTTTATTCTCTGTGACTCTGTTTCTTTTTTGTTATATCCACTAGCTTACTTTATTTTTTAGATTCCACATATAAGTTTTATCACACAGTACTTGTCTTTCTCTAACTTATTTCACTAAACATAATACCCTCCAATTCTATCCACATGATGTTGCAAATGACAAAATTTCACTCTTTTTTAAGATGGAGTAGTAATCCAGTGTGCGCATGAATATCATCTTTTCTTTAGCCATTCATCTGCCGATGGACACAGGCTGCTTGCATATCTTGGCTATCGTAAATAATGTTGCTATGAACATTGAGGTGCATGCATCTTTTCGAATTAGTGCTTTTGTTTTATTTGAATATATACCCTGGAGTAGAGCTGCTGGATCATGTGGTAGTTCTATTTTAGTTTATTGAGAAACTGCCCATGTTGTTTTCCAGGCCGCGGGCACCAATCTATGTTCCCACCAACAGTGCACAAGGGTTACAGTTTCTCCACATCCTTGCCAACATTTGTTATTTGTGGTCTTTTTGATGCTAGCCACTCTGACAGATATGAGGTGATATCTCACTGTGGTTTTGATTTGTATTTCTCTGATGATTAATGATGGCTGTTGCAAGAGGGCATCAGAGGACAGACACACTGAAACCATAATCACAGAAAACTAGTCAATCTAATCACACTGGGACCACAGCCTTGTCTAACTCAATGGAACTAATCCATGATGTGTGGGGCCACCCAGGGTGGGCGGGTCATGGTGGAGAGGTCTGACAGAATGTGGTCCACTGGAGAAGGGAAAGGCAAACCACTTCAGTATTCTTGCCTTGAGAACCCCATGAACAGCATGAAAAGGCAAAATGATAGGATACTGAAAGAGGAATTCCCCAGGTCAGTAGGTGCCCAATATGCTACTGGAGATCAGTGGAGAAATAACTCCAAAAAGAATGAAGGGATGGAGCCAAAGCAAAAACAATACCCAGTTGTAGATGTGACTGGTGATATAAGCAAGGTCCAGATGCTGTAAAGAGCAATATTGCATAGGGACCTGGAATGTCAGGTCCATGAATCAAGACAAATTGGAAGTGGTCAAAAAGGAGATGACAAGACTGAATGTCAAGATTCTAGTAATCAGCGAACTAAAATGGACTGGAATGGGTGAATTTAACTCAATGACCATTATATCTACTACTGTGGGCAGGAATCCCTTAGAAGAAATGGAGTAGCCATGATGGTCAACAAAAAAGTCCAAAATGCAGTACTTTGATGCAATCTCAAAAACGACAGAATGATCTCTGTTCAATTCCAAGGCAAACCATTCAATATCACGGTAATCCAAGCCTATGCCCCAACCAGTAACGCTGAAGAAGCTAAAGTTGAACAGTTCTATGAAGACCTACAAGACCTTTTAGAATTAACACCCCAAAAAGATGTCCTTTTCATTATAGGGGACTGGAATGCAAAAGTAGGAAGTCAAGAAACACCTGGAGTAACAGGCAGATTTGGCCTTGGAATATGGAACGAAGCAGGGCAAAGACTAATAGAGTTTTGCCAAGAGAACGCACTGGTCATAGCAAACACCCTCTTCCAACAACACAAGAGAAGACTCTACACATGGACATCGCCAGATGGTCAACAGCAAAATCAGATTGATTATATTCTTTGCAGCCAAAGATGGAGAAGCTCTATACAGTCAGCAAAAACAAGACCGGAAGCTTACTGTGGCTCAGATCATGAGCACCTTATTGCCAAATTCAGACTTAAATTGAAGAAAGCAGGGAAAACCACTAGACCATTCAGGTATGACCTAAATCAAATCCCTTATGATTATACAGTGGAAGTGAGAAATAGATTTAAGGGCCTAGATCTGATAGATGGAGTGCCTGATGAACTATGGAATGAGGTTCATGACATTGTACAGGAGACAGGGATCAAGATCATCCCCATGGAAAAGAAATGCAAAAAAGCAAAATGGCTGTCTGGGGAGGCCTTAAAAATAGCTGTGAAAAGAAGAGAAGTGAAAAGCCAAGGAGAAAAGGAAAGATATAAGCATCTGAATGCAGAGTTCCAAAGAATAGCAAGAAGAGATAAGAAAGCCTTCTTCAGGGATCAATGCAAAGAAATAGAGGAAAACAACAGAATGGGAAAGACCAGAGATCTCTTCAAGAAAATTAGAGATACCAAGGGAACATTTCCTGCAAAGATGGGCTCGATAAAGCAGAGAAATGGTCTGGACCTAACAGAAGCAGAAGATATTAAGAAGAGGTGGCAAGAATACACAGAAGAACGGTACAAAAAAGATCTTCACGACCAAGATAATCATGATGGTATGATCACTCACCTAGATCCAGACATCCTAGAATGTGAAGTCAAGTGGATCTTAGAAAGCATTACTATGAACAAAGCTAGTGGAGGTGATGGAATTCCAGTTAGTAAGTAAGTAAAGTCGCTCAGTCGTGTCCAACTCTTTGTGACCACATGGACTGTAGTCTACCAGGCTCCTCCGTCCATGGGATTTTCCAGGCAATAGTACTGGAGTGGATTGCCATTTCCTTCTCCAGAGGATCTTCCCAACCCAGGGATCGAACCCAGGTCTCCCACATTGTAGACAGACGCTTTACTGTCTGAGCCACCAGGGAAGTCCAGTTGAGCTATTTCAAATCCTGAAAGATGATGCTGTGAAAGTGCTGCACCCAATATGCCAGCAAATTTGGAAAACTCAGCAGTGGCCACAGGACTGGAAAAGGTCAGTTTTCATTCCAATCCCAATGAAAGGCAATGCCAAAGAATGCTCAAACTACTGCACAATTGCGCTCATCTCACATGCTAGTAAAGTAATGCTCAAAATTCTCCAAGCCAGGCTTCAGCAATATGTGAACCATGAACTTCCAGATGTTCAAGATGGTTTTAGAAAAGGCAGAGGAACCAGAGATCAAATTCCCAACATCTGCTGGATCAGCAAAAAAGCAAGAGATTTCCAGAAAAACATCTATTTCTGCTTTCTTGACTATGCCAAAGCCTTTGACTGTGTGGATCACAATAAACTGTGGAAAATTCTGAGAGAGATGGGAATACCAGACCACCTGACCTGCCTCTTGAGAAACCTATATGCAGGTCAGGAAGCAACAGTTAGAACTGGACATGGAACAACAGACTGGTTCCAAATAGGAAAAGGAGTACATCAAGGCTGTATATTGTCACCCTGCTTATTTAAATTATATGCAGAGTACATCATGAGAAACACTGAGCTGGAGGAAGCACAAGCTGGAATCAAGATTGCTGGGAGAAATATCAGTAACCTCAGATATGCAGATGACACCACCCTTATGGCAGAAGGTGAAGAGGAACTAAAAAACCTCTTGATGTAAGTGAAAGAGGAGAGTGAAAAGGTTGGCTTAAAGCTCAACATTCAGAAAACAAAGATCATGGCATCTGGTCCCATCACTTCATGGGAAATAGATGGGGAAACAGTGGAAAGTGTCAGACTTTATTTTGGGGGGGCTCCAAAATCACTGCAGATGGTGACTGCAGCCATGAAATAAAAAGACGCTTACTCCTTAGAAGAAAAGTTATGACCAACCTAGAGAACATATTCAAAAGCAGAGACATTACTTTGCCAACAAAGGTCCATCTAGTCAAGGCTATCGTTTTTCCAGTTGTCATGTATGGATGTGACAGTTGGACTGTGAAGAAGGCTGAGTGCCGAAGAATTGATGCTTTTGAACTGTGGTCTTGTAGAAGACTCTTGAGAGTCCCTTGGACTGCAAGGAGATCCAACCAGTCCATTCTAAAGGAGATCAGCCCTGGGTGTTCTTTGGAAGGAATGATGCTAAAGCTGAAACTCCAGTACTTTGGCCACCTCATGCGAAGAGTTGACTCATTGGAAAAGACTCTGATTCTCGGAGGGATTGGGGGCAGGAGGAGAAGGGGATGACAGAGGATGAGATGGCTGGATGGCATCACCGACTCGAATGATGTGAGTTTGAGTGAACTCCAGGAGTTGGTGATGGACAGGGAGGCCTGGAGTGCTGCGATTCATGGGGTTGCAAAGAGTTGGACATGACTGAGTGACTGAACTGAACTGAACTGATAATTAATGATGTTGAGCATCTTTTCCTGTGCCTGTTGGCTATTTATATATGTTCTTTGGAAAAATGTCTATTCAGATGTTCTGCCCATTTTCTAATTGAGTGGTTTGTTTTGCAGAGCAAGTTAGCACTGTTGATATATGTGTGATATTAATCTCTATTGATCATATCATTTGCAAATATATTCTCCCATTCAGTAGATTGTATTTTTGTTTTGCTGGTGATTTCCTTTGTTGTACTTTTTAGTTCAATTAGGTCCCATTGTTTATTTTTGCTTTTGTTTCCTTTGACTTAGGAGACAGATCCAAAAAAATACAACTTATGTCACAGAATGTTTTTCCTAAGTTTTCTTCAGGAGTTTTATGGTTTCTGGTCCTACCTTTAGGTCTTTAATCCATTTTGAGCTTACTTTTGTATATGGTGCTAGAAAATGTTCTAATTTCATTCTTTTACTTGGAACTGTCCAGTCTTCCCAGTACCACTTATTGGAGAGACTGTCTTTTTTCCATTATATATTCTTGCCTTCTTTGTTGTAGATTAATTGACCATTAGTGTGTGGGTATGGCCAACTAACTTCTGACAAAGATGCCAAGTCAAGAATAGTTTTTTTTTTTAACAAATGATGTTAGGATACCTAGATTTCTACATGACAAACAATAACAAACCCCCCCAAAAAACCAAAGCTAAGTTGGACTCCTTCTTATATGAATTAATCAAAATAAATCAGTGACCTAAAAATAAGAGCTAAAGCCCTAGAACTCTTAGAAGAAAACATAGGAGTAAATCTACATGACCTTGGATTTAACAATTGATTTTTGTATATGACACCAAACTTTTGTGCCTCAACTGATATTATCAAGAAAGTTTAAAAACCTGTGGAATGGAAGAAATATGCTAATCAAGTATCTGATAAGGGTCTAGTATTCAGAATATATAAATAACACTTAAAGTGAAACAATAAAAAGACAGCCTTCAAAATGGGCAAATGACTTGAATAAACATTTCTCCAAAGAAGACACACAAATGACTAATAAACACATGGAAAATGATCAACATAATAAGTCGTCGTCATTGTTGTTGTTGTTGTTCAGTTGCTAAGTCGTGTCCAACTCTTTTTGGCTCCTTGGACCACAGCATGCCAGGCTTCCCTGTCTTTCACTATCTCCTGAAGTTTGCTTAAACTTATGTCCACTGAGTTGGTGATGCCATCCAACCATATCATCCTCTGTCACCCCTTCTCCTCCCGCCCTCAATCTTTTCCAGCATCAAAGTCTTTTCCAATGAGTTGGCTCTTCCCATCAGGTAGCCAAAGTATTGGAGCTTCAGCTTCAGCATCAGTCTTTCCAATGATTCAGAGTTGATTTTCTTTCGAATTGACTGGTTTGATCTCTACACTGTCCAAGAGGTTGTCCATGTCAAAAGTTTTCTCCAGCACTACAGTTGGAAAGCATCAATTCTTTGGTGCTCAGCCTTCTTTATGGTCCAACTCTCACATCTGTACATGACTACTGGAAAAACCATGGCTTTAAGTATACAGACCATGGTTGGCAAAGTGATATCTCTGCTTTTTAATACCCTGTCTAGGTTTGTCATAGCTTTTCTTCCAAGGAGCAGGTGTCTTTTAATTTCATGGCTGCAGTCAATGTCCACAGTGATTCTCGAGCCCCCCCAAAATAATATCTGTCACTGTTTCCACTTTTCCCCCATCTATTTGCCATGAAGTGATGGGACGATGTCATGATCTTAGCTTTTTGAGGGAAATCCAAATCAAAACCATAAGGAATTACCACTTTACACCCCTTGGGATGGTTATACTGAAAGTGGTGAACTATAACAAGTGTTTGCAAGAATGTGGAGGAATTGGAATCTTTACATATTGCTAGTGAGAATATGAAATGGTGTAGCCACTTTGGAAAACAGTCTTGCAGTTTTCTACTCTCATAGAACCAGTATTCTACTCTTAACCCAGGGATGAAACCCGGGTCTCCCACATTGCAGGCAGATGCTTTACCATCTGAGCCACCAGGGAGGACACTCTTAAGTTTATACCTCCCCAAATTATAAACATATGTACATGCACAGACACAAACCAAAAATTCCTGTACATGAATGTTCATAGAGGCATTATTCATAATAGCCACAAAGTGGAAAAACCCAAATGTCCATCAACTGATTAATGAAAAAAGAAAATGTGATATTATCCATGCAGTGGAATATCTGTCCATAAAAAGGAGTGAAGTACTAAAACATGGGTCTTAGTAATATTTTTTTTTGATATGTCTACTCAGACAAGGGAAATAAAAGTAAAAACAAACAAATGAGACTACATCAAGCTAAAGAACTTTTGCACAGCAAACTATGAAAAACTGAAAAGGCCACCTATTGAATGGAAGAAGATATTTGTAAACAACATATCTGATAAGGAGCTAATATCCAAAATATATAAACAACTCATATAACTCAACAGCAAAAAAAGAAACAGCTTGGTTTAAAAATGGACATAGGATATGAATAAACATTTTTCCCAAGAAAGCATACAGATGGCCAATAGGTACATGAAAAGATGCTCAACACTACTGATCATCAGAGATTAAAACAACAATGATCTATCACCACACACCTGTCAGAATGGCTATTATCAAAAAGACGACAATTAAGTGTTAGCAAAGATGTGGAGAAAGTATAATCCTTGTGCATTCTTGGTAGAAATGTGAATTGGTACAGCAAGTGTGGAGAACAGTATGGAAGTTCCTCAAAAAATTAAAAATAGAACTATCATACTAACAATTCCACTCCTGGGTATTTGTCTGAAGAAAACAAAAACACTAATTAGAAAAGATAAATACACCTCTTAGCATTATTTACAACAGCCAAGATATGGAAGCAACCTAAGTGCCCAGTAATAGATGAACGGATAAAGAAGATGTAATTTATTTATATATAAACACACACTCCAGTATTCTTGCCAAGAGAATCCCATGGACAGAGGAGCCTGGCAGGCTATGGTCCATAGGGTCACAAAGAGTCGGACACAACTGAAGTGACTTGGCACACACTTAGCATGTGTGTGTGTGTGTATATATATATATATATATATATTTATTTATAATGAAATATTATATTACTTGGTCATAAAAAAATGAAATCTTGCCATTTGTGACAACATAGATAAAGGTACAGGGTATTACGCTAGGTGAAATAAGTCAGAGAAAAACAAATAATGTATGATTTCACTTACATGTGGAATATAAAAACAAAGCAAATGAACAAACATAACAAAACAGAGTCATAGATACAAGTGGTAGCTGGAGGCAAAAGGGCTGAAGGGAGGAGATTTTCTGAGGAAGATTAAGAGACGCAGACTCCAGTTGCAAAAATAAATGAGTCACAGTTATGAAATGTATAGTATGGGGAATATAGTCAACAATCATGTAATACCTTCACATGGTGACAGATCATAGCTAGACTTACTGTGGGGATCATTTTGAAATGTACAGAAATATGAACTCGCAAAGAGTCGGACACGACTGAGCGACTGAACTGAACTGACTGATGAACTCACTAAGTTGTATAACATGTTGTCGGTCAATTATACTTCAAAACCAAACAAACAAATGCATATTAAATAGAAAAAAGATCAGATCTGTGGTTACCAGAGGTGGGGAACGAGGGGAGGGGGGAACTAGATGAAGGCAGTCAGACGTCGTTATGAGATAAGTAAGTACTAGGGACATAACGTGCAACATGATAAACATAATTAACAGTTTTATATGAAAGCTGTTAAGAGAACAACAGTCCTAAGAGTTCTCCTCATAAGGAAAAAGATTTTCTATTTAAAAAATTTCATTACCATATGAGATGATGGATGCTTTCTAAGCTTATTGTGCTAATCATTTCATGGTATATGTGTCAAATCATTATGCTGTACACCTTAAACTTTATACAGTGCTGACGTCAATTATATCTCAATAAAACTGAAAGGGGAAAAACAAAGAATGAAATACTGATACATATTGGAACATGGATGAACCCTGCAAACATCATGCTATCGTGAGAGAAGCCAGACACAAAAGACCACATATTGCATGATTCCATTACATGAGATATTCAGGACAGACAAATCCATAGCGATAGAAAGTTGATTAGTAGTTGCCAGGAGGAAAGGGAGACAGGACTTATTGCTAATGGGTATGGGATTTCTTTTTGTGATGATAAAATGTTTTAAAATTAGACAGTCAGGATGGTTGTACAACCTTGTGAGTATACTAAAATCCAGTGAATTTGTGAAGGATGAATTTTATGATACAGGAATTACATCTCAATTTTTTTAATTGAGATATAAATTTTATCTTACCCTTGACAGCAAAGAATACTTTTTTTTTATCCTGGTTAATTGGATGGGAGAGGAAAAAAGAATCTAATTTTCATCTTTTTATTTGCAATACAAAATGTATTGATCATTTAATTTCTTCAACAGTGATTTATCTAGTGATTTATATGCTTTGTGGACAGAGGAGCCTGGTGGGCTACAGTCCATGGGGTCACAAATAGTTGGACATGACTGAGCGACTGAGCGTGCGCACGCGCACGCACGCGCGCGCACACACACACACACACACACACACACATGCTTTGTTCATTTTGGTACTAGGCTCTTTAACTTGGTCTTATTGCTTTGTAAAAGTTCTTCATATTTAATGTCATTAACCCCTTGTGCTTCTCTTATTTTTTCATTTGCCTTTTATGTTTTCATTGCATCTATCTTATATAATTTTTAATTTTTACATAATCAAAATCATTCTTTTTCTTTATGATTTTGTGCCTTTTAACTCTTTGAAATCCCCACCTTGACACCCTCCTGATTCCAACAATTCTAGGACAAGAACAATATTTATATTTTATTCTTCTGTTTGTTAATGACTTTAATTTTCTTATATTTCATTTTTAAGCAGGGAACAAGCAACAACACTACAAGGGAGTCTAGACGCTACTTTCCTCTGATGGCCACTTCTAAATGCTCTCTCCTAGGGATTTGTGTGCGTGCTCAGTCATGTCTGATTCTGCGACCCCATGGATTGTAGCCCTCCAGGCTCCTCTGTCCATGGGATTCTCCAGGCAAAAATGCTAGAGTGGGTCACCATTTTCTTCTCCAAGGATTCTTCCCACCTCAGGGATCAAACATGCACCTCCTGCATTGGCAGGCAGATTCTTTACCACTGGGACACCCCCTCTACTAGAGAAGGAAAATGAAAATAGGGAAGTTTCTGAGAAAGCCGAGGAATTCAAATCCCAGAACCAATCAGCTTTGGGAGTCCTTAGAAGGACAGGTGAAGAAAGCCTATCAATTGTCTTATCCCAGTACCTGACACAGAGTAGGTGCTCAGTAGCTGTCAGCTGTTAAATTAAACCCATCGGTTATGTTGTACCTCAGTCTGGATGAATTGGGCCTGGCCAACCCAGGTGGAGCCCGCAGGGGAGCAGCATTATCACCTGAGGTTAGAACACACTAATTGCTGCATTTTCCCATGGTCTTAGGGCTCCTTGCATCATACCCCATAATGACTGAGGGTTCTTTCTTGGAATGTGGTGGGAGGGGAACCACCAGCAAAGATTCCAACTTGATAACCTCTCTCTGGGCTTTCACATTATTTTCCTAAAAGTAACTTGGATTTATCTTGTCTTGTCCAAGCCTCCAGGACCTCTCTGTCCATGTTATCTAACAATGGAACTTGGTAAAAATGAATATAAGATAGTTTCATTGTTCTTATTTCACCTTCGAAGAAATGCTACTGGGCTTCCAGCCATTTAATCTACTTAATCTTTTTTTTTAATATATCTTGGAATTTTTTATGAATATAAAAAACCCCCAAATACAGGACTTGATAGGAAAACATACATTAAAATTTTATACACAGTTAAATCTTAACAGTAAAAAAAATGCATACAGACTCATGCATAAGGAGAATGGGGGTGGTGGGGGAGGAATCCATCAAAAAACTGTAGTCGTTTCTTTGAGCTGTGAATTAAGGTTAATCTACCTAATCTTGGGGCATAGACGTGGATTACTGTGATACTGAATGATCTCTGTTCGTTTCCAAGGCAACCATTCAATATCACAGTAATCCAAGTCTATGCCCCAACCAGTAACGCTGAAGAAGCTGAAGTTGAACGGTTCTATGAAGACCTACAAGATCTTTTAGAACTAACACCCAAAAAAGATGTCCTTTTCATTATAGGGGACTGGAATGCAAAAGTAGGAAGTCAAGAAACACCTGGAATAACAGGCAAATTTTGCCTTGGAATGCGGAATGAAGCAGGGCAAAGACTAATAGAGTTTTGCCAAGAAAATGCACTGGTCATAGCAAACACCCTCTTCCAACAACACAAGAGAAGACTCTACACATGGACATCACCAGATGGTCAACACCAAAATCAGATTGATTATATTCTTTGCAGCCAAAGATGGAGAAGCTCTATACAGTCAGCAAAAACAAGACCAGGAGCTGACTGTGGCTCAGATCATGAACTCCAAATTCAGACTCAAATTGAAGAAAGCAGGGAAAACCGCTAGACCATTCAGGTATGACCTAAATCAAATCCCTTATGATTATACAGTGGAAGTGAGAAATAGATTTAAGGGCCTAGATCTGATAGATGGAGTGCCTGATGAACTATGGAATGAGGTTTGTGACATTGTACAGGAGACAGGGATCAAGACCATCCCCATGGAAAAGAAATGCAAAAAAGCAAAATGGCTGTCTGGGGAGGCCTTAAAAATAGCTGTGAAAAGAAGAGAAGTGAAAAGCCAAGGAGAAAAGGAAAGATATAAGCATCTGAATGCAGAGTTCCAAAGAATAGTAAGAAGAGATAAGAAAGCCTTCTTCAGCGATCAATGCAAAGAAATAGAGGAAAACAACAGAATGGGAAAGACTAGAGATCTCTTCAAGAAAATTAGAGATACCAAGGGAACATTTCCTGCAAAGATGGGCTCGATAAGGGACAGAAATGGTATGGACCTAACAGAAGCAGAAGATACTAAGAAGAGATGGCAAGAATACACAGAAGAACTGTACAAAAAAGATCTTCACGACCCAGATAATCACGATGGTGTGATCACTCACCTAGAGCCAGACATCCTGGAATGTGAAGTCAAGTGGACCTTAGAAAGCATCACTATGAACAAAGCTAGTGGAGGTGATGGAATTCCAGTTGAGCTATTTCAAATCCTGAAAGATAATGCTGTGAAAGTGCTACACTCAGTATGTCAGCAAATTTGGAAAACTCAGCAGTACTGGGCCACAGGACTGGAAAAGTTCAGTTTTCATCCCAATCCCAAAGAAAGGCAATGCCAAAGAATGCTCAAACTACCGCACAATTGCCCTCATCTCACACGCTTGTAAAGTAATGCTCAAAATTCTCCAAGCCAGGCTTCAGCAATACGTGAACCATGAACTTCCAGATTTTCAAGATGGTTTTAGAAAAGGCAGAGGAACCAGAGATCAAATTGCCAACATCCGCTGGATCATGGGAAAAGCAAGAGAGTTCCAGAAAAACATGTATTTCTGCTTTCTTGACTATGCCAAAGCCTTTGACTGTGTGGATCACAATAAACTGTGGAAAATTCTGAGAGAGATGGGAATACTAGAACACCTGACCTGCCTCTTGAGAAACCTGTATGCAGGTCAGGAAGCAACGGTTAGAACTGAACATGGAACAACAGACTGGTTTCAAATAGGAAAAGGAGTACATCAAGGCTGTATATTGTCACCCTGCTTATTTAACTTATATGCAGAGTACATCATGAGAAACGCTGGACTGGAAGAAACACAAGCTGGAATCAAGATTGCCGGGAGAAATATCAATAACCTCAGATATGCAGATGACACCACCCTTATGGCAGAAAGTGAAGAGGAACTAAAAAGCCTCTTGATGAAAGTGAAAAAGGAGAGTGAAAAAGTTGGCTTAAAGCTCAACAGTCAGAAAACGAAGATCATGGCATCCGGTCCCATCACTTCATGGCAAATAGATGGGGAAACAGTGTCAGACTTTATTTTTTTGGGCCCCAAAATCACTGCAGATGGTGACTGCAGCCATGAAATTAAAAGACCCTTACTCCTTGGAAGAAAAGTTATGACCAACCTAGATAGCATATTCAAAAGCAGAGACATTTCTTTGCCAACTAAGGTCCGTCTAGTCAAGGCTATGGTTTTTCCTGTGGTCATGTATGGATGTGAGAGTTGGACTGTGAAGGCTGAGCACTGAAGAATTGATGCATTTGAACTATGGTGTTGGAGAAGACTCTTGAGAGTCCCTTGGACTGCAAGGAGATCCAACCAGTCCATTCTGAAGGAGGTCAGCCCTCTGATTTCTTTGGAAGGAATGATGCTACAGCTGAAACTCCAGTACTTTGGCCACCTCATGCAAAGAGTTGACTCATTGGAAAAGACTCTGATTCTCAGAGGGATTGGGGGCAGGAGGAGAAGGGGACGACAGAGGATGAGATGGCTGGATGGCATCACTGACTCGATGGACGTGAATCTGAGTGAACTCCAGGAATTGGTGATGGACAGGGAGGCCTGATGTGCTGCGATTCATGGGGTCCAAAAGAGTCGGACACGACTGAGAGACTGTACTGAACCTAATCTTGATTTGCTTTCCTGAGAAAGGGGAATTTAAAATTTTCTATCCTTCCTATAAGACATTTTTGTTCTCTGAATCTTGTGTATTTGTATGTATTCCCTAATCTACAAATGATTATGGAGGGCCATGAATGCCAGGATCAGAAATGGTCCTCTTAAAGCTCTGATTGCTTGGAGATCTGAATGGGAATACTGCTACTCTGTGGGACTTGCCTTAGGGATAACCACCTAACTCAGAGAGAAACATATCAACCTGATAAGCGATATTACACCACAATGATCCTGACTCGGACTTTTAATTTTGCAGCCATGTGTGTTACAGGCCTCCCCTGTAGCTCAGTTGGTAGAGATCTGCCTGCAATACAGGAGACCCAGTTTCAATTCCTGGGTTGGGAAGATCCCCTGGAGAAGGGAACGGCTACCCACTCTAGTACTCTTGCCTGGAGAAATTCTATGGGCAGAGGAGCCTGGCAAGCTACTGTCCATGGAGTAGCAAGAGTCAACCATGACTCAGCAATTAAACCACCATGTGTATTACAAATACCATGTGTATTACAGATTTTTTGATCAGCCCTCTCTTGTTTATCTCTAATTGTGAAGAGGGCATTTTAGTATTTTGAGATGCAACTGACACAAAACATTGTATGAGTTTACGTTGTACACTGTGGTGATTTGATACACATATATATTGCAAAATGATTACCACAATAGGGTTACTTAACACATCCTTCACCTTGCAAAACTACTATTTTTTTGTAATAAGAATATTTAAGATCTACTTTCTTAGCGACTTTCAAGTATATGATATGGTATTGTTAACTATAGACATCATGCTGTATACGGAATCCCCAGAACTTACTCATCTTATAACTGGAAGTTTATACCCTTTGACCAACTTCTCCCAATACCTCCAACCCTCAGCACTTGGCAACCACCATTCTAGTCCCTATTATTATGAATTTGGCTTTTTTAAGATTCCACACATAAGTGAGATCATACAATATTTATCTTTCTCTGACTTGCTTCACTTAGGGGATGAGCATAGTATCCTCAAGTTCCATCCATGTTGTTACAAATGGCAGGATTTTTCTTTATATTATGGCAGGATAATATTCCTTTTGAGTGTGTGTGTGTGTATCTGTGTCTATTTATATCACACTTTCTGTACTTATTCACCCATTGGTAGACACTAAGATTGTTTCCATGTCTTAGCTATTGGGAATAATACTGCAATGAACAATGGATATCTCTTCAAGACAGTGATTTCATTTCTTTTGGAAATATACGCAGAAGTGAGATGGCTGAATCACATTTAAAATTTTTTAGTTGAAATGTAATTTTTAATTTTTTTACTTAAAAATTTGAAAATAGTTCTATTTTTAATATTTTGAGGAACCACCATACTCTTTTCCGTAGTGGTTATATTCCCTCCAACAGTGTACAAGAGTTCCCTTTTCTCCATATCCTTGCTGACACTTGTGATCTCTTGTCTTCTTGATGATGGCCATTCACACAGGAGTGAGGTTTTCATTGTGGTTTGACTTTCCATTTCCCTGATGATTAATGATATTGAGCACCTTTTCATGTACTTGTTGGCCACATGAAGGTCTTCTTTGGGAAAATGTCTATTCAGTTCCTCTGCCCATTTTTTAAATGAAAATCAATATTAGTCCTTAACTCATTTGTTTCTCAACATATGTTCAAACTCAGATAAGAGTTCTTGGTGCAGCATCAGCACAAGAGTGGATAAACACCAAATTCTACCTGTTTCTCTCACAGGATAGCCCTGTGATGTTCTGCCTGGGTTTTATGGAACCTATACTTGCTTGTTGTTGTTGTTCATTTGCTAAGTCATGTCTGACTCTTCGCAACCCAGTGAACTGCAGCAGGCCAGGCTTCCCTGTCCTTCACTGTCTCCCAGAGTTTGCTCAAACTCATGTCCATTGAGTTGGTGATGCCATCCAATCATCTCATCTTCTTTCTCCCCCTTCTTCATTGGCCCTCAATCTTTCCCAGCATGAGGGTCTTTTTCTAATGAGTCGGCTCCTTGCATCAGGTAGCCAAAGTATTGCAGCTTCAGCTTCAGCATCAGTCATTCCAATGAACATACAGTACTGATCTCCTTTAGGACTGACTGGTTTGATCTCCATGCTGCCCAAGGAATGCTCAAGAGTCTTCTCCAGCACCACAATTCGAAAGCATCAATTCTTTGGCACTCAGCCTTCTTATGGTCCAATTCTCACATCCGTACATGACTATTGGAAAAACTATACTTTTAACTATATGGACTTTCGTCAGCAAAGTAATGTCTCTGCTTTTTAATATGCTCTCTGGGTTTGTCATAGCTTTTCTTCCAAGGAGCAAACATCTTTTAATTTTGTGGCTACAGTTATCTTCTGCAGTGATTTTGGAGCCGAAGAAAACAAAATCTGTCACTGTCTCTACTTTTTCCCCATCTATTTGCCAAGTGATAGGAATGGATGCCATGATCTTTGTTTTCTGAATGTTGAGTTTTAGGCCAGCTTTTTCACTCTCTTCTTTCACCTTCATCAAGAGGCTTTTTAGTTCCTCTAAGCTTTCTGCTGTTAGAGTGGTATCATTTGAATATCTGAAGCTGTTGATATTTCTCCTGGCAATCTTGATTCCAGCTTTGAGTCATCCAGCCTGGCATTTTGCCATTGTACTCTGCATATAAGTTAAATGAGCAGGATGACAATATATAGCCTTGATGTACTCCTTTCCCAATTTTGAACCAGTCTGTTGTTCTATGTCAGCTACTAACTGTTGCTTTTTGTTCCGCATACAGGTTTCTCAGGAGACAGGTAAAGTGGTCTGGTATTCCCATCTCTTTCAGAATTTTCCAGTTTGCTGTTATCCATAGAGTCAAAGGCTTTCGTGTAGTCAATGAAGCAGAAGTAGATGTTTTTCTGGAATTCCTTTGCTTTTTCTATAAACCAACAGATGTTGGCAATTTGATCTCTGGTTCCTCTGCCTTTTCTAAATCCAGTTTGAACATCTGGAAGTTCTCAGTTCACGTATTGCTGAAGCCTAGAGGGAACAATTTTAAGCGTAATCTTGCTAACATGTGAAATGAGTGCAATTATATGGTAATTTGAATATTCTTTGGCATTGCCTTTATTTGGGATTGGAATGAAAACTGACCTTTTCTGGTCCTAGAACATTGCTGAGTTTTCCAAATTTGCTGGCATATTGAGTTGAGTGCTGCGCTTTGACAGAATCATCTTTTAAGATTTGAAATAGCTCAGCTGGAATTCCATCACCTCCACTAGCTTCATCCATAGTGATGCTTCCTAAGGCCCACTTGACTTTACACTCCAGGATGTCTGGCTCTAGGTGGGTGACCACACCATCATGGTTATCTGGGTCATTAAGACATTTTTGTCTAGTTCTGTGTATTCTTGCCACCTCTTCTTAATCTCGTCTGCTTCTGTTAGGGCCTTGCTGTTTCTGTCCTTTATTGTGCCCATCTTTACATGAAATGTTCCCTTGGTATCTCCAATCTTCTTGAAGAGATCTTTAGTTTTCTCTATTCTATTGTTTTCCTCTATTTCTTTGCATTGGTTGCTTAAGAAGGCTTTCTTATCTCTCCTTGCTGTTCTCTGGAACTCTGCATTCAGTTGGGTATATCTTTCCCTTTCTCCTTTGCCTTTCACTTCTCTTCTTTTCCAATTACTTGGAAGCCCTCCTCAGACAACCACTTTGCCTTCCTGCACTTCTTTTTCTTGGGGATGGTTTTGGTCACTACCTCCTGTACAATGTTACAAACCTCCATCCATAGTTCTTCAGGCACTAATCCCTTGAATCTATCCATCACTTCCACCACATAATCCAAAGAGATTTGATTTAGGGCATACCTGAATGGTCCAGTGGTTTTCTTACTTTCTTGAATTTAAGTCTGAATTTGGCAATAAGGAGTTCATGATCAGTTCCAGGTCTTGTTTTTGCTGACTGTATAGAGCGTTCCCATCTTCAGGTACAAAGAATATAATCAATCTGATTTCAGTATTGAATATTTGGTGATGTCCATTTGTAGAGTTGTCTCTTTTGTGGCTGGAAGAGGGTGTCTGCTATGACCAGTGCATTCTGTTGGCAAAACTCTGTTAGCCTTTGCCCTGCTTCATTTTGTACTCCAAGGCTAAACTTGCCTGTTACTCCAGGTATTGCCTGACTTTCTACTTTTGCATTCCAGTCCCCTGTGATGAAAAGGACATCTTTTCTTTTTGGTGTTCTGGAAGGTCTTGTAGGTCTTCATATAACCAGTCAACTTCAGCTTCTTTGGCATCAGTGATTGAGACATAGATTTGGATTACTGTAATGTTGAATGGTTTGCCTTAGAGATGAACAGAGATCATTCTATCGTTTCTGAGACTGCATCCAAGTACTGTATTTCAGACTCTTTAGTTGACTATGAGGGCTACTCCATTTCTTCTAAGGGATTCTTGCCCATGGTAGTAGATATAATGGTCATCTGAATTAAATTTGTCCATTCCCATTCATTTTAGTTCACTGATACCTAAAATGTCAATGTTCACCCTTGCTATCTCCTGCTTGATGACATCCAATTTACCTTGATTCGTGGATCTCACATTCCAGGTTCCTACACAATATTCTTTACAGTACTGGACTTTACTTTCACCATCAGACACACCCACAACTGAGTGATGTTTCTGCTTGAGCCCAGCCTCTTCATTCTTTCTGGAGCTGTTTCTCCACTTCTCCCCAGTAGTGTATTGGACACCTACCCACCTGGAGCGCTCATCTTCCAGTGTCATATTTTTTTGCCTTTTCATTGTGTTCATGGGGTTCTCAAGGAAAGAATACTGAAGTGGTTTGCCATTCCCTTCTCCAGTGAGCCACGTTTTGTCAGGCCCTAAGTAGCAGGGACATGCCCTTCAGCTGCTCCACGTGGCCAGGAGACATGCCGGGTGCCCCAGTTCTCCCACCGTTGGTTCTCACAGAGCACACAAACCTTCACCGGGCACCAGGCATCAGTCAACACGCCGCCCAAAGGCACTGCTGGAGTCCCTAGGCCTTAGTTGGCATCTAATAACTACCTTGAAGAGATAGACTTTGGAATCTTACAGGTTTGAAGCCATATCCGATCCACGTGACTTACAATCTGTGCAAATGTGTCAAACAACCTTTCCTAATCTATGTGTGTGTTAGTCGCTCAGTCGTGTCCAACTCTTTGCGACCCCATGGACTGTAGCCTGCCAAGCTCCTCTGTCCATGGGATTCTCCAGGCAAGAACACTGGGGTGGGTTGCCACTTCCTTCTCCAGGGGATCTTCCTGACCCAGGGATCAAACCCGGGTCTCCTGCATTACAGGCGAATACTTCAAGTATGGATAATTAATCGCTTCCTTGAGGATTAAGTGAAATACTATATGTAAAGCACTTTCATAGTTTTTCAAGGGTGCTAATTGTTCAAATAAAAGTAATGAGAAGTGTGATTCCTCTGGAGTCACAGGAATAAACAAACTATGGAATAAATAATAAATAAATAAATAAAATATGGAATAAATAAACTCCACCCTGTGTCTTACACTGAATACAACTAACAACCTTGGACAGAATTCATGCAGTTATATGAGGACACTGAAAGGAAAACGGTAGCAGGCTGATGGGGGAATGGAACTAGAATTGGAAAGAGCCCCCCAAACAGCAGTCAGTTTTTCCATTTTCTTTTCTTTGATATTTCCTGTCCTGGATCAATGGCAGTTCAAAACCCAGAACAGTCTGCTGGGTATGGAAAGAAATAGCTTTAGGAGATGCCCTCTATTATTTACCTTTAAAAAAAAAAAAGAGATATTTAGCCCCTATGGGGAAATTCCCTATTTCCATTTGTTTTGTTTTTCCTTTCTCTCCAGTCCCAGTCCCCAAACAGGGCAGTAGCAACTGAAGATGCCGCGGCAGTCAAGTAGTAGATGCTTAAAACCTTGGGGGAGAGTTACTCTTATTCTGGTCAGAGAAACTGATCCCTAGGATATCCCCATTCTTTTTTTTTTTTTTTTTTTCTCTTTCTCTCCTCTTGCTGCTCAGTCCTAGAGGCACATAGTCATGGGATGTGTCCAGTAGAATTAAATTGTTGTTTTCTAGCTAGAGGAAGAGGAAGAAAAACCTCTGAGAGCCACAAAGAGTAGGGAAGAATCACAGAGAGGAGGAAACTTAAAAAAAAACAATTTTATAATTGTATCTGAAATGAGCTTGCCCGCCAGGGGATCCATATGCATAAATCTAACCTCAAACATTCTACCAAAATTTTTGAGAAGTGATTTACAGGGGAAACCATTGCCCAGACCCCAGGTGGTCATGGGGTGGTACACAAGTGGGACAGATTCAGATAACACTGCAAAAGTTTTGAATCTAAATTAACAATAGAACCTTAGTTCACAGAATTAGGTAGGAAAACTGTTACTCAAAACTAACCAGATTTTAAAAGTTCCGCATCAGATTTGAACAAAACTGAAAATCACATATAATAATATTACGAACTGCTAATATACAGTACAAAATTCCTTACAAGTGAGTAAGAAAGAAAATTTCAACATTTAGCAAGGGAAAAGGCAATTAAGTCATACCAAACCCTGGGTAGGGCTTCCCTGGTGGCTCAGTGGTAAAGAATCCACCTGCCAATGCAGGAGACGTGGATTCAATCCTTGGGTAGGGAAGATCCACTGGAGAAGGAAATGGCAACCCACTCCAGTATTCTTGCCTGGGAAATCCCATGGACAGAGGAGCCTGACAGGCTACAGTCTATGGAGTTGTGAAAGAGTCAGACACGACTTAGTAACTAAACAACAACCACAACAAAATGCAAATTAGAACCACAATAAGAAACCACCATACACCTAACCAAATGGCTAAAATTATTTTTAAACATAAAATGCCAAATGCTGG
Organism: Oryx dammah; assembly: GCF_014754425.2. NCBI lineage: Eukaryota > Metazoa > Chordata > Mammalia > Artiodactyla > Bovidae > Oryx > Oryx dammah. Next base: position 75,848,560 of record NW_024070203.1, read on the forward strand.
CAAGAATGTGAAGCAGCTAGAACTCTCATATGCTGCTTAGTTCAGTTCAGTTCAGTCACTCATTCGTGTCCAACTCTTTGCAACCCTATGGACTGCAGCACACCAGGCTTCCCTGTCCATCACCAACTCCCGGAGCTTACTCAAACTCACGTTCATCGAGTCAGTGATGCCATTGAACCATCTCATCCTCTGTCGTCCCCTTTTCCTCCTGCCTTCAATCTTTCCCAGAATCAGGGTCTTTTCCAATGAGTCACTTCTTCAAATCAGGTGGCCAAAGTATTGGAGTTTCAGCTTCAGCATCAGTCCTTCCAATGAATATTCAGGACTTATTTCCTTTAGGATGGACTGGTTCAATCTCCTTGCAGTCCAAGGGACTCTCAAGAGTCTTCTCCAACACCACAGTTCAAAAGCATCAATTCTTCAGCACTCAGCTTTCTTTATGGTCCAACTCTCACATCCATACATGACTACTGGGAAAACCATAGCTTTGACTAGACAGACCTTTGTTGGCAAAGTAATGCCTCTACTTTTTAATATGCTGTCTAGGTTGGTCATAACTTTTCTTCCAAGGAGTAAGCGTCTTTTAATTTCATGGCTGCAATCACCATCTGCAGCGACTTTGGAGCCCAAGAAAATAAAGTCTGTCACTCTTTCCATTGTTTCCCCATCTATTTCCCATGAAGTGATGGGATCAGATGCCATGATCTTAGTTTTCTGAATGTTGAGCTTTAAGCCAGCTTTTTTCATTTTCATCAAGAGGATCTTTAGTTCTTCGCTTTCTGCCATAAGGGTGGTGTCACCTGCATATCTGAGGTTACTGATATTTCTCCCAGCAATCTTGATTCCAGCTTGTGCTTCTTCCAGCCCATCGTTTCTCATGATGTAGTCAGTGAAGTGAAGTCGCTCAGTCGTGTCCGACTCTTTGCGACCCTGTGGACTGTAGCCCATCAAGCTCCTCCATCCATGGGATTCTCCAGGCAAGAATACTGGAGTGGGTTGCCATTTCCTTCTCCAGGGGACCTTCCTGACCCAGGGATCGAACCCAGGTCTCCTGCATTGCAGGCAGACGCTTTAACCTCTGAGCCACCAGGGAGTACTTTGCATGTAAGTTAAATAAGCAGGATGACAATATACAGCATTGATGTATTCCTTTTCCTATTTGGAACCAGTCTGTTGTTCCACGTCCAGTTCTAACTGTTGCTGTTATGAATCTGTTGTTCATACAGATTTCTTAAGAGGCAGGTCAAGTAGTCTGGTATTCCCATCTCTTTCAGAATTTTCCACAGTTTATTGTGATCCAAACAGTCAAAGGCTTTGGCATAGTCAATAAAGCAGAAATAGATGTTTTTCTGGAACTCTGTTTTTTTCAAGAGGATGTTGGCAATTTGATCTCTGTTCCTCTGCCTTTTCTAAATCCAGCTTGAATATCTGGAAGTTCACAGTATATGAAGTATATGAAGCCATATACTTCTCATGGGAATGCTGCTCATGGGAATGAAAAATGCTGCTTATGGGAATAAAATGAAAGTCGGAAGAATGAAAATGCTGCTCGTAGGAATGAAAAATGGTACTGCCATTCTGGAAAAGCAGTTGGAAGATTTTAGTAAAGTTAAACATACACTTGCCCTATGACTCACAGTTCAGTAGTTACCCTAGAGAAATGAAAACATATGTTCACCCCAAAATCTGTGCATGAATCTTAGTAGCATATTTTATGAATAGATACCCAAATGCCCTTGAAGAAATGAAGGGATAAACAAGCAGCGATATACGCATGTAAAGGTGTGCTACTCAGTAATAAAAAAAGAATGAATCAAAGATACATGCAACTACATGAATGACTCTCAGTGACATTATGCTAAGTGAAGGAAGCTAGTTGCAAAAGGTTACATATTCTCTGCTTCCACTGATGTGACTTTCCGGGAAAAGTTAAACTGTAAGAACAGAGAATAGATCAATGGCCACCCAAGGCCTGGGGGGAGGGGAGGGTTTGGCTAAAAGGGAAGCAAAAAAGAAAGAACACTTTCTTTTGGCCAACAATTTGTGATGAAATCGTTCTGTCTCCTGACTGCAGTGATGGTTATACGAAATTATACACGTGTTAGAACTGCACACCAAAAACGTCCGTTTTTACTATTGTAGTTTTTGTTGTGTAGTTGCAGAGTAGTTTCCAACTCTTTTGTGACCTCATGGACTGTAGCTCCTCTGTCCATACAGTTCTCCAGATGAGAATACTGGAGTGGGTAGCCATTCCCTTCTCTGGGCGATCTTCCCGACCCAGAGATTGAACTTGTTCTCCTGATAGGCAAGCAGATTCTTTACCACTGAGCCACCAGGGAAGCCTATTTTTACTATATGTAAACTTTAAAAATAATTGTAAAATAATAGCAATTGATACAGTTTATATTGTTTCAGATAAGACTTTAAGTAACTCTTTTTAATTGCAAAATGCTGGCTAATTATCTTGTTACACGTAAACCCTAAGAAAAACACTTGCTGCCAGAACTTACTTAAAAAGGTGCGCCTCAGTGCTTGAAGAGCTGCCTAAGCTAAAGTCTCCTTTCCTCCCTATGGTGCCCTCACTTTCCTGTCCCCTCGCAGTTGCTCTGCTCTGTCTCCACTTCTCTCACCTCCTTCTTTTCTGTGCTTTTGTCTTCATCCTAGCTTAACCTGAGGTATGTATTTTACATTATATTTTTTGCCACTTAAAAAGAAAAAAACTTATACTCCTTGTTTTTTTTTTTTTGTTTTTAGTTGAATGACTTGAACACTTCATATTTCTCCCTCAAAATTAAAATATTCTGTCAAATTACTTAAAGTTGATTTTTACCTGGGAATGATTTTCAACACTGACATTTCCCCCTTAGTCGCTCAGGAGTTCTCAAGAAAAAACTAAAACTTCCTCTTGCTCTGGTCAGGTGAAAAGGCAGATTTTTTCTGCTTAAAGTTGATATAACTTTCATCGTCTTATATTATGAAGATGAAAGTTTATATAGTCTAGATTCTTTTTTTAAAAAAAACAATTACATCAAAAGTGAAATTGCATATTTTTAAAAAATTTCTTTGGAGAGAAGCACATACAGCAATAGCATATTCATTTTTAGGTCTATAACCCCTCTGAAGTCAACATGTTTGTTTGCAACCAAGCAGCTACCCATAAAACAATCATCTCAGAGACTGATTTAAGGTTAACTTACAAATGGTTGGTGACAAACAAGCAGCCATTTGTATGTAAAGGTGATAATCAGGAATTAAATTGAGCATTAGAAAAGATGTCAGATTATGAAGAAAAATAGGTTTGGGAGATTATATTAAGGAAAAGATTTTAACTAGACTTACATGGTGATCATTTCATGATATATAAAGTTATTGAAACGTGGTACACCCAAAACTAACATAATATTATAAGTCAATTATGCTTCAATAATAAAAGAAAAATAGATGAGCCATATTAAGAAAAAGAAGAAAAAACTTGCTTGTGGATTTACAAGGTAAAGGCTAAAAAAAGTCTGGTAGACTAAGAATTTCAGTACAAATAGAAAACTTGAAGCAGCTTATCATATAACAAGATAGCTCTTTTGCATAAACCAAAGAGAAAAGATGTCTTACTTTTATCTCCATTGCCATCTTCATGTTTTATTCCACTGTCCTTTTCATCTTCATCTTCTGAGTTTTCTACTTCCTGAATAACCATCCTTTTCCCCTTGGTTTGAGTCTTAGATGCAGGTTCAGAATTTTTCAGATCTCTTTCAACCTCTGACAGGGTTTTCTACAACATAATCACCATGTTAAAGAAAATTTTTTTCTTTACTAAAAAATACAACTATTCTTGCAGGTAATAATATGAAGATATTGAAAAGCAAATAAAGATAACTAAGATAAAGCTTTTTATGGTGGTCTTTATTTTTCTTTTCAAACAACTTCATTGATTTCTCTGATTATAATTATATATTTCTATTATAAAAAAATTAAAGTATAACAAGCATAAAAAAGGAAAAAAAAAACTATCTGCAATCCTGCCTCTTAGATAAACTACTGATATTCTGATGACCATCTTCCTAGATAAGTTTGTCTGCATATAAACTTGCAGACATGTTCAAAAGTTTTATAAAAACTAAACCATACTCCACATGCTTTTAAAGAGTAATATTTAAAGGTTCGGCAGATTTGCTTGTATCCCATTGTAAAGGAAATCAACCCCGAATAGTCATTGGGAGGACTGATGCTAAAGCTGAAGCTCCAATACTTTGGCCACCTGATGCGAAGAACTGACTCATTTGAAAAGATCCCGATGCTGGGAAAGACTGAAGGAGGGAAGAGAAGGGGATGACAGAGGATGAGATAGTTGGATGGCATTACCGACTCGACAGACATAAGCTTCAAGCTTATGCAGTTACCCTGGCCACCAAGTTCCATGAAGGCACCAGAAGGCCCAGATAGGTACTACACACTCAGTGGATTTGTGTCACAGCTGAAGAGTCTCAAATTTAGAAAACTCAGCACCCATGTTTTATAATGTTGTTGTTCAGTAGCCCAGTCATGTCCAACTTTTTCTGACCCCATGGACTGCAGCACTCCAGGCTTCCCTGTCCTTCACTATCTCCTGGAGTTTGCTCAAACTCATGTCCATTGAGTTGATACCATCCAACCATCTTAGCCTTCACATATGAAGAGCTGACTCACTGGAAAAGACCCAGATGCTGGGAGAGACTGAGAGCAGGAGGTGAAGGGGGAAACAAAGGCTGAGATGGTTGGATGGCATCAACTCAATGGACATGAGTTTGAGCAAACTCCAGGAGCCAAACTGTTGCAAAGAGTTGGACAAAGAGTTGCTCATTGGATTGCCATGCCATGAGCAACAAAGTCTTCTGTGCCTGACCCAGGAGTCCTGTATATTCTTCTAGGCTACCTTGCTAAGTTTTAAGTAGGGGAGTGTCTCAGACCCTTCATAGTTTTTGACACTTACCTCCACTCTCTAGGTCTGAACACAGATCCCCTGAGTACATATTTGAGTCAGTTTACTGTCAATGATGCTATGCTTACCATACAAGTTAAAGGAAGAAACACTCTTTATGGTCATTAAGCTCATGCCTAATCCTACCTAGGAACTTCTACACCACTCTGCATAATAAACTGAAATTGGCTCAAAGAAAAGGATTGCCTACGCTGCTGCAGGAAAGAGAAAATTATTTATCCTTTCAGTCCAGTTCAGTCGCTCAGTCGTGTCCGACTCTTTGCGACCCCATGAATCGCAGCACACCAGGCCTCCCTGTTCATCACCAACTCCCGGAGTTCACTGAGATGCACGTCCATCGAGTCAATGATGCCATCCAGCCATCTCATCCTCTGTCGTCCCCTTCTCCTCCTGCCCCCAATCCCTCCCACCACAGAGTCTTTTCCAATGAGTCAACTCTTCGCATCAGGTGGCCAAAGTACTGGAGTTTCAGCTTTAGCATCATTCCTTCCAAAGAAATCTCAGGGTTGATCTCCTTCAGAATGGACTAGTTGGATTTCCTTGCAGTCTAAGGAACTCTCAAGAGTCTTCCCTAACACCACAGTTCAAAAGCATCAATTCTTCGGCGCTCAGCCTTCTTCACAGTCCAACTCTCACATCCATACATGACCACAGGAAAAACCATAGCCTTGACTAGACGGACCTTAGTCGGCAAAGTAATGTCTCTGCTTTTGAATATGCTATCTAGGTTGGTCATAACTTTTCTTCCAAGGAGTAAGCGTCTTTTAATTTCATGGCTGCAGTCACCATCTGCAGTGATTTTGGAGCCCCCCAAAAATAAAGTCTGACACTGTTTCCACTGTTTCCCCATCTATTTGCCATGAAGTGATGGGACCAGATGCCATGATTTCATTTTCTGACTGTTGAGCTTTAAGCCAACTTTTTCACTCTCCTCTTTCACTTTCACCAAGAGGCTTTTTAGTTCCTCTTCACTTTCTGATTTTGGACAATTTAAGAGTCTGCTTTCTTTCACTTCAAATACATGTTAACACCGGGAGTGTCTGAGATGTATATACTATTCAAAGTTGTGTCCTATTCATTCCTCAATATCATTTATCTAGCAAGGTTGGTATCATCTTAACATAAACCCAGAAAAAGCAAACTATAGAATTAGGTGAGGGATTGCTTTCTGTACTTACTTTGGCCAACTCATTATCAGGTTCAACAGCCAGTACTTTATTCAAGTCTTCTATAGCTTCCAGGAGCTTGTTTTGATGCTTATATGTGGTGGCACGGCGCAGAAGAGCTGAAAATTTACCAAAATAAAAGATATTTTTTTAACATATGGCATTCTGATTATGACACATTTTTCAAGGGGGAGAATTTATAATGCAATTGTGCAAACTAGACCCATTTTCATATTCTTAGAAATATAGAAAATGATCCTGAGGTCAAACAGAAGAGGCTGCAATAAAAAACTGTCCCTTCCAACAGCCTGGCCCTCTGACAGCTCCAGGCTCTGCCAGTTCCTCCAAGGCTGAGAGACTCCACATCTTAACCCTTTGGAGTCACCATGCTGTGCTACAATATTGGGAAGCTCTTCACTAAATAATAATATGTTCCTCCTTATAATCATCATGACTATTATTTCTACCTTCTGAAAACTTAAAAAGCCTTTCAGTTCAATGTGGTATTTACATTAATAACCAAGCACCTAACTCAGAATATGGGTCCTTACTGAAGTCTTTATAGCAATCTAAAATGAATAGGAACTGAGAGAATCTTGGTGTTTGAGTCAGCTAAGTTCAGAAATTGCACACTTTCGTAAACTGTATCAGAGAATTTTTGAAGGTTACAGCATCTAATTTGATAATTTTTAATACTAAAATGAATGCCTTCATAGTCCCATCATGATTAATTATGTCATAAGAGAACTTTGTATAGTAAGCCATGATTGTGAAAAAAATCAGGCTTTGTAATTCTGGAATTTATATCTGATCCTGTAATTTATATCTGATTTAATAATACTATTTTAAAACAAATTTGGCTAGTTTGATTTTAGTCTAAGAATGAGCCAGGAAAATCTAGAGGATAAATCATTTCATCATTAATATAAACAAAATTATAGCATAAGTACGAATTGAGCTATTACTGTTCCTACTCAGATTTCAGAAGGAACTGTCCATAAAGAAATATTCATGATATAACAATTACCATTTTAAAAAATTCTTTATTTTGGAAATAATTTCAGATTTACAGAAAGTTGCAAAGCTAAAACAGACAGTTCTCATATACCCCAACCCAGTTTTAAGGCTAACATCTTACATAACTATGATATATTTGCCAAAACTAAGAAATATTGTTAACTAAACATTAGGCTTTATATGGATTTCACCAATTTTTCCACTAATGTCCGTCCTCTGCTTCAGGTTATAACCATATACCATGCTACAAGTAGAACAATTACCTTTTAAGTAAAAAATAAAGTTTCAAAGAGCATGGTATTTATCCAGTTAAGAAAATCTAAGAATTCTTAATGTTTTATGGCCATACTGATTACTAGATTTGGCTCTGTCAAATTTGTTTTTTATATAGTGAAGATTCTGGTGCTTAAGAAATTATTCAAACAGGGAAAAATGAAAACAGAAGACCATTCTAGTGCAGAAGAGTAGCACAGTGGTTGAATGTGGACTCTGGAGTCTCATCCAGTCAAGTCCTGGCTCTGTCACTTACCAGCTAGGTGATCTTAGGTGAGTTGTGCAGTCTCTCAATATGTCCATGTCCTTTTGTAAAGTGAGTGTGCTAGTAACAGCTGTTCTTGTTTAGTTGCTAAATCACGTCTAACTCTTTTGCGAACCCATGGGCTGTATAATCCACCAGTCTCCTCTGTTCTTGGGATTTCCCAGGCAAGAATACTGGAGTGGGTTGCCATTTCCTTCTCCAGGGGACCTTCCCAACCCAGGGACCAAACTCGTATCTCCTGCATTGGCAGGCGGGTTCTTTATCACTAAGCCACCTGGCAAGTCCACTAAAAACAGTACCTGCACCTTTACTGAGCTGTTGTGAAAAGTAATGGAGTTAATATATGTACTACATGGCACAGGGCCTGGCACAGTGGTGGTGTAGAGACTGTAAAACCTTTACTGGGCACCTGCCTAAAGCTAGGACCCCACCCATATGCTGTGATAGAGACAACATACAAGCAAAGAACTTTACTGGGGAAGGGAGGGCATCCGTAATGATGGCAGTTGGGCTGATGCACCAGGATCCATCCTCAGCACACCCATGGTTTCTGCCCACCCATGTTTGTAGGCATGTGGAAAAAAAAGTAAATGGTTGTATTTATCTGAATCCATAGTATTTAGAAACAGAATGAATTTTTGCCTCTCCCTTTTGGAATGACTCCTTGGTAACAGAAAAGGAGAGAAGAATCTGACTTGCATACTTCAGGCTTGGACCACAGGAAGGTAGTATAGGAAATGAGAACAGAGAATGGGTGTTGGTGGAAAGATGTAGTCAGCTTTGGACACACTTAATTTAAAATGGTCTGTGGACATCTAGGTGGAAAAACCCAAAAAGCAGCTGGTAGAATGTTCTAGAGCTCTGGTGTGGGCTTACTAATAAATATTTTTAAAATCATATTTAAATTTATTTTTTAGATAAAAAGATACAGTTCAATAAGCCAGTCAGAAAAAGATAAATACAGTATGATTTAATTTGTATGAGATACCTAAGATAATAAAATCACAGAGGCAGAGAGTAGACTGAGTTGCCAGAGGCTGGGGTGGGTAGAGAGGACAAAGAGTTGCTGTTTCATGGGTACATTTTCAAGATTAAAAAAGTTCTACAGGTGGAGAGCAGAGCTGACTGCACAACCATGTGAATGTACCTAAGACCACCGAACTCTGTACTTAAAAATGACTAAGATGGTAAAATTTTGTGTTATGTCCATTTTACCACAGTTTTTTAAAAATTAAAAGGAAACAAAAACCCCACAAACTACAGTTCAAATGCAAGCGTGAGATATTGCTTTAAAAACGCATGTAGGACTTCCCTGGTAGTCCAGTGGTTAAGAATCCAGCTGCCAATGCAGGGAACGTGGGTTCAATCCCTGGTTGGGGAAATAAGATCCAACAGACCGAGGCGAACTAAACCCAGGCACCACAGCTACTGAAGCCCACGTGCTCTAGAGCCCCTGCTCCACAACAAGAGAAGCCACAGCAGTGAGAAGACTGCGCGTCACAACGAAGGGTGGCCCCCACTCGCCACAGCTAGAGAAAGCCTGCGGGCAGCTGTGAAGACCCAGTGCAGCCAAAGAAACAAAAACATGTACACTTTATTCAATCACCTGGGATTACTAGCTACATCAGTGCAAGTAATTAAGAAGAAATTCAAAGTAACTTGAGGAAGGTAATGATTCACATATAGAAATCTGAGTTTATATGAATTTTTTTAGTGTAAACATAATGAGTGTCTACAAATGACCTTCAACAGATGGTGCTGCAAATTTAAAGGTATTCTATTAATATGTTTTACCCTTTAAGTTCCCAGGTTCTAACTTCAAGACCTTTTCACAGTCCTGAAAAGCACTGTTCCAGTTCTGCAGTTTGAGCTCTGCTTGAGCGCGATTGTTGTAAGCTGCTACAGTGGGAAGCACGGATAAGCTCCTGTAAAAGAGACACTTTTTTTTAAAGTTTTTAATATTTTATTGTGGTAAAATGTATGAAAGAGACATTAATGTCAACAAGCGAATGACAGGAAAACATAAAATGACAGGAAACTCAGCTAAAGTTAGAAGCTAAAACAATCACACCTCATGTTGTGGGTAGAATTGCGTCCCCTCAAATTGGTATGTTGAAGTCCCACCCCCCAGCACTTCAGGATATAACTATACTTGGAGATAGTCTTGAAAGAGATGATTAAGTTAAAGTGAGGTCATGAGGGTGTTTCCTAATCCAATATGACTAGTATCCTTATAAGAAGACACACCTAGAAGAAAAATCCTTTGAGGACACAGAGGGAAGATGGCCACAGACAAGCCAAGGAGAGAGGCCTTAGAAGAAACCAACCCTGCAGACTCCTTGATGTCAGACTTCTAGCCTCCAGAGCTGTGAGACAATACATTTCTGTTGTTTAAGTCGATCAGTTTGTGGCAGTTTGCAGGGCAGCCCCAGCAAATTAACACAGCATGGGCTGTCAAAAGTAATAACATAAAATTCTACAAACTACTAAATCAATGTTTAGACAGATGCTTAAGTTTCTAGTGAAAAGGTTTAAAATTGATTCTGGCTTTAGAAGTGACATGATCATTTAAATACCCATATTGTTGCTGCTAAGTCACTTTAGTTGTGTCCGACTCTTTGCAACCCCATGGACCGTAGCCCACCAGGCTCTTCTGTTCATGGGATTCTCCAGATAAGAATACTGGAATGGGTAGCCATTCCCTTCTCCAGGGGATCTTCCCAACCCAGGGATCAAACCCAAATCTTCCATTGCAGGCTGATTCTTTACCATCTGAGCCACCAGGGAAGCCCTTAAATTCCCACACAGATCTCCTCAAAAAAAAGCCAGTTTAGTTAACATCAATTTTTTTTTTTTTACTTTTTGGGGACAATTTCCTAGTTAAAAAAAAAAAAAACAAGCAAATAGTGATTGACCACAACTAATACCCTTTGTTAAATTATTATTGTGTTAACAGACACAAATTAGTCTGTTATCTAAAAGTAGATTTAACTCTTAGGAAATAATCATAATCTTACCAAAGGATTTTAATTGAAGGAAACAGAAAAGAGCAGTAGTCATTGAGGAATACAGATCTTAAGAGAGTAAGTTTTGCTACATTAAGGGTATGAATGCAATATAATTAATGAAAAGAAGAATTTTAAACCTACCTGGCCATTGCTTATAAAATTGATTTGAAATGCTGTACAATAATGTATTTGCTAGGGACTTCCCAGGTGGTCCAGTGGCTAAAACACTATGTTCCCAATCCAGTAGGCCAGGGGGTTAAATCCCTGGTCAGGGAACTAGATCCTGCATGCTGCAACTAAGAGCTTGCATACCACAACTAAAAGATTCTGCACGGCACAATGGAGATCTAAGACCCTGCCTGCCGCAACTAAGACCTAGTGCAGTCAAAGAAATAAATACTCTCTATATAGTTTTAAAAATAATGTATTCCTAAATATAGAAACGATAAGGGTATTGGTATACTGAATCTTCTAAATCCAGAATTAAAATATCAGATAAAACAGAAAACTCACAAAAAGTGTCCATTTATTAACATTATTAGTGGAGATTTCCCAGGCAAAAATACTGGAGTGGGTTGTCATTTCCTTCTCCAAGGGATCTTCCCAACCCAGGGATCGAACCCACATCTCCCGCATTGGCAGGCAGGTACTTTATTGCTGAGTCACCTGGGAAGCCCCACAAGATCATTAAAGATAAATATAAACAAATCACATGGTTGGGTAGCAATCAAACATAGAAAATACATCTAAGAATAAATAACACAAGAGCCTGACACTGAGTACCTCCCACATGGCAGACATTAAACTCACTTAATCCTCATTATAATGCACAGAGGAGGAATTACTGCTTTCCCAATCTTACAGATGAGAAAACAGATGGGGCAGAAAGGTTAAGTAACATGCCCAAGGCCACAAGCTTGAAAATGGCAGAGTTAAGATTCAGACCTCAGACCTCAGTGGTTTACTCTAGCACCTGTTCTCTTTACCATCATGTTACCTGCCTTTCAGCAACTTGCTTTATTTAATCCTCACAGCTGCTCTGAGGTTGGCACTATTATAGTCTCATCACACTGAGATGTCTGAGACAAAGAGGTGAAGAATCTACCCAAGGTCTGAAAAGTGGCAGTTTGAGTTCCCTTAATCATTGCAATATGCTGCTTTAATTCTTCACCTCTATGATTTCTTCAAAGAGGAAGACAAGAAAGTTAGTTCCCTGTAATAGACAAGAGATTCTCCACTGGTGGAAATCTATAAGAGGAGAGAAAACAATACCAGAGCTGACATCCACCTGCCTAAACAGGGGAGGTTGAACTGAATGAATGATACCTCAATATTCTCTTTACTTTGTATGTTCACTTCAACAGCTGAGCAAACTTCTTTAGAGACACAAACAACGTTTTTGTTTTTTTTTTAAACTTATTTCCAAAGGTGGAAGCACGATTTTATAGCATTTACTTCTATTAATAAGATAGCATTAGTCGTTCTATAAGCACAGTTTGTCTATAACAGTATTTTAAGAAATTAGTTTACTTTTCACAGACTATAAGAGCTTCATACGTTCATACAAGCATACAAAGAACATGTACTGTGAACCAGGTGTCGGCTGGGCATTAGGGGTCCAATGGTATTTTTAAAAATGACAAGTGGGCTCAATCTTACAGAATTTATAGTCCAGGTAATGCCAGATCACACAAATTTGAATCATACCTCCCACAGATATTACAAAGAGGTAATAATTTGGGTTTGCAAATTTGGCAGTGGCGGGGGTGGGGGGCAATGGTGCAGTAATTGAGTCGGGTAGAGGTTTAACCTGGTCTGAGAAGTAAAGGAAAACTTCACAAAAGAGGTAAGGCATGGGCTGAGATGTGGATGATAAGTTGGAATTAACTAAATAACAAGTAGAGAAAAGAGTATTCTAGACAGAGGTTCAATATATGCAAAGGCCCTGTGGTGGGAGGTAGTACCATAAGTACTAGAGCCGGGCAGTCTACTATAGAACCTGAGTTTTTAACCTCTATCCTGAATGAACTTTCTGTTGAGTTCCATCCAGACAGCTTCTATTTCCTCTGTAAAATAGTAAAGTTAGAAACTGTGTCAAACATGGGAGTGGAGTGGGAACTTGGAGTTTTAAGAAAAGTATTGAAAAAACAAGGCAAATACAAGTAAATTTATGATAAATTTCAAGTACAATATACTGAGTGATTATGACACATTATTTAGCTTATTTATATCATTTCAACAATTAAACACTATCATTTTTTAAATGACAAGATTAAAACACATCAAAAATCTGCTCACCGAGTATAATACTTTACAGCTTCTTCATAATCTCCTGACTTAAAAGCTTCATTTCCTTTTTCCTTTTCATGAGTAGCCAGAAAATCCTTTTCCTTTTCAGTTAGACCTAGAAATAAATGTTATCTGCTGTAAGTAAAACTATAACTTGATAGAATTTTCCAAATTTAAATCCAAAAATGCTTATTTTAACAGAAGCAGAAAACTATAAAAACAAAAGAAAATAAAAGGTTTCCTAAGTTTATGATATTTCTATTCTTTTTAATCATTCAGAATTTTTGAAGGTTTAGATTTCTCAATCATTGTTTTGCTTTACTTTAAAGGTACTATGTACCTGTGGACTTCAAGTGAACAGAAAGTGCTCCATCTGTTTGTTTGGAGGAAAATAAATTTGAAGGATTTGGGCCAAAAAGATTTGAAAAAGGGAATGAAAACTGAATCATGGTAAAAAAAAATAGGTTTACATATTCATATATGTTTAAGTCTTATTACATTTAAGTATCATAACTATTATTACTCATAAAATTAAGAAGTTTAAGGATAGAATGGAATTTGTTAGAGGCGGTCAGCCCTAGGAGAAAATTCATAAACTTTCCATGGAAATATGCAGCACTTAAAGAGAATGTCTTTGGGTCAACAGCTTTTATTATCATTCAAAAAAGTTAAAGACTACTAAATCATTCCTATTTTCCCCCCATTACCTGCTGTATCTAGTCTTGTCTCAATTTTAGACAAATGTGATTTGTTGTTTATTACAGTTCTTTCTTTATCTTCATCAAGTTTTGCACATTCTTTTTCCACGTCAAATCTTAAATGAAAGAATAATAAAAAACTAGGAAAAAGCTCAGTACAAACAAGAGAATAAAACTTATTACTGATACTCTTGTATCTGTATCACTGTGCCTTTAGAAATAATATTCCAAAAATATATGGTAGGTTTGTATTAGAAATCACCTGTATTTTTTTCCTAAAAAACACAGAATTTAGCGAGGACTTAAATATTAATCAGACCTAAATGTGCAGAACTTTGTTATTACAGTAGTGACTAATTTCTCTTAATTTAAAAATTTGTTATTTTGGATGGGTAAATATTACATTAGTTATTTTTGGTTACTCCTAAAAGGATGCCATAGTTTTTTATTTAATGAAAAATAAAATCAAGAGTGCTTAATCCAAATACTCTTAGTACTCTACTGACATAACTTACATTTGATATGTTCAGATTTAAAATAATAAAGGAGTTATTACAGTATTCTATGACTGAATTTTTACTGACAATTTTATATAAAGAAATATAAAACATACTTATCCCACTCTGCATAATCTCTTGGAATTTTCTTTTTAGCTGGTCTACTTTTAGAATTCTTTTCCTAAAAGAATAAAATTACATTTTATGAGATATTTAATATAAGATTAACATATTTTCCTATAAAGGTGAAGTATTGGCTTAAGACACATGAATTGAATGGATAAGAATAAGTTACCCTTGAAGTTAGGACAGCTTCAGTATTATAATTATTAACATAATAATATACAGAAGATTAATTATGAGAGTGATGAATAGGACTTTAGGTACATATGTAAAACTTTAAAACTTACATGTGTGAACTGTGATTATTATTGATTTTCTTATAATGAAAAAATAAGAAACTATCATTCCTTCTTTTAAAACCTAGACATTGAAGAAATAGCTAGTTTGCTGTATTAGAGCTGTTTTGCTTGCAATGACAGATACCCAAGTTGGACTAATTTTGTTTAAAAAGAATAATTTACTGGTTTATGTAACCAAATGGATGAAAGGGCTGGGATATTGCTGGATAAAGGATTCATATACCCTCTCTCTATAGCTCTTCCTCTCTCCACCTGTCTTCTCTTCCCTAGAAGTCTCTGCTTCTCTCTGCCTGATTGCTTGCTTTCTCTATGCAGCAGGAAATGTGGCTATACTCAGTCTGGGATTATAACCTCACCCGCTTCCCAATCAGAAGGGAAAAGGAGACTGACTCTTTTCCCCATCTTTAGTTAGAGAAATCCCAGGGAAGGGCTCTGACTAGTTTGCCTTATGGGCCCATCAATGACCAATCCCTAGCTTTGTGTCATTAAGTGGTTCAACCCAGGTCACATGCCCACTGCAAGCACCAGAAGGGAATGGGAGGAAAGCAAACAACAGCTTAAAAACAGTTTCTTAAAAATCATCATTTGAAATCATCTGAATGGATACACAAGCACAATTCTGTAATATTATACACTGGTCATTAGGGGTTAACACATGTCTTCCAAATATTCCTATATTTCATTATACAATTAAAAATCATATCTGTTAAAATTTTCATAGTGATCACTAACAGGCACATGAAAAGATGTTCAACATCACTAATCATCAGGGAAATGCAAATTAAAACCATAAGATATCACCTCACACCTGTCAGAATGGCTATCATCAAAAAGACCAGAAACAACAAATGTTGGAAAGGATGCCGAGAGAAGACAACTCTTGTACACTGTTGATAGGAACATGAATTGATGCATCCACTGTGCGAAACAGTATGGCAGGTTCTCAAAAAACTAAAAACAGAACTACCATATGATCCAGCAGTTCCACTCCAGGGTATATACCAAATATTAGGTTGGTACAAAAGTAATTGTGGTTTTGAATTGTGAATTTTAAATCATTATAACTAGGTTCAAACACATCTTTATTAATCAAAATAGGAAGTGTTACAATTAACACACTTTTGCCAATGAGAAATAAGTTTGTTTCTTCTTATAGCATTAAAATCTGTGCTTCAGGATTTGATAAACTCTTGGAAAGCATTTTCTGCACCCTGCTGGTAGTGGAAGTGTTTTCCCTGAAAAAAAGTGTCTAGATGCTTGAAGGAGTGGTAGTCAGTTGGCAAGAGGCCAGGTGAATATGGCGGATGCTTCATTCAACTTCTGAAGCATCGGTTGTCATGGAGAAGAACTGGGCCCTTGCTGTTAGCCAATGCCAGCTGCAAGTGTTGTAGTTTTTGGTGCATCTCATAGATAGGCTGAACATATCCTTCTCACATGGAATGATTTTGCTGGGATTCAGAAAGCTGTAGTGGATCAGACAGGCAGCAGACCCCCAGTGACCATGACCTCTTTTTGGTGGAAGTTTGACTTTGGGTAGTGCTTTGGAGCTTCTTCTCAGCCCAACCATTGAGCTGGTCATCTCCAGTTGTCATATAAAATCCAATTCTCATTGCACACCTCAGTTTGATCAAGAAATGGCTCATTGTGGTTGTGTAGAATAAGCGAAGACAACACTTCAAAAGAAGAATTTTTTTGATTTGTGGTCAGCTCATGAGGCACCTACTTATTGAGCTTTTTACCTTTCCAATTTGCTTTAAATGCCAAACGACGGTAGAATGGTCGACGTTGAGTTCTTCATGTAGTTTTAAGAGGATCAGTTTCAAAGATTCCTCTCATTGGTCTTCCAATGGCTGGCCACTATGCTCCTCATCTTTAAGGCTCTCCTTTCCTTTGCAAAAACTCTTGAACCACCACTGTACTGTACATTCATTAGCAGTTCCTGGGCCAAGTGCATTGCTGATGTTGCCAGATGTCTCTGCTGCTTGATAACCATTTTGAACTTGAATGAAAAAGTCACTTGAATTTGCTCTTTGTCTAACATCCTTTCTATGAAAAAGTGAAAGTTGCTCAGTCATGTCCTACTCTTTGCAACCCTATGGACTACACAGTCCATGGAATTCTCCAGGCCAGAATACTGGAGTGGGTAGCTGTTCCCTTCTCCAGAGGATCTTCCCAACAAAGGGCTCGAACCCAGGTCTCCCGTATTGCAGTCTTATTCTTTACCAGTTGAGCCATGAGGGAAGCCCAAGAATATTGGAGTGGATACCCGATTCCTTCTCCAGCGGATCTTCCAGACCCAGGAATCAAACCAGGGTCTCCTGCATTGCAGGTGGATTCTTTACCAACTGAGTAATATAAACAGCAAGTAACCGCAGCCATGAAATTAGAAAATGATTGCTTCTTGGCAGGAAAGCTATGACAAACCTAGATATTGTATTAAAAAGCAAAGATATCACTTTGCCAACAATGGTCCATACAGTCAAGGCTATGGTCTTTCCATTAGTCATGTATGGATATGAGAGCTGGATCATGAAGAAAGCAGAACACTGAAGAATTGATGCTTTCAAACTGTGGTGCTGGAGAAGACTCTTCAGAGTCTCTTGGACAGCAAGGAGATCAAACCAGTCAATCTTAAAGGAAATCAACCCTGAATACTCATTGGAAGGACTGATACTGAAGCTGAAGCTCTAATACGTTGGCTACCTGATGCAAAGAGCAGACTCACTGGAAAAGACTCTGATGCTGGGAAAGACTGAAGGCAGAAGGAGAAGAGGGTGACAGAGGATGAGATGGCTGGATGGCATCACTGATGCAATAGACATGAACTTGGGCAAATTCTGGGAGATGGTGAGGGACAAGGAACCTGGCGTGTTGCAGTCCATGGGATCTCAAACAACAAAAATAAGTCATTAGCAAAAAAACATAAAGCAAGAAATTCAAATTAAAATGATATATAATATAACCACATTTAAGAATGTATTCCAATATCAAACAGAAAAGTTCAACAATGCAAAACTGCTATTACCTTTGCACCAACCTAATAAAATTAAAACACTAATTTGAAAAGATAAATGCACCCCCAATGTTCACAGCAGCATTATTTACAATTGCCAAGATCTGGAAGCAACCTAAGTGTCCATCAACAGATGAAGGAAGCAAGAAGTGGCATATACAGACAATGGAATACTATTAAGCTGTAAAAAAGAATGAAGTCTTGCCATGCGCAACAACATGGAAGAGCTTGAAGGCTACTATGCTAAGGGGAATAAGTGAGGCAGAGAAAGACAAATATTATATGGCACCACTTGCATGTGGAATCCAAAAAATAAAACAAACTAATAAGTATAACAAATAGGAAACAGACTCACAGACATAGAAAACTGGTGGTTACCAGTAGGGAGAGAGAAGGAGAAAGTGGGGATTAGGAGGTACAAACTATTATGCACAAAATAAATAAGGTACAAGGATATACTGTAAAATGCAGGGAATACAGCCAATATATTATATTAACTATAAATGGAGTAAACCTTTAAAAATTGTGAATTACTATAAGACCTATAACTTGTATAATACCATACATCAACTATATCTCAATTTTTTTACAAAAAATTAAAACTACTCACAGAGCTCATCATAAAAGTCATGAAGTGTCTCCCCTAACAGAAAATTTTTTTTTTTTTGGTCACAAGCATCTATCTGAGAGCCCCCTAAGAATATGAAGTACTGTGAATTCCACCTGAAAGCTCAGATTTTACCACTGGCAACTAATACCATTCATTGTTTTCCTTGAAGGGACAGACTATTTCATTCATTTATATGAGAATGTCTACCAAAAGCTGAACTCTGAATAACTATAGCTGGTCTGTCAGTCATCTGTTCAAGTAAAAGTTGTTCCAGGAAAAAGTTGCTAATTCAGCTGACAGTCAGTCACACAAGTGGGTTTTCTTATGATGCTCATCATATTTCATTTCACAGTGAAGTGCCTTCTGTGAAATCTGCATTTTGTCACACAGAATATTAAAAAGATATGTCTTCAAGGTATCATATTTAACAAAAAGAATACATTTTTTTGTTGTTTCATCAAAGACCTTTTTAAGTTAAATAGGAATTTCTTACTATGAGTGCATAGCAGTGGAGCAAACAATGACTGCTAGTTCAGTCAGCGCCACTGCCTTAATTCACGGTAAGGCACCAGCAGTTTTGGGCATTCCTGGTGGTTCAGGGGTAAAGAATCTGCCTGCCAATGCAGGAGAAGTGAATTTGATTCCTGGGTCAGGAAGATCCCCTGGAGAAGGAAATGGAAACCCACTCCACTATTTTTGTCTGGGAAATCCCATGGACAGGGGAGCCTGGTGGCTACAGTCCATGACGTCACAAAGAGCTGGACATGACTTAATCGACTAAACAGCAACCAGCAGTTTTACCCTTAGTGCAAAAGTCAATGAAGTGAAAGAGACAAAGCATTATTTTATAAAAGAGTTTTAAAAATAATATTGACTTTATGGATCCCCTAGAAGGATCTCAGGGATAACCAGCATCCATGGACCATACTTTGAGAACCACAGTAGTCTGTCTACTCCTACTGGACTACAGTAAGGACACAGAGGAAATATTATTCATTGTTATAGTTTCAGGATATAGACTTAGCACATAATGAGGGTTCAATAAATACAAATTCATTGATTACAGATAGTGTTATCCTTACCATACTTATTTACTGTGTACCTCAGTTACCTGCGTAATTCCTAATGAGGAGTAAAAAGATCCAGGAAGGTAAATTACCAAGGAGCAGAGTGATGAAGGGCTATGGATAGTTTTCAAATAAAACTGAGAGGTCAAAGAAGAAACGAGAAAAACAAAAATGACTCAACCCAAAATGAAGACAATTAGGTAACCATCCTCTTAGAGATAAAAGGAAAAAAAAGCAGGGAAAAAAGGAGGGCAGAGGCAATGGAATGTATGATTCAAGCCAAAATCCCCTGGAGACAGGCTGGGATCTGTAATATCAGGGTCAGGGAGACACAAAGAAACTCAGTTTTAACTGGAAGTTAAGTGAACCTGGAACTCCAACAGGCCCCTTCTCTATGGAAACCATGCATTAGAAAGGAGAGACCTGCGTGGCAAAATAGGGACCAGTCTCAGAGAAATAACCATGAGGGGCTGGGGGTGGGGGAGGCGGATGCACTAAACAGAGAAATGCCATCTATAACTGCTTGAAATCCATGGATTTAATGGATTAATTAAACAGATTAATCCATCTGTTTAATGCTTTAAATCCATATTTAATTATGCAAACTATTTCCACTGTACCTCTACTGGATACATAAAATTATTCCCTGAAACGTTTACATACTCAATTGGATCTTAAGTACTCATCAAAACTTGTCAGAGTAGAAGAGACAGAACAGTCAAAAAATTAAAATAAGGGAAGCAGTAAACCCAAGATGCAAGTTCTTCAAAGGAAAATACTGTTTCATTTTGATCTCCAGGGGAGGCTTACTCAACAAGGTGAAAACACAGGATCACCATGAAAAAACTCTCCAGCTGCACAGGGGACACCACACTTTGGCTACAGTGATTAAACCAAGCTAATATTCTTAATAAACAACAACTTCCTCCCCTACCACCGACCCCCCACACCAAAAAGGTATACCTTGGCAACATGAAGATGGCTGTTTGAACCGCGAACTGGAGGCAAATTATCTTCCACTGCTGGAAATGTTTCAGTTTCATGAAAGTGTATTTTATCATCTTCTTTTTTAATTTCTGATACCCAACTCTGAGAAGAAGAGAGGAAAAAAAGAAGGTAAATATACAGCTTTACATAATTAACCAGACATTAGAAAAGACTATATATCATCATACTATGGGTCAATTTTTAGGTGACAATTTGATCATGACATTCTCTCTACCTGAAATGCCCTTCTTACTCTGTGTTTTGCAATTGTAGGGAAATACACAATAACATAAAATGTATCATCTTAACTATTCTTAAGTGTACAGTTCAGTATTGGTCAGTATACTCATTTCTGCCCTTTCTACTTTATTTATCTTGCAAGAGCATATTCATCTCCCTTCCAGTGAGGCTTCTCTGAACTTCCTGGTTGGGACAAAAGTGTTTAGCATGAATATTTAAAATCCTCTACTTATTGTTTGTCTCTCTTACCACACTGTAAGTTCCTTGACAGTAGAACCTATGTCTTTATCTCAAACACCCAAGCAAATCAGGTGCAAATTAACATACAGATTAGATTGACCACATTTTCCAACTTTAGCACAGAAAGGACATGCTCCTTTCTATTGGTAAATATTAATTACTTCTGATTTTTTTATACACAATGTGTTGTGCTGTGTTTAGTTGCTCAGTTGTGTCCGACTCTTTGCAGCCCCGTGGATTGCAACTGTAGCCCTCCAGGCTCCTCTCTCCATGGGATTCTTCAGGCAAGAACACTGGAGAAGGTAATCATTCCTTTCTCCAGGGAATCATTGTGACCTAGGGATCAAACCTGGGTCTCCTGCATTGCAGGCAGATTGTTTACCATCTGAGCCACCAGGGAAGTCTTTTATATACAATGGACAGCATAAAATATAAAAAATGACAATAAAGACAAAGAATCAGCAAAAGGCTAGCCATAGCCAACAGAAGCAGACACAGAGAGTGAATGGATGTTGGAAATAACAGAGACTTAAAAACAGCTGCAGTAAATATATGAGAAGAGTGAACAACAGGCAGAAACAGTTGAGAAATTCAGGAGAAGAATGAAAACTTTAAAAAAGAATTAATGGAAATTCCAAAAATAAAATACTCAGTATCCAAAATGAATCTATTTGATTAAGAGTATGGACACAGGAAAATAGTGGACAAAAAATCAGTAACATTAGAGTAGATATGAGCAACATTAACCAACTTGGCCTAATCAATATAGGCTTCTATGCTATTTTCAAGAGCACATGGAGCATAGGCCAAAAAAAGTCACAATAAATCTCATAGGTTTGAAATTATACAAAGTATGGAATCTGAGTACAACAGACCTAAACTAGAATTCAGTAATAATAAGTATTTAGACCATCCCCAAGAAATTGGAATTTGAATTCACTTATAAGGAGTTCATGAGTTAAAAAGGAAATCAGATGGAAAATAATTTGAACTAAGAGATAATGAAAACATGATATATAACAATTTATACCATGCAGATAAAGTATTAGAGGAAATTTTACAACTTTAAACAAGAAGAAAGGTTCAGAATCAATTATTAATAATTAAGCTTCTACCTTAAAAAACTAATAGAAAACATTAAAGCCAAAGTGAGTAGGAGGAAATAAAAATAATTAAAAAATAAGAGTAGAAATCCATAAAACATAAAATAGAAAAATAAAATCAACATCCAAATCTTGGTTTTTTTGGAAATAAATTAAACAATTGACAAACATAACAAGACTAGTCAAAAGAAAGTGAAAGGAAAAAATACAAATTAGCAGGCATAAAAAAAGCACATCTCTAACAATCCTACAAATATTAAAAAAAAGATATTTTAGACAAATTTATACTAATAACTTTGCAGTTTTGATAAAATAAATTCCCTGCCAAAGGCAATTTACAAATCCAATGCAATCTCCATCAAATTACCAATAGCATTTTTCACAGAACTAGAACAAAAATTTTTAAATTTTTGGAAACACAAAAGACCCTGAAGTGCCAAAGCAAGCTTGAGAAAGAAAAATAGAGCTGCAGGATTCAGGCTTCCTGACTTCAGACTATACTACAAAGCTACAATAATGAAAAGAGTATGGTACTGGCACAAAAACCATAAATACAGATCAATAGAATTGGATAAAGAGCCTCAAAATTATCCACAGGCATGTGGTCAATTAATCTACAACAAAGGAGGCAAGAACATACAAGGGCAAAAAGACAGTTTCTCCAATAAATAGTGCTGGAAAACTGGACAGCTACATGTAAAAAAAGGAAATTAGAATATTCTCTAATACCATGCCCCAAAATAAATTCAAAATGGATTCAAGACCTACATGTAAGACTGGATACCAAAACACTGCTAGAGGAAAACACCGGCAGAACATTCTTTGACATAAATTGCAGCAGTATCCATCCCTTAGAGTCATGGAAATAAAAGCAAAAATAAACAAATGGGGCCTAATTAAACACAAAAGCTTTTCTATAGCAAAGGAAACCATAAAGAAAATGAAAAAATAGTCTACAGAATGGGAGAAAATATGTGCAAATGGTGCAGCTGACAAGGGATTAAACTCCAAAATATAGAAACAGTTCATATAACTCAATATTTAAAAACTCCAAAGAACCCAATCAAAAGAACAGGCAGAAGATCTAAATAGAAATTTCTCCAAAGAAGATATACAGATGGCCAAAAGGCACAAGAAAAGATGCTCAGCATCACTCATTATTAGAGAAATGCAAATCAATACCCCAATGAGGTATCACCTCATACTGTCAGAATGGCCATCATCAAAAAGTCTACAAACAATAAATGCTGGAGAGTGTGTGTAGAAAAAGGAACTCTCCTATACTATTAGTGGAAATGCAAACTGGTGCAGCCACTATGGAGAATGGTATGGAGATTCCTTAACAAACTAAAAATAGAGTTAACATATGATCCTGCAATCCCACTGCTGGGCATAGATTCAGAGAAAAGAAAATATACATGCACCCCAATATTCATTGCAACACTACTTACAATAGGCAAGACATGGAAGAAACCTAAATGTTTATCAACAGATGAATGGATAAAGAGGGTGTGGTATATTTATTCAATGAAATGTTACTCAGTCATAAAAAAGAATGGAATAATGCCATTTGTAGTAACATGGATAGACCTAGAGATAAATCAAAGTGAAGAAACTATACTCAATACTTCACAATAACCTATATGGGAAAAGGATATGAAAAAAATAAGATACCAACATATATGTATGTATAACTGAATCACTATGCTGTACACCTGAAAGTAACACAACACTATAAACATCCTCAATAAAAAGTAAACAAATAAAAAATAAAAAGAATGTAAACAGATCAGAAAAAAAAAGGTAGAATGATGGTTGCCAGGGGCTAGTGGTGGGGGTAGGATTGGAGAGTTATTGTTAAATGGTATGGAGTTTCAGTTTTGGAAGATGAAAAAGTCCATGATATTGGTTGCATAATAATATGAATATACTTAACACTAATGAACTGTATACTTGGAAATGATAAAGATGATAAACTCTATATGATGTGTATTTTTTCACAATAAAAATAAAGAAAATTTCATAATTGAAGTGACTTCGAATGAGCAAATTAAATTAAAACATCAACTTTTATAATAGTATAAAATAGATACTTAGGAATAAATTTCATTAAAAAATATAAGAAGTATATATACACTGAAAACTACAAACACTGCTTCAAAAAATTAAGTAAAGCTTATATGAACAGAAAAATACATGTTCATTGATCAGAAATCTCAATATTATCAAAATATCAATTCTTCCAAAACTGATCAACAAATTCAAAACAATCCCAACACAAATACAATTTCTATTTTGTAGAAATTGGCAAGCAAAGGACCTGGAACAGCCAAAACAACTTTGAAAACAAAGAACAAAGTTGGAGGACTTGCACTACCTGATATGAGAAAGGAATCTGAAAAAGAAAAGATATATGTAAGTGCATAACTGAATCACCTTGCTGTACATGTGAAACTAACATAACACAACTATTGTAAATCAACTATTTTGTTGCTGTTCAGTCACTAAGTCATATCTGACTGTTTGCGACCCCATGGACTGTAGCATGTCAGGCTCCTCTGTCCTCTGGTATCTCCCAGAGTTTGCTCAAATTCATGTCCATTGAGTTGGTGATGCTATCTAACCATCTTATCCTCTGCCTCTCCCTTCTCCTTTTGCCTTCAATTTTTCCCAGCATCAGAGCCTTTTCCACTAAGTTGGTTCTTTGCATCAGATGACCAAGCTATTGGAGCTTCAGCACCAGTCCTTCCAATGAATATTCAGGGTTGATTTCCTTTAGGATTGACTAATTCAATCTCCTTGCACTCCAAGGGACTCTCAAGAGTCTTCTCTAGCAAAACAATTCAGAAGCATTAATTCTTTGGCACTCAGCCTTTATGGTCTGATTCACATCCCTACATGACTACTGGAAAAGACATAGCTTTGACTTTACAGACCTTTGTCAGCAACATGATGTCTCTGCTTTTTAATGTGTCTAGGTTTGTCACAGCTTTTCTTCCAAGGAGCAAGCATCTTTTAATTTCATGGCTGCAGTCACCATTAACAAGGATTTTGGAGTCCAAGAATATAAAATCTGTCATTGCTTCTTCCACTTTTCCCCCTTCTATATGCCATGAAGTGATGGGACTGGATGCCATGATCTTAGTTTTTTTTATGTTGTGTTTCAAGTCAGGTTTTTCACTCTCCTCCTTCATCTTCATCAAGAAGCTTTTTAGTTCCTCTTCACTTTCTGCCATTAGAGTGATGTCATCTCCATATCTGAGGCTGATGATATTTCTCCTGGAAATCTTGATTCCAATTTGTGATTCACCCAGCCCAGCATTTCACATGATGTGAAATTTAACTTCTGCATAGAAGTTAAATAAGCAGGGTAACAATATACAGTCTTGTCATACTCCTTTCTCAATTTTGAACCAGTCAGTTGTTCCATGTCTGGTTCTAACTGTTGCTTCTTGACTTGAATACAGGTTTCTCAGGAGACACGTAAGGTGGTCTGGTACTCCCATGTCTTTAAGAATTTTCCACAGTTTGTTATGATCCACACAGTCAAAGGTGTTAGCATAGTCAATGAAGCAGAAGTAGATGTTTTTCTGGAATTCCCTTGTTTTCTCCATGATCCAAAGAAGGTTAGCAATTTGACCTCTCATTCCTCTGCCTCTTTGAAACCCAGCTTATACATCTAGAAGTTCCTGGTTCATGTACTGCTGAAGCCTAGCTTGAAGGATTTTGAGCATAATCTTGCTAGCATGTGAGTATGCTGCTGCTGTTGCTGCTAAGTCGCGTAAGTCATGTCCAACTCTGTGCAACCCCATAGATGGCAGCCCACCAGGCTTCCCGGTTCTCCAGACAAGAACACTGGAGTGGGTTCCCATTTCCTTCTCCAATGCTTGAAAGTGAAAAGTGAAAGTGAAGTCGCTCAGTCGTGTCTGACTCCTAGCGACCCCATGGACTGCAGCCTACCAGGCTCCTCTGTCCATGGGATTTGCCGGGCAAGAGTACTGGAGTGGGTTGCCATTGCCTTCTGCAAGCATGTGAGTATACTCCAATATAAAATTAAAAATGTTTAAAAAGACATTGTTATCAAGACAATGGAATACTGGTGTAAAGACAGATATTCAGATTAATGAACAGAATACAGAAACAGAGCTACATATACAAAGTCAACCTGACATTTGTACCAAGAAGTTCAATGAAGAAAAGATAATCATTCATTAGATGCTTGACCATTTCAATATCCCTATTGGTATATACAAATATATGCACTGTGTGTGTGTGTATATTTGTGTGTGTGTCCAAAAAATAAAACTGATCTTACACCTACATTTAAGAGTTAAAATGATAAAACTTTCTAGACGAATTATAGGAGAAAACTTAGTGATCTTAAATTAGACAAAGGTTTCTTAAATAGGACACAAAAGCACAAACTATAAGAAAAATTGGTTTCATCAAAAGTAAAAATTTTTGCTCTTCCAAAGACGCTATTAAAAAAAAATGAACAGGCAAGCCATACAATATCAGCAAATATTTGCAAAGATACATCCTCATGTGTAAAATACACAGAAGATATGTATTTTACAATTCAATAAGAACATAAACGATCTAATATTTTTAATGGGCAAAGGATTTAAAGACAAAAGAAGAAATATGGATGAGAAGCAAATGAAAAGACATTCAACATCATTAGTAATTCAGTCCAGTTCAGTTGCTCAGTCGTGTCCAACTCTTTGTGACACCATGATTGCAGCACGCCAGGCCTCCCTGTCCATCACCAACTCCCGGAGTTCACTCAGACTCACGTCCATCGAGTCAATGATGCCATCCAGCCATCTCATCCTCTGTCGTCCCCTTCTCCTCCTGCCCCCAATCCCTCCCAGCATCAGAGTCTTTTCCAATGAGTCAACTCTTCGCATGAGGTGGCCAAAGAACTGGAGTTTCAGCTTAGCATCATTCCTTCCAAAGAAATCCCAGGGTTGATCTCCTTCAGAATGGACTGGTTGGATCTCCTTGCAGTCCAAGGGACTCTCAAGAGTCTTCTGCAACACCACAGTTCAAAAGCATCAATTCTTCGGCGCTCAGCCTTCTTCACAGTCCAACTTTCACATCCATACATGACCACAGGAAAAACCATAGCCTTGACTAGACGGACCTTAGTCGGCAAAGTAATATCTCTGCTTTTGAATATGCTATCTAGGTTGGTCATAACTTTTCTTCTAAGGAGTAAGCATCTTTTTATTTCATGGCTGCAATCACCATCTGCAGTGATTTTGGAGCCCCCAAAAATAAAGTCTGACACTGTTTCCACTGTTTCCCCATCTATTTCCCATGAAGTGATGGGACCAGATGCCATGATCTTAGTTTTCTGAATGTTGAGCTTTAAGCCAACTTTTTCACTCTCCTCTTTCACTTTCATCAAGAGGCCTTTTAGTTCCTCTTCACTTTCTGCCATAAGAGTGGTGTCATCTGCATATCTGAGGTTATTGATATTTCTCCCGGCAATCTTGATTCCAGCTTGTGTTTCTTCCAGTCCAACGTTTCTCATGATGTACTCTGCATATAAGTTAAATAAGCAGGGTGACAATATACAGCCTTGACATACTCCTTTTCCTATTTGGAACTAGTCTGTTGTTCCATGTCCAGATCTAACTGTTGCTTCCTGACTTGCATACAGATTTCTCAAGAGGCAGGTCAGGTGGTCTAGTATTCCCATCTCTTTCAGAATTTTCCACAGTTTATTGTGATCCACACAGTCAAAGGCTTTGGCATAGTCAAGAAAGCAGAAATAGATGTTTTTCTGGAACTCTCTTGCTTTTCCCATGATCCAGCGGATGTTGGCAATTTGATCTCTGGTTCCTCTGCCTTTTCTAAAACCAGCTTGAACATCAGGAAGTTCACAGTTCACATATTGTTGAAGCCTGGCTTGGAGAATTTTGAGCATTACTTTACTAGCGTGTGAGATGAGTGCAATTGTGCGGTAGTTTGAGCATTCTTTGGCATTGCCTTTCATTGGGATTGGAATGAAAACTGACCTTTTCCAGTCCTGTGGCCACTGCTGAGTTTTCCAAATTTGCTGGCATATTGGGTGCAGCACTTTCACAGCATCATCTTTTTGGATTTGAAATAGCTCAACTGGAATTCCATCACCTCCACTAGCTTTGTTCATAGTGATGCTTTCTAAGGCCCCCTTGACTTCACATTCCAGGATGTCTGGCTCTAGGTGAGTGATCACACCATCGTGATTATCTGGATCGTGAAGATCTTTTTTGTACAGTTCTTCTGTGTATTCTTGCCACCTCTTCTTAATATCTTCTGCTTCTTTTAGGTCCATACCATTTCTGTCCCTTATCAAGCCCATCTTTGCATGAAATGTTCCCTTGGTATCTCTAATTTTCTTGAAGAGATCTCTAGTCTTTCCCATTCTGTTGTTTTCCTCTATTTCTTTGCATTGATCGCTGAGGAAGGCTTTCTTATCTCTTCTTACTATTCTTTGGAACTCTGCATTCAGATGCTTATATCTTTCCCTTTCTCCTTTGTTTTTCGCTTCTCTTCTTTCACAGTTATTTGTAAGGCCTCCACAGACAGCCATTTTGCTTTTTTGCATTTCTTTTCCACGGGGATGGTCTTGATCCCTGTCTCCTGTACAATGTCACGAACCTCATTCCATAGTTCATCAGGCACTCTATCTATCAGATCTAGTCCCTTAAATCTATTTCTCACTTCCACTGTATAATCATAAGGGATTTGATTTAGGTCATACCTGAGTGGTCTAGCGGTTTTCCCTACTTTCTTCAATTTAAGTCTGAATTTGGCAATAAGGAGTTTATGATCTGAGCCACAGTCAGCTCCCGGTCTTGTTTTTGCTGACTGTATAGAGTTTCTCCATCTTTGGCTGCAAAGAATATAATCTATCTGATCATTATCAATTAGAGAAATGCAAATAAAAAGAACAATGAGATACCATTATACACCCAACAGAAGAGCTAAAATTAACGAAACTGACGATCCTAATTATGGACCATGATGTAGAGCAACTGGAACTTTTATCCATTATTGGCAGGATTGATTGCCCCTTTAGAAAATATTCTGGGGGACTTCCCTGGTGGTTCAGTGGCTAAAACTTGTAGTTCCCAATGCACGGAGCCCAGATTTGATCCCTGGTCATGGAACTAGATCCCACATACCACAATGAAGATTGAAGATGCGACACAGCCAAATAAATAAAAAGGAAAGGAAAAAAAATTTTGGCATTTGTTCATCAAGTAGTAAATGGTTAAACAAACTGTAAGCCATACAAATCACTACTACTCAGCAATTAAAAGGAATGAACCATGGACACATGCAACAACACAGATGAATCTCAGAAGCATCATGCTAAGTGGAAGAAGACAAATATGAAAGAAGATATACTATACAATTATATTTATATGAAAGGCTGCTGCTGCTAAGTCACTTCAGTCGTGTCCAACTCTGTGCGACCCCATAGACGGCAGCCCACCAGGCTCCCCCGTCCCTGGGATTCTCTAGGCAAGAACACTGGAGTGGGGTGCCGTTGCCTTCTCCTATATGAAAGGCTAGAAAAGGCAAATCTGTAATGATAGAAACCAGTTCAGTGGCTGCCAGGAACCAGGGTATATGGTCAGCACTGACTAGAAAGGGGCACAATGAAACTTGTAGGGGTGATAGAAATATTCTATAGTATATACGATTTGTCAAAACTCAGTGAAATTACCGTAATACAGCTAACTTTTTAAAAATAGAAATACAGTTGATTTACAATATAATGTTAGTTTCAGGTGTACAACATAGTGGTTAAATATTTTTGTAGATTATATTCCATTAAAGTTATAAAGTAATGACTCTATTTCTCTATTTCATCCTTGCTGTTTATTTATTTTATACATAGTAGTTTGTATCTCTTAATCCCTTACTCCTATCCTGCCTCTCTTTCCTCTCCTCTCCCCACTGGTAACCACTAGTTTGTTCTCTATATCTGTGAGCCTGTTTCTGTTTTGTTGTATACATTCATTTGTTTTATAAAATGGCTAAGTTTTATTGAATGTAAACTATAATAATAATGCTGATTAAAAGAAATCAGTAAAGACACAAGCAGGTCATTAACGAAATAAAAATCAAGTGACAGACTTCTAAAACTTTAATGTTATGGTAAACAAACAATACATTATGTACTGTCATTTTAAAACCATTTACTTGATTTTAAAATGTAAAAAATGATTATAGTATCCAGGGAAGAATAACCTGAAGTGGGCATTCCTACATACTGCTGTTGGGAGAGTACAAAGGTACAACTTTCTGAGACACAAAGAAATGTGTTTTAACAGAAATTCATTCAGATCCTTTCAGATCAGGCACTTGAATTCTAATAACTTATTCCTAGGAAATAACCAGGATGTACAAAAAATTATGAACAAACATGTTTGGATAGCACGATTTATACATGCTGACTCAATTATGTTTCTTTTGTAGGATGGGGTATTACTTAGTCATTTAAAATACATACATGTACGTGAGCATGCTCTGCACCTCCATATATATATAAAAATCTACAAAACATAGTCACAACAGTCTCCTGGATGTAAGAAGCAACCAATACTACGTAAGTAATTACCACAAAATTCCCTTTACTGATTTCAGACAAGTAGATATATATCCCATGACAATGTCACCAAAAAAGTGATGTTACTCTATACCTTTATGTCACCATCAATTTTTTCCCATTCTTCTGCTGTAAAACTGGATGATGTTGCCGCAGGTTTATCTTTCCTCAAAGCTCTGCTTCCAGGAGCTAAGCCTGAAAGGTGCTTTTCACAAAATTCAGTAAGTTCAGGATAGTATCCTTCCTCACCAGACCTTTTAAAAAATTCAGAATTTTAGAGTTACCACTTTATTTACAGATCACATAAACCTGTGGTTTGCAAGCTGGGTTCCACGGAGCCCAGGGGTTCCAAGGAGATCTCATGACCCACCTCTCTACAAGGAGGAAGGCTGGGCTGCTGCTTTCCTTGAACCTTCCTCAATTTCAGCAACCTCTACTTTCATCTGATCTATGGAGTGTCGCAATGAAGGGGAGAAACAGGAGCTCCAAAGACACCAGTTTCCATCACACACTTTTAAAGTTGAATGAATAACATTTTCTCTTCTCTTCAATACTCACATGTTCATTTTGTACATAAGGTAATTTTAAACTAATAAATGGAAATTAATTATTAGAGACAGGCATAGAGTGAGACTTTGGAGTTACTTTCCAATGAGGAATTACTATCCTAGCTCAATTTTTTTCCCTAAGGGGATAGGAAGATAATGGCAGAGGAAGAGTTTAGAACAACACACCTCTAAATTCAATCACTCAAGGAACAGAATTCCTTCCTCACAGAGTTAGAGACATCTGTTCTTTTTTGCTTGTTTATTTTTTTAAGGAAAATCAATCTTTTCCCTGTTTCTTGTGAATCTACTTACTTTTAAATTTTTAGAGAAATAAAAATAAATCCCATTTTCAAATTAAAGTTTAAAATATAATTCCAAGTCCATACCACTTAAAAAGGCTATTCATTAAAAAAAATCTTTCAAATTCTTTCATCTCATAAACTCTCATTTTCTTTATTAGTCATTGATCAAATACAAATGAAAATGTTCTCATATGTTGAGAAAAACAAAAGAGAAAACAATGATATGATGAGGCTATTACCTCAACTCTGGCTGGGGACAAGCAGGACTGCTTAGGAAGGGCAGGAGGCTAAAGGTGAAAGAAAAAGGAAAGGACACAGAGATAAAGAAGGCCATCAGAGGAAAGAATGAATCACTGCTGAGTAAAAGGAATACTATTGATGTCCTGGAAAGGGGAAGTTCATGCTCACAAGTGCTTCTGCAATATGAGGCTACCCTCCAAACGAAAATCCCTCAAGAAACACCACACAGGTGGCACAGATTGGTATGCAATGGGTCAATGTTTCCCTTTTTTAAAAAATACTTATTTACTTGGGCTTCCCAGGTGACTCAGTGGTAAAGAATCTGCCTGTCAATGCAGGAGACTCGGGTTTGATCCTTGGGTTGGGAAGATCCCCTGAAGAAGGAAATGGCAACCTGCTTCAGGCAAGCTGCGTCAAAAATTCCACGGACAGAGGAGCCTGACGGGCTACAGTCCATGGCATCACAGAGTCAAACACGACTGAGCGACTGAGCACATTTGTTTATTTGGCTGCGTCAGGTCTCAGTTGCAGCACCTTGGGATCTTTGTTGCATGTGGGATCGTTCATTGTCATATACAGACTCTCTAGTTGCAGTACCAGAGCTTAGTTGCTCCGAGGGCTGTGAGATCCCAGTTCCCTGATCAGGGATCAAACTTGCGTCCCTTGTATTGAAAGGCACACCACTGGACCACTGGGAAGTCCCAGGTCAGCGTTTGTTGCAGAGTTCCCTTGACCACCTGCCTGTCAATCTTCCAGGCTGTTGTTGGAAACACGTTTCTAGGCCCCGCCCCAAATTTCCTGAAGCAGAATCTCTAGGAATGGGGCCCTCAAATTAGCAATTTTTTAACCACCATATTTGGTGAATATGAAAGTTTGACAATCACGGCCACAGGGCTCTTACCCAGAAAAGGCCTTGATTCCCTGACTTTTGGTCCTACTTCCTGCTCCCACCCCACCGTCCATGTGACAGCTCCCAGTGAGTCACCCACCTTTGTCAGCAGGTAGTTTGAAGTGAGACAGTGCCAAAGCGCTTTATCAGCAGAAGTAGATGCCTCCTAACAGCTGCTTTACCTTTTCCTAGAAAATGGGAGGAAGCAAGAAAAATGCTCTCCTCCTGGGATGTCGATTAACCTAAGTCTGGTGCTGGAAAATGTGGTTCAGTCACTAAATCATGCTTGACTTTGTGACCCCATGAACTGTAGCCTGCCAGGCTCCTCTGTCCATAGGATTCTCCAGGGAAGAATACTGGAGTGGATTGCCATTTCCTTCTCCAGGGGATCTTCCCAACCCAGCGATTGAACCTGTGTCTCCTGCATTTTTTTGCTGGAATTAAATCTGGCCAGAACCCTCCAAACTAACCACAGATTTAAAACCACTGTTTTGGAACCTAACATGGACAAAAACAACAATCTCAATATTTGAAATTTTGCTCCAAAATTTCTAATGAGGCTTTAAATTTCAGAAGTCAACAAGATAATTAAAATTGGCAGACTGAAACAAGGTTTTTTAACGCTTACCTGAGCACACAAAGAATTTTTTCCAAGTGTTTAACATCTGAACATTTTTCAATATACTTGAAATCCAAATGTTCGACAGGAATTTTAAATGTTTTTGTTGTCCCGAAGCCCCACAATGATGGATAATCTTTGGTGGCCATAGCTGAAATGTAGTGTAGGAAAAGAGTTATGAATCTTATATAGTAAAACTCAATTTGGATAGTAGTAACCATCTAGGTACTTCTGCAATGTTTATTTTTCATTTCTACAGAAAAGGAGATGGAGTATTTCTTTTTTTTAATGTGAACCATTTTAAAAGCTTTTCATTTACTTTGTTACAAGATTGCTTCTGTTTTGGTTCTTTGGTTTTAAGACATCTGGGATCCTAGCTCCCTGATCAGGGATCATACTGGCACCCCCCTGCAAAGTCTTAACTATTGGATCGCCAGGGAAGTCCCTGGAGTATTTCTTCTAAGGAGGAAGCTCATTGTAAACTCTGTCTTATAAGAACAGTTAGCATTCATGGGGCTAAATTACTATCTACCACACATAGATTAGCTTCCTTAATCTTCACTTAAGCAAAATTGAAATGTAATGACAAAGCAGGATTTGGTGTGTAGAGGAAAAATCTTCTACCAATTTGGGTTCAGTACCTGAGGCCAATAATTCACACCAGCAAAAGATATTAACAGGAGAAAAGGTTTATTTTATATACTCCTGGAGGCTTCACAGAAAAGTGAAAACTCAAAGAAACTGCTAGTTCTGGGAACCTATGTATCATTTTAACAAAGTGTAATAAATTGTGTAGAAATGATTAGACAAAGGAAAAAGGGTTTTGGCTTCTAGAAAGTAAATATATGGAAAAACTAATGGAAGATATGAGTTATTTTAATGAGGTTTGTTTCTGCAGACTCACCTCAGTGCTGACTGTCCATCTGCTGTGATAAGAATTGTACTCCTCGCCTTGGTATGAGAGGAGAGGAGGGAACACCTTCATAAAGGGAAATTTATGTCTTGCTTTTAGGCAGAAAAGGGGAAGGCAGAAAGAGTTTTTTTCTGTGTCTGCTCTTATTTGCCCTCTGCTCAAAATAATCCTTATGCCAAAGTGGCCAACTTGGGTGTAGTGTGCGTATTCTGATCCTCTTTAGTGCTCAAGCTGCTTTTTTAAGGTATCTCTTAACATTGATTTTGGTATCTCCTACTTTAGCTGTTGTGTTAACATCCTAATCATCTTTTTGATTCAGTACAAACATAAATAATCTCCTTTCTGTAATTCTGCATCGTCTTCTTCCACATTCCCTGCCTCCTTACATTCTCAGTTGCCCACTCCCATCAATGAACAGCTGCCAGGCCTAATATGTCCTAAAGGCACTCTGTACATACCTCTCTCGTACCATATAGCACATATCCAAACTCTATTTCTTGGTCTTCTCTTCTAGATTGTGAGAGATTTTACCTAATTCATCTCAGAGCTTCAGAACTAACATAGTAAGTAGTGTCTTATACCCCTTAAGAAATACCTGCTAAACTCAACTGAATTGGGAATATGATGGCCTTGGATAGTTTCACTCTACTGATATACTGCTAATGATAGTGTCAATAACAACAACAAATACATAATTCTTAATGAACTTTGCATATATTATTATTTTGTTTAATCCTTCAACTGCTGTATCAAGTATGTTTTAAACAGAGAGCAGTAATAAGTTAACATTTATGAAGCTAAATTTCTATATGTCATGAATTATCTCAGTCCTCAAGACCACTTTCATGAAAGATATTACTTCCTTTTTACAGATGAGGAAGGTGATGTTTCAAGTATATAAATTGCATATGGTCATATAACTATTAAGTAGTGAACTGAAGAGTTGAACCTCAGGCCACTACAGAGCCCACATACTTAACTGTCATACTTAATTGTGCTTTTCAAATCACAGGTGGCAACTCATGAAATCAACTTAAGTCAGCTGCAATCAGGAATAAAATCAGACTACCTGACACAAACCATTAAATACTGTTTTACAGAAACTTTTATTTCAAGCCTATATAAAGAAGTGATGAATACAGGCATATAAACATGCACACACAAATGTGTATATAAATGTTGCAAAGTAAAATGGATACATTATGAGTTATACTGTCAAAGTTTTTTTTTTTAAACACTGCACTAAAACACACTGGGTGATAAATTTTAAAACAAGTAGCAGTAAGTCTAATCCACAAGAAATATTCCCTTCAGCATGCCTGCCCTCTGAACCTGATCATACATCACACCTCTGCAGAAAAAGGATGCACTGTCAGCATCTCCATATTCCTGCTGGCTTTGACTTGGGTATAGAATATAGATGACAGTTTGTCAGCTTTTGAATGAGGTCCAGTGAGGAAGTGAGAATATGGCTTTCACACCATAACTAGCAGGGCCCAGTAGGATGGTCTCCCATCACAAGGGTAGCCTTAATGGTGGAAGTTACAAGAAACCAAGTGAAGAACTTTAAAATTATTGATGCTGCCCAGAATAGAATGAGTTGTCTGTAGGACAATTTTTTCCCAAGAACTGGAGGATATTTGATGGGAGGATTTAAGCATCTAACGGGATTAAAATAATTACCTTCAATTAAAGGAATCTTGAAACCCCTGAGGTTTTATGATTTGAATAACACATAGTGAAAAACGTTAGAAATGATAAAGACATCGCTTACCTAATTAAGAGAATTTCAACGTAAACCCCGTTTTAACGTTTCTGAGAATCTTTTTTGAAAACTACCACGTGGAGGACTGCGGTGGGGAGGATACACATTCTCAAGATCAATAAATGTTAACTCTCAAACTCCAATAAAACAAGTTATACTTTACTTGCTCTTGTTAGAACTCTTCCACATCTGCTTGCAACTTGTATCTGATTAGGAAAGTTGTGGTCCTAGTTGCGGTTAACTTCTCCACCATCCTAACTCACATCCATTTCCCACATTTACTCATCAGTTTGTCAGTAATACCTCCAGCGTAAATGCAGTGCGCTAGTAACAGGAAACACTGTTTTGACTTCCACCTTCGCACGTTCTTCCCAGCATCCACAAGACTGGGCGCCACCTGCAGCCGGAGACCGAAAGGAAACGGCATCCTCCAGCCCGTAGCAACGGTTTCTATGTACAGCGCGACCGGAGAGGACAGCGGGCTCAGGGCCTGCCCGCGATCCCGGAGCTTCTACAGCCAACCCGCAACGGTCAGGGGGCACTTCAGGACTCTTATGAATAATTTCTCTCTATTCCCCGGCTTTGTTCACAAGAACTAGTGGCCGCCACCGGAGACCTTGCCCCAACATCCGCCACCCTCAGCTCCGAGAAACAAAAGGCCCCCGTTTCTTTGCCCGACTGGGAAGGCTGTTCATCCCGCGCTCCCTCCCCACTTCCGAGTCTATATTTCACCCCGCCCCCCGGAGGGAGGGATTGCGATGGGGAGATGCAGTTTACTCCTGGGCGCACATACTCACCTGGTTCAGACTCCAAGCGGTGCAAAGGACCCAACCACACACCGTACCAGCCTCGCTCAGGCACTCGGGGAGGGGCGCGCCGCTCCGCCCCGCCCCGGCCCACACCGCCCCTCCCCAGACCGAGAGCTTGAGGCGGACTGCCGCGGGCGGGGTTTAGAGCCTCTGCGTGACGACTGGCTAGTCTCCGGTTTGCCATCCACTGATTGGCCTTGCAGACCCAGCTTCACTCAGACACAGGATTATTAAAGAGAAGCGAGTTGCAATTCCACGTGCTCATAAATTTTCTTTTCACGCACTTTATGTTTTTTTCTGGTCATAATTGTGTACAGAAACAATCAAGCTGAATAAACAAGCAGGATAAACACTAACTGGAAAGTAAATAGACTA
The DNA here is from genome assembly GCF_014754425.2 of Oryx dammah. Taxonomy (NCBI): domain Eukaryota; kingdom Metazoa; phylum Chordata; class Mammalia; order Artiodactyla; family Bovidae; genus Oryx; species Oryx dammah. The sequence continues at coordinate 75,885,501 of NW_024070203.1, forward strand.
TGTTGACAAATTTAAAACATCACTATCATCTTCATAAAGACATTCCATCCAAGAATATACAGATGGATTAGAAAGTATATGTGAAATCTTTCACAGAACAGATTTAAAAAAAGAGAGAAAAGATGAAAAAGTTATGTCAATGAGTCTAAACTAGATTTAAAAGATCTAGAGAGAGAATACTGAGGATCAGTTCAATTCAGTCGCTGAGTTGTGTCCGACTCTTTGCGACCCCATGAACTGCAGCACTCCAGGACTCCCTGTCAATCACCAACACCCGTTGTCCATTGAGTCGATGATGCCATCCAACCATCTCATCCTCTGTCGTCCCCTTCTCAAACTGCCTTCAATCTTTCCCAACATGGTTTTTTCAAATGAGTCAGCTCTTCGCATTAGGTGGCCAAAATACTGGAGTTTCAGCTTTAACATCAGTCCTTCCAATGAACACCCAGGACTGATTTCCCTTAGGATGGACTGGCTGGATTTCCTCGCAGTCCAAGGGACTCTCAAGAGTCTTCTCCAATACCACAGTTCAAAAGTATCAATTCTTCTGCGCTCATTTTCTTTATACTCCAACTCTCACATCCTTACATGACTACTGGAAAAACCATAGCCTTGACTAGATGGACCTTTGTTGGCAAAGTAATGCCTCTGCTTTCTAATATGCTGTCTAGGTTGGTCATAACTTTCCTTCCAAGGAGTGTCTTTTAATTTCATGGCTGCAGTCACCTTCTGCAGTGATTTTGGAGCCCCCCAAAATAAAGTCAGCCACCATTTCCACTGTTTCCCCATCTATTTGCCATGAAGTGATGGGACCAGATGCCATGATCTTAGTTTTCTGAATGTGGAACTTTAAGCCAACTTTTTCACTCTCCTCTTTCACTTTCATCAAGAGGCTCTTTAGTTCTTCACTTTCTGCCATAAGGGTGGTGTCATCTGCATATCTGAGGTTACTGATATTTCTCCCAGCAATCTTGATTCCAGCTTGTGCTTCTTCCAGCTCAGGGTTTCTAATGATGTACTCTGCATATGTTAAATAAGCAGAGTGGGCAATGATATACAGCCTTGACATACTCCTTTTCCTATTTGGAACCAGTCTGTTGTTCCACGTCCAGTTCTAACTGTTGCTTCCTGACCTGAATACAGGTTTCTCAAGGGGGAGGTCAGGTGGTCTGGTATTCCCATCTCTTTCAGAATTTTCCACACAGTCAAAGGCTTTGGCATAGTCAAGAAAGCAGAAATACATGTTTTTCTGGAACTCTCTTGCTTTTTCCATGATCCAGCAGATGTTGGCAATTTGATCTCCGGTTCCTCTGCCTTTTCTAAAACCAGCTTGAACATCTGGAAGTTCATGGTTCATGTATTGCTGAAGCCTGGCTTGGAGAATTTTGAGCATTACTTTACTAGTGTGTGAGATGAGAGCAATTGTGTGGTAGTTCAAGCCTTCTTTGGCATTGTCTTTCTTTGGGATTGATATGAAAACTGACATTTTCCAGTCCTGTGGACACTGCTGAGTTTTCCAAATTTGCTGACATATTGAGTGCACCACTTTCACAGCATCATCTTTTTGGATTTGAAATAGCTCAACTGGAATTCTATCACCTCCACTAGCTTTGTTCATAGTGATGCTTTTTAAGGCCCACTTGACTTTGCATTCCAGGATGTCTGGCTCTAGGTGAGTGATCACACCATCGTGATTATCTGGGTCGTGAAGATCTTTTTTGTATAGTTCTTCTGTGTATTCTTGCCACCTCTTCTTAGTATTTTCTGCTTCTGTTAGGTCCATACCATTTCTGTCCTTTTTTGAGCCCCTTTGCATGAAATGTTCCCTTGGTATCTCTGATTTTCTTGAAGAGATCTCTAGTTTTTCCTATTCTATTGTTTTCCTCTATTTCTTTGCATTGATTGCTGAGGAAGCCTTTATCTCTCCTTGCTATTCTCTGGAACTCTGCATTCAAATCAGTATATCTTTCCTTTTCGCTTCTCTTCTTTTCACAGCTATTTGTAAGGCCTCCTCAAGACAGCCATTTTGCTTTTTTGCATTTCTTTTTCTTGGGGATGGTCTTGATCCCTGTCTCCTGTTCAATGTCACAAACCTCTTTCCATAGTTCATCAGGGACTCTATCAGATCTAGTCCCTTAAATCTATTTGTCACTTCCACTGTATAATCATAAGGGATTGGATTTAGGTCATACTTGAATGGTCTAGTGGTTTTCCACATTTTCTTCAATTTGAGTCTGAATTTGGCAATAAGGAGTTCATGACCTGAGCCACAGTTAGCTCCTGGTCTTGTTTTTGCTGACTGAGGATAGGAAGTGATTAATTCAAGCAAATTTCCCAGAAGAGCTTGAATTTCCACGCTGAGAGTATACACCCAGCAACCAAAACAAGCAAAGAAAACAGATTCATTCCAAGGCACATACTGCAAAATTTCAGGACACTAGCAAAGAACATTCTAAGTTTCTAGAGAGAAAGTAGGTCACAGACAAAGTATAAGGAAGAATGGTTTTGTACTTTCCCACAATAATACAGATAGCTAGAAAACAACAAAACATTTCAAAATTCTGATGTTCGCAATAACACAAGAAAGGTCATTTTAGGCAGAGAAAAACACGAGAAAAGGCACAGGCAAGGTCCATTATCAGCTTCAGTTCAGTTCAGTCGCTAAGTCGTGTCAGACTCTTTGTGACCCCATGAATCGCAGCACGCCAGGCCTCCCTGTCCATCACCATCTTCCGGAGTTCACTCAGACTCACGTCCATTGAGTCGGTGATGCCATCCAGCCATCTCATCCTCGGTCGTCCCCTTCTCCTCCTGCCCCCAATCCCTCCCAGCATCAGAGTCTTTTCCAATGAGTCAACTCTTTGCATGAGGTGGCCAAAGTACTGGAGTTTCAGCTTTAGCATCATTCCTTCCAAAGAACACCCAGGGCCGATCTCCTTTAGAATGGACTGGTTGGATCTCCTTGCAGTTCAAGGGACTCTCAAGAGTCTTCTCCAACACCACAGTTCAAACGCATCAATTCTTCGGCGCTCAGCTTTCTTCACAGTCCAACTCTCACATCCATACATGACCACTGGAAAAACCATAGCCTTGACTAAACGGACCTTTGTTGGCAAAGTAATGTCTCTGCTTTTGAATATGCTATCTACGTTGGTCATAACTTTTCTTCCAAGGAGTGTCTTTTAATTTCATGGCTTCAGTCACCATCTGCAGTGATTCTAGAGCCCAAAAAGAGAAAGTCTGACACTATTAAAGAACTGCAAACATCTCCTTAGAACCGAAGATTAATAAGAGGTGGGTTGAAGTGGTGACAGAGGAGGTAGAGGGCTCTGCTTGTACTATTCCCAACATTTTTTTACTTTATCAAAATGGGAGGCTACTGAAGATTTTCAGCAAGACAGAGCTGTGAAATTTCTATTTTACAACGATCCAAGTTGGGATGGGAATTCCATGGTGGTCTAGGGGTTAGGACTCTACAATGAGCAAGCTGAAGAGTATTGGAAAAGAGCAAGACCAGTAGCTGAGACTAATCCAAAGGTTGATAAAATACACAGAAGAACGGTACAAAAACGATCTTCACGACCCAGATAATCACGATGGTGTGATCACTCACCTAGAGCCAGACATCCTGGAATGTGAAGTCAAGCGGGCCTTAAAAAGCATCACTATGAACAAAGCTAGTGGGGGTGATGAATTCCAGTTGAGCTATTTCAAATCCAAAAAGATGATGCTGTGAAAGTGGTGCACTCAATATGTCAGCAAATTTGGAAAACTCAGCAGTGTCCACAGGACTGGAAAAGGTCAGTTTTCATTCAAATCCCATAAAAAGGCAATGCCATTAACGCTCAAACTACCGCACAACTGCACTCATCTCACACACTAGTAAAGTAATGCTCAAAATTCTCCAAGCCTGGCTTCAGCAATACATGAACCATGAACTTCCAGATGTTCAAGCTGGTTTTAGAAAAGGCAGAGGGACCGGAGATCAAATTGCCAACATCCGCTGGATCATGGAAAAAGCAAGAGAGTTCCAGAAAAACATGTATTTCTGTTTTCTTGACTATGCCAAAGCCTTTGACTGTGTGGATCACAATAAACTGTGGAAAATTCTGAAAGAGATGGGAATACCAGACCACCTACTTGCTATACAGGAGAAACTTGTATTCAGGTCAGGAAGCAAGTTAGAACTGGACATGGAACAACAGACTGGTTCCAAATAGGAAAAGGAGTACATCAAGGCTGTATATCGTCATCCTGCTTATTTAACTTCTATGCAGAGTACATTATTAGAAACATTGAGCTGGAAGAAGCACAAGCTGGAATCAAGATTGCCGGGAGAAATATCAATAACCTCAGATATGCAGATGACACCACCCTTATGGCAGAAAGTGAAGAAGAACTAAAGAGCCTCTTGATGAAAGTGAAAGAGGAGAGTGAAAAAATTGGCTTAAAGCTCAACATTCAGAAAACTAAGATCATGGCATCTGGTCCCATCACTTCATGGCAAATAGATGGGGAAACAGTGGTAATGGTGGCTGACTTTTTGGGGGCTCCAAAATCACTGCAGGTGACTGCAGCCATGAAATTAAAAGATGCTTACTCCTTGGAAGGAAGTTATGACCAACCTAGACAGCATATTAAAAAGCAGAGACATTACTTTGTCAACAAAGTTCCGTCTAGTCAACGCTACCTTTTTCCAGTAGTCATGTATGGATGTGAGAGTGGGGCAATAAAGAAAGCTGAGTGCAGAAAAACTGATGCTTTTGAACTGTGGTCTTAGAGAGGACTCTTGAGAGTCCCTTGGACTTCGAGGAAATCCAGCCAGTCCATCCTAAGGGAAATCAGTCCTGGGTGTTCATTGGAAGGACTGACGTTGAAGCTGAAACTCCAACACTTTGGCCACCTGATGTGAAGAGCTGACTCATCTGAAAAGACCCTGATGCTGGGAAAGATTTAGAGCAGAAGCGGATGACAGAGGATGAGATGGTTGGATGCCATCACTGACTCAATGGACATGAGTTTGAGTAAACTCTAGGAGTTGGTGATGGAGAGGGAGGCCTTGCGTGCTGCAGTCCATGGGGTTGCAAAGAGTCAGACACAACTGAGGGACTGTACTGAACTGAACTGAATACAATCATCTGTGCAGAAACTGTAACGGTGTGAATAGCTAACATTTATTACTTTAAGAGTTTTTATGGAGTATTTCACTTTATCTTGCACAAATGTTTGGGGTAGGTGCTACAGTGTATTTTTTGATGCCCATCTTACAAATAAGGAAAGTGAATCCTGGTGAAGTCACTGCCATCTAACAAGGGACTCTGCAGGTGTATGTAGGTATAGGTTTATTAATTTCTTGACTTCAACAATTAAGCTGAAGTTAAATAAACTGGCCAATAAATGAGTAGTGCTGGATTTGAATCAATTTCCACATATTTTTGATGAACCTGTGTGTCTGGTAAACAGTTTAAGTAGGGAACAAGTTATGTGTTAGCTTCAAGCTCAGATTTACTGATTTTTGTATTTATAGACCATTATTCAAAAGAATTTTTTAAAAGCTATTTTATATCTATTTTACCTTTTCTATAATTGTCCGGGTAGGCAAGAAGTAAAATTACTTCCATTTTATAGATGAAGGAGACACAAGGAGGTAACTGATTGAAACGAATTCCAGGCGTTAATACTTTACCCATTAAACCACAGACTAGTTAACCAAATAAAAATACTCAAACTACTCAAGCACAAAGGACCTATGATGAAATTAGAATAGTTAAGAGCAACATTATCAGTGAGTTGGGGTTTAGGCAGCTGTCATTTATTGGGACTCTTCCATACAGAAAGGACAAACTCAAGAAGGAATATGGTAGAATCACAGAATTATGAAAGCCACAGTCTAGGAAAAACTGGACCAAGGAAGCACCCTTTAAAAATCTTGAGTATGGTTGTGCTATATAGCACATAATGAGTTTACAGAACTTAGTATTTAAGGATGGCAGTAGAAATAACAGGTACTTCTTTTAAATGGCACAGATAATTCTCTGAATGTTTGAGACACACAAAGCTATCAATGAAGTTTATCTAGTTGAATCCTGGAACAGATGGAGTATCTCAGTATCCATATTCCTAGTTATCAAAGCAAAAGCTTTAAACATTCATCCAATAATTATGTATAAACCAACTTTTTTAATATGCTGAAAGCAGAATTTTTTTGTTTACTTTAATGAATAATTACAACTGGGAAACCACACCTGCCTTAACAGTCTGCTTTATCCACTTTACTTGGGATTGATTTTGTCTTACAGAAAGCAACCATCAAAGTTTCTTTTCCCTTGCCCAAGATTTTAAAAAGTCAACCATTAAATATAAATACAGAAAGGCCTATGCCAAGTTAACAGATGAAAACTGTAACTCAAAATGAGGTATGCACATTGACAGTAAGTGCATTGGTATACTCTATACAAAAGCTGGAGAGTTTATAAACAATTGGTGATGTAAAACAGAGGTTTCCTAAGAACTTAATCAGACCTTTAAAAAACCCTAGAAAACTTCATTTTTAACAAGGGTCCCAGATGATTCCAGATTTTGCTTAAAGTGTAGTTTGGGAAACATTTTTAACCTCCACTGAGTGTCAGAGTACATATACAATAAAATTAAAATACAAACCATGTAACTGAATGAAAAATAATATCTTTATATAAGCTATTAATAGATATCTAAATACAATATGGTTTAAAATGAAATGTGTATATGATTGTATTCATAAAGTACACTAATCAAAATCTATACAACATTAACAACAAATCCAAATAAAAATGAAGATATTCCTCTGAATTTCATGTTTCACCGAGCATCAAAAACCACCACTGTAATATACCAAGTTAAGGACATAAAAAGGTACATTAAAATTAAATTTTTAGTACTTCCAAGTCACTTTCTCTTTGCAATAATCTATTTAATCTAAAATGTTAGTCATTTTAGATTTAAGTTAATCTAAAATGCACAAAAGAATAAAATTTGCTATCTACTGTGATAAGAAGTGAACTTAAAAATAAACTATTTTAATTATTACCCCTCTTTCCATGATAGAGACCAATGCACCAAGAAACTAAAGCATTGTTAAAAGCAATAATTTACTGTTCTAAAAAATACTGTCAGTTATTACATAACAATTTACTCTGTCTTTCAACTAATTCGTAAGTCTCACATTTTCCATTAGGTAGCATAAAAACACTATTTGTAGTTCCCCTTGTATAATTTAGTTTGTTCATAAACTGAAACTCAGGAATGAGTACTTATATAGAATTGCTGAAAAATACACTTATGAAAGCCGAAATCAACTAGTATTTAGATTATTTGGTATATGTCTACACACCGAAGTATTGTCAAAGAAAATGATAAACATTTTTTTTTTGGTGTAGTAATCCAAGTTGTTACCATTTTCACAAGTAATTAGTCTTTGACTATCAAACCAGGCGTTATTCTTCACTTGCTCCCATCTCATACCTAAGAAGCACAGTTAAAAGGATACATCTTTTAGTCCTTTTCTTGTACATTATTCTGTATCCACATTCTCTGCATCGGATTGGATCCCTTGATTTTATTTCATTTTCTGTGTGACATTCTAGAAATGAAAACACATTCATTTATTCAATGCCTAAGAGAAATTATTACAGACAAGCAAATTATCTTGACCATACTTTTCATCCAACACACTAAAATACAAATACTCAATCTCAAGGATGTGTTGCTATTACCAGTAAGCTAAAGGAGAGAGGAAAAAAAAGAGTGGTGGGCAAGGCACTTTTCCTAGAAGAGGAAATGAAAAGTTAATGAGAGGATTTTTTTTTTAAAGATTGCTAAAGCTGTTCAGCTTTCTAACTTTAAAGATGAACGACTCACTTAAGTCAAAGACAAAGGCACAATTCTTTTTTTTTTAACCGAGTTTAAATACTCTTACTTTGTGTTACTCTTACCTCCACAGATATAGATCATCGGCTGCTGCTTTGGGGGTTGAACGTCCTTCTGGGTGTCCATTGTTGTCCCTGAAATAGGAGACTCAAATATTTAATATCTCAAAACGGGGCCCTCACAAATCCAACCAGGAATCATTTTTCCGAGGGAAAGCTAAAATGGTCCCAATTCCTAGTCAGTACTTTGTTTCAAATCCTATAGTGAAGTGAAATCGCTTAGTCGTGTCTGACTCTTTGCGACCCCATGGACTGTAGCCTACCAGGCTCCTCCCTCCATGGGATTCTCCAGGCAAGAGTACTGGAGTGGGTTGCCATTTCCTTCTCCAGGGGATCTTCCTGACCCAGGGATCGAACCTGGGTCTCCCGCCTTCCAGCCAGACGCTTTAAACCTCTGAGCCACCAGGGAAGCCCAATGGCTGGGTCTAAAGGACGAAACAAACAAACAAAAAAGCGTGGTGCATTTGCCCCCAAACCGGACTCTTGTTTTACAGATGAAAGAGGTCAGGTTTAGGAAAGTTCATTTGAGCAGGATTACTCAGCAGCAGTGCAGGAGGCCCGGGTTCGATCACTGGGTCGGGAAGATCCCCTGGAGTAAAGAATCGCAACCCACTCCAGTATTCTTGACTGGAGAATTCCATGGACAAAGGAGTCTGGCAGGCTACAGTCCATGGGGTCGCGAAGAGTGGGACACGACTGAGCGACTAACACACTCAGTTGCAGAGTCAGAGAGATTTAGATCTGATTGCAAAGCCCGCGTCTTCATTTAACACGTTATATTTTTCCAAACTTTAGCAGGAGATTGTAAGAGAAAAAAAAAATTACCTCTCTCAACAGGAGAACACGCGAACCGAAGATAAGAATAAATAACTCCCCAAAGCTAGTCAACAGTTAAACAGGGAAAAAACCCAACAGCTATACAGGCAAAAAACTAAAAGTATCGACTCTATCCCCAGCCTCTCCCGACTCTAACCCTTACACTAGACCTCTTTAGACTTTACTGTCTTTTCAGTTTGGGCCCAAATTCCCACCGTCAAATCCCAAACCTCCAATTTCCTACTCACGTAACACGGAAAAATCTTTAGGCCTCTCCAAGCAGATTCCGACTCGCCTCTGACCCGCGGCCAACTTCCGGCGCTCGTTTCTGACGTGTCGGAGTCTCCGCCCGTTCCGGAGTCTCCGCCCCTTCCGTAGTCTCCGCCCCTTCCGTCCCGGGCGTGGCTGAGGAACCTGGATTGAGCAGAGGCGGGTGAAGCTGATGCTTTCCTGTTTTCCAGTCTAGTCAAAAGTGCTTGTTTCGCTCCTAGCTGTTTTCATTTTTCAGGGAAGCAAAGCACTTTAGCAGCCTTTCATGTCCAAGGACGTTTGTCTTTCTGACAAATGAAGTCTGCAGAAAGGAACATTTTTCTAGGCGGGCAGAGGGTTAGAAGAGAAACCCCAGTGAAGTGCTCGTGGAATACTAGGCTGACCGTCACTCCAAGGAACGTAGAAGAATCGGCTCCACCACGGATATCCACGTCGAAAAGCCCTTTTCAGACTACGTGTTTCGAATCGTTTGCTGTTTGTGCCGGGGCAGTGGAGCACCCCCTCAGTCGCTGTCTTTCATATAATTTCGTTTTTGCTTTTCGACCCTTTCTCTCCTAGGCGCTCGTTCTCTGACTCACACATTTTACTTGTGGGCAGGTACGTCAGTTGCTCCCACTTAAAGCTAAGGGATTTAGGTAATGGTAGCTGTCCACTGACCCTCCTTTTGTCCCCTGGATTCATTCCTCCTTAGAAGAACAAGAAGACGACCAGTGAGGCCGTGTTCTTTCAAAGGTCAAAATTTTAATGAAATTGAACAGCTGGGTTCACAACATTTGCTTTTTTTTTTCCCCACAGTAATAGCTTACGGTGAACGATGTCGGATTTGTGGTCTCTGAAGAAGATTTAGCATGGGCATCAGGAACCAGGCTTCAGGCGTTCAGAACTTGGTGTGGCAGAAGTCTCATTACAGTGAAAAAGGACAGAAGGCTTCTAACGTAGACATCAGAAGAGGGGATGGAGAGTGCCCCCCTTGCTAGTCTTAGCAAGGGAGCTATATACTTTTTCAGTTGGTTGTTACAGTAAATCAAAAGAATGTCTCAAGGTTGTAAAGGTCTTACCAGATCCATTCCCACAACTTACATTTTAAAATAATGGGATAACATTTTTTAAATAATGGGGTTCCTTTATGGCTCAGACAGTAAAGAATCCACCTGGAATGTGGGAGACCTGGGTTCGATCCCTGTGTTGAGAAGATCCCTTGGAGAAGGGAAAGCTACACATTCCAATATTCTGGCCTGGAGAATTCAGGCCATGGGCTAGCAAAGAGTCCTGACAGGACTGAGCAACTTTCACTTTCACCAGAAAGATCTTACCAGACCCACTCCCACAACATACGTTTTAAGATGACAGGATAGTCAGAAGGTTCTTAAGGAGGAACATGTCCTCCAACAGGATACATTGTTGTTTTATAATCATTGGTAAAGAGTTTAAGGAAAAACATACTTTGAGCAAGATGAGTTGTGTAATTATTAGCTCTGGGCTTAAAGAAAAAAACATGTGACTATGTTGAAGGAATGTAGGAAAGAAACATTTGTCCTTTTCTCCTCCTTGAGAGCCCCAGACCCCTTTCTCTTCCCTTTTCTTCCCCCACCTCCTCTTCCTCCCCTCCTCCCCCTCCTCCTCCTCCTGAATCAACCTACCTAAGAATTAGCACTCTCAACAGCAAGCGTTTAGGTCAGAAAGGGGAAGAAGAAAATGAAGTTATTACAATTTAGAAAATAAACAGTTTTTAATAACTATTGTAGTTAATCTGAGAAGCAGGTTTCTTTCTCCCCAACATCTACTACTTTGGTTTCTTATTGAAAGTGAAAGTCACTCAGTTGTGTCCAACTCTGAGTACAGTCCATGGAATTCTCCAGGCCAGAATACTGTAGTGGGTAGTCTTTCCCTTCTCCAGAGGATCTTCTCAACCCAAGGATTGAACCCAAGTCTCCCACATTGCAGGTGGATTCTTTACCAGCTGAACCCAGGTCTCCCATTTTGCAAGTGGATTCTTTACCAGCTGAGCTACAGAGGAAGCCCAAGAATACTGGAGTGGGTACCCTAACCCTTCTCCAGCGGATCTTCCCAACTCAAGAATTGAACCAGGGTCTCCTGCATTGCAGGCAGATTCTTTACCAACTGAGCTATAAGGGAAGCCTCTATTGGTTTCTTATTAAGCAGGCTCTATTGCTTTTCTCTCTCCCATCCAGCAACCTGGGAACATTGAGCCTGACCTTTCATTTCCAAAAGTTAATTGGTTGCACCTCCACAGACCAACTTGGGACTTGACTTTCCGGGTTTTCCTAGAGGCCAATTTTTAAATATCCAGAAAACACAGTGGAGTATCCTGCTTCTTCATTGTTCAGTTTAGTCGCTCAGTCATGTCCAACTCTTTGTGACTCCATGAACTGCAGCACACCAGGTTTCCTTGTCCTTCAACAACTCCTGGAGCTTGCTCAAACTCCTGTTATTGAGTCGGTGATGCCATCCAACCGTATCATCCTCTGTCATCCCCTTCTCCTGCCTTCAATGTTTCCCAGCATCAGGGTGTCAGTCCTCCAATGAATATTCAGGACTGATTTCCTTTAGGATGGACTGGTTTGATCTCCTTTCAGTCCAAGAGATTCTCAAGAGCCTTCTCCAACACCACAGTTCAAAAGCATCAGTTCTTCGGCACTCAGCTTTCTTTATAGTCCAACTCTCACATCCATACATGACTCCTGGAAAAACCATAGCTTTGACTAGATGGACCTTTGTTAGCAAAGTAATGTCTCTGCTTATTAATACACTGTCCAGGTTAGTCACAGCTTTTCTTCCAAGGAGCAAGTGTCTTTTAATTTCATGGCTGCATTCACCATTTGCAGTGATTTTGGAGCCCAAGAATTAAAAGTTGGTCACTGTTTTCACTGTTGCCCTATCTATTTGCCATGAAGTGACAGGACCAGATGCCATAATCTTAGTTTCTTGAATGTTGAGTTGTTTTTTTTTTTTTTGAATGTTGAGTTTTAAACCGGTTTTTTCACTCTCCTTTTTCACTTTCATCAAGAGACTCTTTAGTTCCTCTTTGCTTTCTACCATAAAGGTGGTGTCATTTGCATATCTGGGGTTATTGATATTTCTCCCTGCAATCTTGATTCCAGCTTGTGCATCAGCATTTCACCTGATGTACTCTGCATATAAGGTAAATAAGCAAGATGAAACTATGCAGTTTCTTCCTCCACAGACAGGCTAAGGTAGAACATAAATATTTTTTATCAGCAGCTGTCTTACAAAGTACCTCCCCTCTTAGCCAAAGGGAAGAGGTAACTCAATAGAGCACTGAAGAATTGATGCTTTTGAACTGTGGTGTTGGAGAAGACTCTTCAGAGTCCCTTGGACTGCAAGGAGATCAAGCCAGTCCATCCTAAAGGAAATCAGTCCTGAATATTGATCAAAAAGACTGATGCTGAAGCTGAAACTCCAATACTTTTGCCACCTGATGTGAAGAGCTGACTCATCTGAAAAGACCCTGATGCTGGGAAAGATTGTAGGTGGGAGGAGAAGGGGATGACAGAGGATGAGATGGTTGGATGGTGTCATCAACGCGATGGACATGAGTTTGAGCAAGCTCGGGGAGTTGGTGATGGACAGGGAAGCCTGGTGTGCTGGAGTCCATGGGGTAGCAAAGAGTCAGACATGACTGATCAACTGAACTGACTGAAGAAATATTAGGTAAAACTATTGTCATCATAAGAGAAAGGTTATGGAGTGATCTAGAAAGTGTATCTTTGTGCCTTTTTAAAAACAAAAATTGTTTTTTGAGAGGCAGGGCCCACATCACACAGCATGGAGAATCTTAGTTCCCTAACCAGGGATCAAAAATGTGTCTGCTGCACTAGAAGCACCAGTTCTTAATAACTGGACTGCCTGGAAGAGTGTAACTTTAGTCATTGCAAACTGACTTGGATTCTGATTCTGCAGCTTGAGGTATTAAGATAATGGATCCTCAAAAATGGATCAACATATGCAGAATAGAAATGGTTCCTGGGACCCTACAGAGGGGTAGGACAAAGAATTCGTGTCAAGGCTAGTTCCCAGCCCAACATTCCCTTTCCTATCTGCAAGAATCAGTAATTTTAGGATCATTCTGAACCATGGTCAGTAGATGCTGTTACAGCTAACTTTTCTTGAGCCTTTGCTATGTGCCAGACATCACTGCATTGCCCTATCCTAATGAACATATTAGTGAAAGTGCTGCACTCAACATGTCAGCAAATTTGGAAAACTCAGCAGTGGCCACAGGACTGGAAAAGGTCAGTTTTCATTCCAATCCCAAAGAAAGGCAATGCCAAAGAATGCTCAAACTACCACACAATTGCACTCATCTCACACACTAGTAAAGTAATGCTCAAAATTCTCCAAGCCAGGCTTCAGCAACACGTGAACAGTGAACTTCCAGATGTTCAATCTGGTTTTAGAAAAGGCAGAGGAACCGGAGATCAAATTGCCAACATTCGCTTGATCATGGAAAAAGCAAGAGAGTTCCAGAAAAACATGTATTTCTGCTTTCTTGACTATGCCAAAGCCTTTGACTGTGTGGATCACAATAAACTGTGGAAAATTCTGAAAGATGGGAATACCAGACCACCTGACCTGCCTCTTGAGAAACCTATATTCAGGTCAGGAAGCAACAGTTCGAACCGGACATGGAACAACAGACTGGGTCCAAATAGGAAAAGGAGTACGTCAAGGCTGTATATCATCACCCACTCTGCTTATTTAACATATACAGAGTACATCATTAGAAACCCTGGGCTGGATGAAGCACAAGCTGGAATCAAGATTGCCAGGAGAAACATCAATAACCTCAGATATGCAGATGACTCCACCCTTATGGCAGAAAGGAAGAACTAAAGAGCCTCTTGACGAAAGTGAAAGAGAGTGAAAAAGTTGGCTTAAAGCTCAACATTCAGAAAACTAAGATCATGGCATCTGGTCCCATCACTTCATGGGAAATAGATGGGGAAACAGTGGAAACAGTGGCTGACTTTATTGGGGGGGGGGCCTCCAAAATCACTGCAGATGGTGACTGAAGCCACGAAAGTAAAAGACACTTACTCCTTGGAAGGAAAGTTATGACCAACCTAGATAGCATATTAAAAAGCAGAGATATTGCTTTGTCAACAAAGGTCCATCTAGTCAAGGCTATGGTTTTTCCAGTGGTCATGTATGGATGTGAGAGTTGGACTATAAAGAGGGTTGAGCACAGAAGAATTGATGCTTTTGAACTGTGGTGTTGGAGAAGACTCTTGAGAGTCCCTTGGACTGTGAGGAGATCCAACCAGTCCATCCTAAGGGAAATCAGTCCTGGGTGTTCATTGGAAGGACTGATGTTAAAGCTGAAACTCTAGTATTTTGGCCACCTGATGCAAAGAGCTGACTCATTTGAAAAGACCCTGATGTTGGAAAAGATTGAAGGCAGAAGGAGAAGGGGACGACAGAGTATGAGATGGTTAGATGGCATCACCCACTCAATGGACATGCTGTTGCTGCTAAGTCACTTCAGTCGTGTCTGACTCTGTGTGACCCCAGAGATGGCAGCCCACCAGGCTTCCCCATCCCTGGGATTCTCCAGGCAAGAACACTGGAGTGGGTTACCATTTCCTTCTCCAATGCATGAAAGTGAAAAGTGAAAGTGAAGTCGCTCAGTTGTGTCCGACTCTTTGTGACCCCATGAACTGCAGCCTTCCAGGTTCCTCCGTCCATGGGATTTTCCAGGCAAGAGTACTGGAGTGGGGTGCCATTGCCTTCTCTATGAGTTTGGGTAAACTCTGGGAGTTGGTGATGGACAGGGAGGCCTGGCGTGCTGTGGTTCGTGGGGTCACAAAGAGTCAAACATGACTGAGCCACTGAACTGAACTGAACTGAATGAACATATTTGTCTTGTGATCTTGAATACTAGTGCTTTTAAATCCTTATAGTGTGGTTATGGAGATACATGTGGCTATTTTTCTCCCCTGAATATCTGTTTTCCTTTTCCTTGATCATATTCATTTAAGTATACTGCATAGCTTGAATATCATGGTGATGGGAAACCTTTCATTATGTATTCCTGGACAGTTCCCAAAAGAAGCATTAGATCAGTGGAAAACATTTGGGTTTTAGAGTTCTGAGGTCAGTAATGAGATTACACCCAATCCAGAAAGGGAAGGGAAGAGACCAAATACTGTGATGGGTAAATAATAGGAAAATATAGCTCAGTGGCTTAAATTTGGGCTATATGAGTAAAGCTAGGGCAAGCTAACATGTAACCAGGTGTCTTTTGCCCCCCCCTTTTTTTGGGTGAGGAGTGGTATGAAAAATACCCTTTGACTAGCTAAAGTAGTTATGGTGTACTCTTTTACTCTTCAGTTGGAACAAAAAAAAAATTAACTACAAAAAGAGAAAAGGGCAATGTTTAAATGGTGTTTGGGGGTGTGTGGATTTTAACCACAGAACAAATTCCCTTCCCTGTTTACATTACAGTGGAGTGGGATGCAGACCTTAAAATAGGTAACCAAAAAGGTATTTATTTCTTTTTGACTGCTCTGGGTCTTCATTGCTTTGCGAGGGCTTTTTCTAGTTGTAGCAAGTGGGGCTACTCTTTTTTGGGGTATGTGGGTTTCTCATTGTGATTTCTCTTGTGGAGCACAAGCTCTAGGTGCACAGCCTTCAGTAGGTGCTGCATACATGCTCAGTAGTTGTGGTGCATGAGCTTAGTTGCCCTGCGGCATTTGGGATCTTCTTAGACCAGGGATCAAACCTGGGTCCCCTGCATTGACAGGTAGATTCTTAACCATTGGGCCATCCCAGGGAAGTTCCAATAATATGGTATTATAGAAGGTGATACATGATATGGAGAAAATTCAGCAGAGGAGGATAGCAAGTGCTGGGCGAGGAGTGGCAAAATAGAGACTGGATTGTGATAGAGACGTGTTTGAGGACCTAGAAAGAACACTACTCCCTCTACCTGACTGTGTGACTGAGGCTTCAGGAAGGTGCCATCTTGAAAATGTGTAATTTACCAGTTCCTTACCATAAGTCCTACTGGTACCTCATACGTAACAACCTTAAACTAAATTCATCTTACTTTCTCCCAAACTTGTGCTCTCTTCCTCATTCCCCTGCTCCAGGCAGCTGGTTCTGCTGACTGAGTCGGGTCTAGGTTCTTCTCCACGCCCACTATGTTCCAGAGTAATACAGTAGCTTCCGCTGCCCCTCTCACCTCCCTTCTTTCTGTCCTCCACTCTGCCACCAGAGTGATCCTTCTAAAATGCTCTGCATTGCTGAGAGGATAAACTTCAGACTCTTAACATGCATCCAAGACTCTCCATGGCTTGGCTTCTTCCCCTTGTCAAGAATTTTCTTTGCCCTTTCCTGGAAGGAGTCAGTTTCAGTTTCTGTAATGTGCCCCCATTGTTTCAATTCTCCTGCTCTTGCACATTTTGTTTTGAGTTTGGAATCACCTGCTCTCTTTAAAGATGTCACTCATCCTTCAAATTCCACCTCATATATCAGAGTGTTTAAGACTCTGTGCTTCCATTTCAAAGGGCACGGGTTTGATCTCTGGTTTCAGAAATAAGATCCCACATGCTGTGCGGGTGAAGCCAAAAGATAAATACATAAAAGCATATCACAGTCTTTGTATAGTTAGCTCTGCCCGCTCTTCTTCTGTAGCGTTAGTTGATCTCTTTCTTTTTGTGTTGCTGCCATTCCTCTACTATAGCATTTATACCAGCTAGCAGTAACTGCGTCTTTCCATCTTTGTTTTCCCAGTACCTAGCCCAGTAATTTGGAGAAGGAAATGGCAACCCGCTCCGGTATTCTTGCCTGGAGAATCCCAGGGACAGAGGAGCCTGGTGGGCTGCCACCTATGGGGTTGCACCGAGTCGGACATGACTGAAGCGACTTAGCAGCAGCAGCAGCAGCCCAGTAACTGGCACATTGAAAGAAAGCGAATGTCAAAGTCACTCAGTCGTATCTGACTCTTTGTGAACCCATGGACAAAACAGTCCATGGAATTCTCCAGGCCATGGAATTCTCCAGGCCAGAATACTGGAGTAGGTAGCCTTTCCCTTCTTCAGGGGATCTTCCCAACCCAGGGATTGAACCCAGATCTCCCACATTGCAGGCGGATTCTTTGCCAGCTGAGCCAGGAGGGAAGCCCAAGAATACTGGAGTGGGTAGCCTATCCCTTCTCCAGCGGATCTTCTCGACCCAGGAATCGAACTGGGGTCTCCTGCATTGCAGACGGATTCTTTACCAACTGAGCTATGAGGGAAGCCCTCATTTGGCACATAGTCAAAGCTTAATAATTGTTAGTGAGTCTGATTTTTTTTTTTTTTTAATATATGGCATTTAGAATATTGAAGGGGCATCTAGATGGAGAAGTTCTGTGTCGGAGAGTGGTAGCAGTGGCTGTAACTGACTTTAAAGTAATGCTCTTAACTCCTAATCCAAATTATGTAAGCACAGAATGGTAAAGTAAGAAAAAATGTTATGTAGTGCCGGGAACCAGCGTGAGGAATCCCACCCATGACAAGGTCATGAGGGAGGAAGCTGACATACGCAAGGCCATGATCAGACTCCAGGAGTTCCCCCTGGCATTTCCTGAGCATCCACCCCCCAAAAATAAAAATCTGCCGGCTTTTGTACTCTGCTTTTCCACTTTTCTGATATTCTCTGGAAAAAAGTCAACTCAGGGCTTTAGTCTTCTGCATTTGAAAGGGATGTTTCAGTTAACCCCCTCTGATTGCTCTCTAGCTTGCCTAACAGGATCCCCGGACCTCTTACAGCTTGTGAATTGCTTACAGCCTCCCAACCGCGAGAGGCACAAAGCTTAAAGCATGTTAAAGATACAGAGCCTTTTCTAAAGAGTTAAAAATTATGTTGGTAGAGGGTTTTCACTGTTGACTCAATGACTGTTGCCAGGCCTCCATATTCTTTATCTTTTAGGCACCTGGGAGGATGTTAATCAATGTAAAGGGGATATGGAAAAAGATATATAGTAGTTCTGATGTTAGCAACACTAGATTTTTGAGTTAATTATTTCTCTTTGTTATATATCACTGCACTCCTCTTGTGTCCTTGCTATGTAAGAATGTAACTTTATTTAGTGCTTTCTGAGAGTGGCACCAAACCTTGGGAAGATCAACACAAATAAGTCTTCTGGTTGACAAACACTTATCAGAAAAAAGGCTGTAAAATGTTAATTGGCCCTTTTTGGCCAGAAGATGATGTAAATCACCTAAGACTTGTGTATACAATTAGGTATGCAGAGAGAAAAGCCTGGTTTTGATGAGTCTGGACTGCTAACACTGCATAATTTTGTATTACCCATTGATCTCTATGTACAATCTAAAAGGTATATAAGGCCTTCTAAACAATAGGAGCCAGAGCCAGTCGCTGGACTGGTTTCCCCCATGTCTCCCTCTCTCTCTTTTTCCTGTTCCTCTTTACTTTAATTTCAGGCTGAATTCCCATCTGGGGCGCGGAGGCTCGCCAAGTCACTTACTTGCCCTGGCTGTTAAGACCCGCGCGAAAGGGAGCCTAAGGCGAGGCACCCTTAGATATTCAAGCGAGCGCCAGTGGCCCAACGTAGATGGTGCAAATTCCTTGTCTGGAATTTTATTGGTCTTCCGCGTAATCCAGGTTATTCAGCCCTCTTCCTCCACTTAATTTTCCTACTACACTATTGTTTCTTAATCTAATCTTATATCAATAAACAAATAAGTCTTTCCTCGCCAACGCTGTCCACCCTTCGAATTCTCTGGATCCACCAGGGCTGGACCCCGGCAATGTAGGACGCCCCATTTGGGGAATAAACAGAGGAAAAGAAGACAGAAAAAAAAAGAGAGAGAGAGATTAGAAAGAAACTGCTAAGAGCAGAGGATGGAGCCTGGCACATAAAATATCCCTTTTTAGATGTCTTTTTTTTTTTTTTTTAAAGCATAATCTAGTCTACAGATGCTGTAACCAAGTTAGTCGTACCTTTCAGATCTTATCCTGTGTGTATCTGTACTTTTAAAGGATGGCATTCGGTTTGTAACCTGCTTCTCACGCTTCGTTTCATCTCTGGAAACATCTTCAAGTGAACGTTCTCCTACATTATTTTTAACAACATCCCGCAGTAGGACCTATTGGATTTCCCAGACGGCGCTAGCGGGAAAGAATCCGCCTGCCAGTGTAAGAGACATGAGATGCCAGTTCGATCCCTGGGTCGGGAATCCCCATGGACAGAGGAGCCCGGCGGGCTACAGTCAGTCCGTAGGGTCGCAAAGAATCGGATACGACTAAAGCAACCTAGCACGCATGGCGCCTAGGACCTGTTAACCTTTCTATACAGTGCTGCCCGAAGTTAAAACGGAGGTGGGGGTGGTGCGAATTGTGCGGGGGGGAGGGGGCAGGGAGCGAGGATGGGGGTGGTGGTGGGTGGGATGGGGGGCGGGAGGTGGGGGGTGCGTGAGAAAGAGCCTACCAAATTAGAAAGCCCTAGGTGCCTCAGAGGGGCTTTCCAGGTGGCGCTAGTGGTAAAGAGGGCTTCCCTTGTGGCTGTGGTTAAGAATCTGCCCGCAACGTGGGAGACCTGAGTTCGATCCCTGGGTTGGGAAGATTCCCCTGGAGAAGGGAAAGGCTACCCACTCCAGTATTCTGGCCTGGAGGATTCCATGGTCTGCATAGTCCATGGGGTTGCAAAGAGTCGGACACGACTGAGCGATTTCCACTCACTCACTCAGTGGTAAAGAACCCGCCTGCCAATGCAGGAGACTTAGGAGACGCGGGTTCGATCCCTGGGTCGGGAAGATCCCCTGGAGGAGGAAATGGCAACCCACTCCAGTGTTCTCGTCTGGAGAATCCCATGGATGGAGGAGCCTGGCGGGCTAGAGTCTGCGGGGTCACAGTGAGTCTGACACAACTGGAGCGGTTTAGCACGCACGCGGGTGCCTCGGTGCGGTAGGGGCGCGGAGGGCTGGAAAGCAGAGGCGGAGCTCCCGGGCGCAAGCAGGGCCGGGATTCTGCGGGGTCGCGGGGCTGCGGCCGGCGGAAGGAAGGGGCGGGGCGGCGCGGCGCGGGGCGGGGCGGTTACTCAGGGCGGGCAGTTCAAACCGAAGGAGGGAAAAGGCGGCGGCCCCACGCGAAGCCGGCGTGGAGGTTGCCATAGCCGAGCATCCCTGGGGACGAGGCCGCGGCTCCCCGGCGGCGCTGGGGCAGCTGCCGCCCACACATCCCCTCCCGGCGCGTCGGCGCGGTGGGCGCGGCCGCCCCGGGGCCCCCAGGTGGGCGGGAGCGGGGCCCCCAGGTGCGTGAGGGCGGCCGGCCTCTGGGCGTCCCCTGCCCCGCGCCCGCTCAGCTTCCCAGGGGCCGTGACGAGAGAGGCGCCCCGACGCGGTTCGCCTTCCTCTCGCTCTGGTTCCAGGCGACGCCGGCCCGTCCTCGTCCCGTCGGCGGCTTCCTGGGGCCCTGGGGCCGGCCCGGCCTCCCTCCGCCAGCCCGGTCTGGGCAGGGTCCACGGACCGACGAGCGGCCTGGTTGACGCCCCCGGGAAGACCGTTAACCAGCCACCCGCCGACGGCACCTCGGGCAGGAGGCGACCGCGCAGCAGCTGACCCTGCGTGGTCAGAGAGCCGAATTGTGGCCGTTTTCCTCCGTCCCGAGACTAGCTGGAGCACACAGAGATATGAGAATTTCTGTTGTCTGGAAAGCTGGGGGGAATTCAAAGTGATTTAGGTCTTTTAAAGCGTTAGAAAATAATCCCGATAGCACGTACTTGAGGTATCCTTCAAATCTTAGCCGGCATCGTGCTGCTACTGCACGTTTCCATTAATTGTTCAAAATTAGTTGTCTCTTTAAGTGGTATTACTTTGGCGTGAATTTTAAAGGCAAAGTGAGAAATTTCCTTTATCGGAAGCCTACGTAACGTTGGCGTCTAAGAACTCAAGATTTTACTGATGGTAAGATGTTGCACTTTAACAAATGAAGGAAATTCGGTTTTAATTACTTTAAGTACTTCATTGAGTTAACCAGTGTTTTTGTTTTTGCCTTTTTAAAGAGCACTATAGAGATGTGTGTTCTTTATGAGGAGCTTGGTTTTAAAAAATGAATATTGAAGAGGCTTGTTTGTTTCATCAGTGAACTGTTGAATCAGTGAAACTGAGCAAGTCAACCGGCATTCCACGATTTTGTATAAATACTTTTGAAGTTTGAAAAACCACGTTTTGAGACCAGTGTCGGGTTGAAAATGATGAAAGATGGGAAAAAAAAATGATGACACCAGAGAAAGCACGGTGGAAGCAGTTTCAAATGGGTAGATGAACAAAAGGAAAATCGGAAGTTTTTTGTATGTTTAAAGCAAGTGGTCTATGGTTTTTAGCGGGGAGAGGATTTTATTTGCATCCCTGCTTTTGTTTCCATCAATTTGCCTCTCAGGTTCCCAAATTCGGGCATGGTGAGACACCTAGTGGTGAAGTAGAAGAATAGTTACATTTGTTTTAATTTTAAAAAGTTTTAAAAGGCTTGGACCTAACTTTACCAAATGACATGAGAGAAAACTGTTACTTAATAAAGTGATTTTCGGAGAGTAGGAAACATTCGTGTGTGTAGGTGTAATTTGAAAACAAAAATTGTTTTAAAATATGAAATACAGAAAGCAAAATTTGATCATCTTGGCTGGTAAGCAGGTACAGAAGAGATCAGTGATGGTCACAATCTGAGGGACTCTAAATCAGAAGAGAACATGTGTGAGATTTACCGAAATAGAATATAGGCTTTAAAAGTTGAAAAACACTTACTTTTCCCAGTAATAATGATCATTACACCACAAAGAAACAATTTGGTTTTTTGGTTAGAATAGCAATTAAAAAAAATGTATTCACTTACATGTTTAACTGATAGAACTTAGGCATGCATAAATAACTTTCCCATTATACTCAACTAACAATATATCTTCCCAGGATCTTTTAAATAGAGAATCATGTATTCGGTCTGGAGAAAACTTTAAAAGAATGACAGTTTTCTTAGTGTCCTTTGAATAATCTGGAGAAATAACTTTCTTATACTTTAAGATTTAATTCAAGTTTCTAAAAAGTTTAAGATTTAATTCAAGTTCCTAAAAAGGAATGCAGCGATACTGTTGAAAAGGTTAAAGAGTCAAGTATTTCCTTAAAAAAAGTGAAATGTTTCCTAGTGTCCTTCCTTACAAATATAATACTGAATCACACTTCTTCTCTAAGGAATGTACTTAAATTCTTTATTTTCAATTTAAGAATATTATAAAGGGTGGATTCCTGAGTAGAAAATATTTACCAGATGAGACACGAATGAGTATAACCTGCCAGGTTTGAGATGGCCTGTGGGGCTTTGGTTCATTTTGGTTAGCTCAAGAATATGTTACTAATTTATCAGTGAGCCAAAGAGCCCTTTGCAAAGGTGAAAGCCTTGGAATTCAGACCTTGTGAATGGTCAGAAAGACCAGGTTTCTGAGACAAGCCCATGTTACAAGTATGAGTAACATTATCCTAGAGTTGCTTTGCTGAATTGCTGTTTTATTCTAGTGGCTGCATTCACTTGACCAGTGGTCAAAATCAGCATATATATATTTTTTAAGCATCTTCATTTACATTACAGAACTCAGAAAGGAAATATCCACTTGACTAAATATAGGCCAGCACAAATAAGTTAGAATGTTGGAACTACAATAATGTACTTTAGCACTGTAAAAATTATAAGGTAATACAATCATCTAAAAATTATGCCATGAGGTGTTTTTTTTTTTTTCCTCAAGCATAGTTAATGAAAATATCTGTGCACAGTGCCTAGATTATGCTTAGGTAATCTGTGAATATTTATATCCTGGAAATTTTGGTTTTTATGATGTTGAAACACTGTTGTAAATAACATACACATGAGTATATAGCAGAGGAGATTTGTTTTTTTAAAGTAACTTTTTTTTATTGCCATACAATTTTCCATAATCATCTGTGCTCATAACAAGTATTTTGGTATTAGCTGCCAGGCTATTAATTTCAAAGGAAGAATAAAATTTGTTTTCACTTTGTAGAAACAGAGATTTTGAAGATGTCAGAAAGGCATTCAGGTGAAGCCGGCACTGGAGCAGGAAATGAGGTGGACTCTCCTATTGTCAGGCTCAAGTCCTCCAGCTTTGGAGACCTTTGTTCCACATCTTCTTTTCAAGATAGTGGCTACAGTGAGCTGTTAAAATCGTGCAGCTCTGATAATACAGATAAAGAATTATTTGGAAAGAAAGAAAGAGGCTCAACATTGATCCACGAATATCCTGAAACTTCAAGTTTGGCCTTAACCCATAGTTTAGAGTCTCCCACTCAAAGAAAGAGATTTGTCTTCCTCAGGAAGGAAAATGAGAAAACCCCAGACCTTTGTGAAACTCCTAAAGTCAGTGGAAAAAAACATTTGCTGCGCAGAAGATTGGACATATCTTTCTCTCTTCTAGACAGGGATGTTGAATCACAAACCAGTTCCCTCGAAAGTAGTACAAGCCAAGTTCCCAATTTAGAAGAAAATATTCCAAGCAGTGCTTCAGGTTTTCCAAGGCAAGATACTTTTATTTCTTCAGTTACTAGCACTTTGAGAACAGAAGAAGTAACTTCCAGCAGTCAAAAATTGAGACTTAATTTTTCTCAACAGAAGACTTCCACAGTGGATGATTCCAAAGATGACTGTGGCCTATTTGAAGTTGAATGTATATCTCCGATTCAGGGTAGTAATTTTAAAGACTCTATCACACATGACTTTAGTGACAGCAGTCTATGTATTAATGAGAATACATATCCTGAACTTCTGGGCTCTTCTGTTGGTGGAACAAGCTGTAGAACAGATGAGGACATATTTGTGACTCCAATCAGTAATCTTGTACCAAGTGTTAAATTTAATGCAAGTCAAAGATTTTCTCCTTCAGCTGGAGTGAGACGCAATATTTCGACCCCTGAAGACAGCGGTTTCAACTCACTTTGCTTGGATAAATCAGAAGATCCCCTATCTGAGCAAGAGGGCTCTTTCCAAGAACTACTTCAGAAACATAAGGGAACACTCAAAGTCAGGGACACCATAAAAAAGTCAAGGCGTCTTGGAAGATTGAGAAGACTGTCCACCCTTCGGGAGCAAGGCTCACAATCTGAGACAGAAGAAGAAAACCAGGCCTACCTCTCTAGCTCTGAATCAACACCAGCGACCGCTTCAGACATTTCAGAGAGCCAACCGAGCAGTGACAATAAGAGTGAGGATTTAAGCTTTAAGAATTTATCAAAGACCCCAGCCTTGCAATTAGTGCATGAGCTTTTTATGAAAAGCAAAAGGAAAAGATTCCAGCAAAACGGTGCACATGAATTGTTAGAAGAAAGGGACGGGGGGAAAATAGCTGTACTACAGCGTGTGCTTGCAGGACTGATTGGCAAGAAAATGGGTATAGAAAAGCTGGACATCTTAACAGAATTAAAGTACAGAAATCTAAAGCATGTTCTTGCTATGGTTTTAGATTCCTTGACTGCAGAAAGCCTATGTAGGTAAGATTTTTTTTTTTTCCTGAAATAAAACTGCCTTTTATCACTTTCTTTTTTTTAAGGTGGAAAACTTTTCTGTTAGGTGAGTAGCTCTTTAAAATTTTGTTTTATGATCTCTGTCTTGGTTACTTTATATTTTATCAAAGATGGTTAAGTGAAATTCTTCAGTGTCAGAAATTTCAGTATCTTGAATGCTGCTGCTTAAGTAAACAGAAACTGAGTCACATATATGGAAGTATTGAGGGTAGGAAGTAGTTACAGGACTAAATTGAGACTGTTTATACTGGCAATTTTGCAAAGTGCAGGACTATCAGAAGACAAGCCCCATCGGTATGCCAGGACCAGGAAGGAGAGAAGCCATGTGGAACAGGATTTCTGCAAGGTCATGGTTGAGGCAGGACAAGCAAGAGAGTTAGTCAGTCTCTTTTCCCATAAGTATATGTCAAGAGTTTGGTTCATCGAATCCTTATTCTTTTCTGGCTCCTACTTCTATTGAAACCCTTCTTCACCTTTTCCCCATAAACTGCTGCTGCTGCTAAGTTGCTTCAATTGTGTCCGACTCTGTGCGACCCCATACACGGCAGCCCACCAGGCTCCTCCGACATAAACTAAGTGCAGGCTATTGCACAGAATTGTAGAATTTCATTGCTAGAAGTCTTCTGAAATGTCTAGTCCTTTCACATATTTGCAGATGAGAAAACTGAGCTCTAGAGAAGTTAAGCGACCTGCCAGCAGTCACTCAAGGAGATAGGAATGGCTGCAGATCTATAACTGAGCCCTCTGAGGTCTAAGCCCATATTTCCCCACAAACTCTTGTTGAGGTTTCAGTCCTTTCAGAATAGTCTTGGTCAGGAATGTCTTTGGTATAACCCAAATAGGATAATAAGAAAGATTAATGACCTATATGTCTATGCCTTAAAAAATGTTCAAATGAGATAAATTATTTGTTTTAAAAATTAGGGATATGGCTATGATATAGGGATTTTGTTTTTACACAACGGAATATTTGGATACAGACTAGTTAAAACTTGGGTGACCCTTTTAGATGCTCACTTGTGGGACAAGTGATATTCAGTCATATTGCAATGTAAGTGAAAGAGCACATTGCAGTAATTGCCTTCCCTGCTCATCCCTCAAGATTTCTAGTATTTGCACTGCAGAGTGCATGTGTAACTTGGCAGTGCTTATTCTTGGAAATGTGAGAGCCTGGACTCAGTTGAAATAGCTGAGGTGAACACCCAACTATGTATTGATGGTTCATTTCTTTTCCATTAATGAGTGACTTTCTGCCAATTCCTCTCCGTCTAATACAAAGCGCCTGTGTCAGCTTAGAGAGGCAATGGCAACTGAGGTGGCTGGAAGGATAGTAGTGTTGACAACTTAGGTGTAACCTGGGGCCCTCCATAAACTTCTCCTAACCTCATTCACTTTTATTGATAAATAAGCATTCACTGGACATAAATTATGTTTTTTTCTTTAGCTGCTTTGTTCTCATAAACTTTGGTTTACAAAATAGAAACTTTGTAGTGCTGCTCATAATAATATTGATTATAGCTGACCCTTGGACAACCAGAAAATAGGGGTGCTGACTCTCTGGTGTGCAGCCTAAAATCTGTCAGCTGTCCACATCTGAGTTTCCTCTGTATCCATGGTTCGGCATCCCTGGTTTCAGCTGACCAGGGACTGTAGTATTTACCATGGAAAAAAATCCACATGGAAGTGGACCCACAGAGTTCAAACTCATGTTGTTTAGGTGTGTGCTTAGTCACTCAGTCGTGTCTGACTGTTTGCAACCCAGTGGACTGTAGCCCACCACACTCCTCTGTCCACGGGATTTTTCCATGCAAGAATGCTGATGTTGTTCAGGGGTCAGCTGTATCTGGCATTTAGTAGTTCCAATACAGGATTGATTGTTTTTGTGTTTGTTTACTCAAAATGACAGGTATTTGTTAAATACAATAATAGGAGAAATTTATATAATCTCTTGCACTGTAGCTGATGATCATTTGTGGCATGTCATGTTCCAAGTTTTAAATATTAGTGTTGCATGTAAGTTAAATCCTCTTAATCAGTCTCCAGTGGACTCACTTGGGTTTATATGAAACTGTTTTATTTCCTTAACCATTTGTAAGATAGTAACCTATCAATATGATGCTGACGTATTTTAATAGGTCTTCTCTCACAGCTATGCAAATCAAGTCATATTTTTAATGTGAAATTTTTGTTTTAAATTTACTATCCAAAATCTTTATAAACAAGTTTGTCTTATTGCCATATGTAGAAAATGCTAATTCTGTGGCATATATGCAATATAAGGACTGATCTTTTCATTACAGTGTTTGGAAAGTAAGCAGAAATTGGCGTGAAATTATTGTTCAAGATAAAAAGGCAAATCGAAGGAGGAAATTACATATCACACAACTGAAAACAAATTCTGAGGTAATGTATATAATGCTATTCTAAAACATATTTGTATGAGTATCTGATAATCACATATGTCTGGATAACCTAATTTGGTTTTCCTGCTATTCTTTAATCTTTCTCTTTATCAACATTCACTCATAAGTTCTTTTTTATTCCTTTGGCCACACCACACTCTTGCAGAATCTCAGTTCCCCCACCAGGGATTGAACGGCAGTGAAAGCCCAGAATCCTAACTACTAGGCCGCCAGGGAACTCCCACATTCATAAACTCATTTCCCCCCGCCCCCAGACTCCATCTCTACCAAGTCCATAAATGGAGTGGACTAACTGAAATGAAGAACATCTTGCTGGGTTTTGTTGTTTAAGTATATATGCTGTTATAAGTATTTGATACCATTTTAATAGGATATGCCAGGTCCTGTTCATAATTAGATATTGTTATTGCATTATCTATTCAGTCTTTTATGTGCTTCCCTAGTGGCTCAGCCATAAAGAATCTGCTTGCAATGCAGAAGACCACCTGCCAACGCAGGAGATGCCTGTTTGACCCCTGGATTGGGAAGCTCCCCTGGAGATGGAAATGGCAACCCACTTGAGTATCCTTGCCTGGGAAATCTCAGGGACAGAGGAGCCTGGAGGGCTCCAGTCTATGGGGTTGCAAGAGTCGGACATGACTTAGTGACTAAATCATCCAGTCTTGATGTAGTATACGCTACTCAAGTATAATCTTGAGTAGATAGTATATGCCAGTTGCTCAGATTACAGTGGTGAACATTTTTGACGTGATCCCTGCTCTCTTGGAGCTCGTACACCTAATATAAACAGGTGATTACAATACAGGTGTGTTAGAGGAAGCTCAGAGTTAGCTCTATTAGGACATTTAAAAGAAGTGTTTGATACTTGGGGATCAAGAGAAGGAAAAAATGCATCTCAGCTGAGACTTGAATAATGAGTTAGACGGGAAAGTTGTTTCAGCAGAGGGAATAGCATACATGAAGGCCTGGCGGCTTAGTACTTGTAAAGCATCATGAACTTGCACTTTCTTAAAGATTTGAGGTCCAGCCCTGATGTTATAAGCAAATTTTTATAGAAGCCGATTAATTCTTCATGGGGACACTATTCTGTGTAATATCTGATGACTCTAGTACCCATATTTACTATTATTCAACTTTTAGACCTTACTTAGGCATAAATACCAAGAGAAACTCAGAATTAACTTCCTTATTCTTATTCTAGTAAAAAGCATGTAATAACACAAGTAAACTTATACTTTGGCTAAATATAATTGAAATGAAGCATATTGTGCTGTGCTTAGTCACTCAGTCGTGTCTGACTCTTAGCGACCCCACAGACTGCAGCCTGCCAGGCTCCTCTGTCCATGGGGATTCTCCAGGCAAGAATACTGGAGTGGATTGCCGTGCCCTCCTCCAGGGGATCTTCTGAACCCAGGGAGGGAACCCAGGTCTCCCGCAGTGCAGGCGGATTCTTTACCACTTGAGCCTCCAGGGAAATGAATCATAGTATAAACAAATATGAACACCCAGATACAGATGAGGGTTTTCTCATTCCAAGGAAATATTAGGGACTGCTGTTAACTAAAGTATTGACTTTCTATTTTATTTGAAGGCAAGTTTTATCTTCTCACCTGTGATAATCCTTCACAAGCTACTTACTGCTGCAGCTGCTGGCTCTAGGAGCTTATAATATTGAAGATGTTAATTGCCTTCTTAACATACCTTTTTAGAGTGGCACCCTACTACTAAGGACAGACCAAAAAACAAATTTTCAAGCAAGTACCTATTAAGCTTTTAGCTCCATGCATTCCTTACATCCTATGTAAAAGAAACATTGGCAAACCTTTGGGTAATTCTAGATAAAGTATTCTACCTTATATCCTACTTTTTAAAAAAAACTTGGTTTCCTAAAGAACTCTATTTTTTTCCTTACTTGAGTTTTCCCCCTTATTTTGATTTGCTTTAAATTTTTGAAAAACTAAAAACAAGTACATGGTTTAAAACATCAAATTGGACTTTGAAGCTTATAACAAAACACGTATTTTCCTGCCCTTGCTGCTCTTGATTCTTGCCTCATCAAGGCAATCAGTTTCAACTCTCTAGTTGTTCTTTTTCTTTTGATATTCACCTGCATATTTCTGAGTGGCGTGTCTCCACTGCTATTGCTTGTTTAGTTTTTTCTGTAGAGGAACTAGGTTAGTTCTCTAACATCCCACTACTACCTGTCTACCCAGCTCTTGCTCTGAAGTCTTTTCTCCTATTTTATGAATGTAATTACACCATCATTAGTGAATCAGGATTAGGTGCTGACATTATTATTAAATCTGCATTGAGATTGTTATGACTTTTTGACATCCGTAACGTAAGTACAGTATGATTATACCTATTACACCTTTTTTCTTATGTAACTTTCCCCCTCACAGTTAATGTTAATAATTGCCCAGTTTCTTTCTTTTTCCTCTCTTTCCCTCTCTCCTTCTCCTTCTCTCTCTCTTGCTCTTTCTTTCTTTTTAGTGTTTCTCTATACAGATGCCTGACTCACCATCCGCCAGAACTGGAACTCTCCTCTGTGTAAGTCTGAATTAATCAGGTATTCTACCTGTTCCTTCTTTTCTTCAGAGACATCATTCCAGATGCCTTTTGCCCTCTTGTTCCCGAATGAACTGGCTACTTTCTACCTGCACTATCCTAATGTATATCATTAACCAAAACAGAAAAATTATAAAACAAAGTTGTTTGATGGTTTTCTTCACATGTGTATAGTGTCACTGAAAGATCCTTACATGTGAAAAATAAATGGCACACGCACCAGTTACGTGTAACAAGGTCTCATTTTATCTGTTTGCCTTGCAGCAGTGAGAATGACCATAAAATTGGAATATTACACTATTTCCATCAAATTTATTAATTTACTGTAGTCTTTACTGTTTACTTATAATCATGGAAATGAACAACAATAAGAGACTCCCCTCTCACATTTAAATATCTTCTGATATGGTGGTGGTGCCTATATTTTGAGCAATGTTGATACTCACGAATATTTGCCTTTGTTGACTACTAGACCTTACACTGTTCAGAGATAGTAAGCTCTGGGAGGATAGGGGTTAGACTGTTTTATTCACTTGGCACCTATTAGACGAAATCTTTGTTAAATGAATGAGTGTTCTTCTATGGCTGAAATTCGCTTTAACAATATATCTCTGTTCATTTCTTGGTGCATGCATCGTCACTGTATTTGCCAACTGCGTGGAAACCCAATGGGTGTTTTCTTTTAGAGTACTCTTGTGTCATATGCTTCTAGCCTAGGCGGCAGATCATTTATAGGATGTAACATATTGAACCCTTGAGTAAGTTCAACTGTATTCATTCTAATTTCTAAAAACCAGTAGTCATCCATTACACATATGCCTATGTTGTGGCGCTGTCAACTGCATAATTTTTCACGGCCAGCTAGCTTCATTCCTATACTTATCCTACTATCATTTCTCATGTTCTACCTCTTCCCCTTTTAGGAAACAATTCTGGCAAAGGGAGGCTGTCAAGGGAGAGAAAACACAATGATAGTTGGACACTCGGGAAATTCACCTATAGTATATTTTATTTTAATAATTAGTTAAGAACGCCAGTTTGTTTAAAAAAAAAAAAAAACCTACAATGGTTTTTCTCATTTCCAACCTTAACAAAGTAGAAGGCTATAAGTATTATTCACTGAAAATATTTCTTGGCTAACTATTTGAGTTGGAGAAGGAAATGGCAACCCACTCCAGTGTTCTTGCCTGGAGAATCCCAGGACGGTGGAGCCTGGTGGCTGCCGTCTATGGGGTCGCACAGAGTTGGACACGACTGAAGCAACTTGGCAGCAACTATTTGAGTAACGTGGAAATCCAGTTCAAATAAGAGATATTTTTTTCTCCTTTAAAAATATCAAAGGTGTTTAAACTCAAATGTAAAAATGAATCAAGTTTTGCAAGTATTTGGTATTTGTAAAAGCCAGCCAAACAAATTGGGTTTCATGGTCTAACCAGGCCCATTAATTTTCTGACATGTGGCTGAAGTAAGAAATCTTCACAGAATTCCATGATGTCCCATAGCAAATTTTGAAAAAATTTACCTCCTCTTTCACCTTGGGTTAAAAGGGGACTCGATAAACTCTGACCTGTGGGCAAAATCCTGTCCATCACCTGTGTTTTTATAATAAGTTTTATTGGAACAGCCCTGACCCTTCATTTACATATCTCTGTAGCTGTGTTTGCTAAAATGACAGTTGACTAGCTTGCAACTGTCTGGTCCTTTCAAGGAAAAATTTGCAAACTCATGCCTTAAACAGAAAAATAACCAATGATGCAAACTTAAAGCTAGCATTTATTGTCTCAACTTTGTATTTTTCTTTGACTTTTAAATGCTAGATAAGAGAATTTTTTTTTTTCTCTCTCTAAAAAGGAATGGTTTAGGGAGAAAATTCTAGTGGTGCAGAAACCACTTCCAAACATGTTACATGTGCATCTGAAAGCTGTCCTGGAACTTTTGATATGACAGTGTTGACCCCTCTTGTCTTTTACCACAGGGAGCCGTATTAAATGTTGAGGATGCCGCCACTCGGCTCCATCTATTAAATCGATCAGCTTTAAGGTCTGTGCAAGCACAGGCTAGGACCCCAGGTTTTCAGAAAGAACAAGCTTCAACATTTTCTCCTTGGGGAGAAGTTTTGACACCTATAGCAAGCTCTTCTGCTACTCACTTAAGTAGTAGTAAACAGGAAGAATATGTCAAGGTGAGTATTTATCATAAGTTATTAAGAGTAACTATTTACAGAGTTTGAAATAAAGCTGTCCTCTATGCGAAAATGGAAGATTTAGTGTGTGTGCTTTTACTGCAGGTTGCCAAAACACTTTTTATTGATGAAGCGTTAAAACCTTGCCCAAGGTGCCAGTCCCCTGCTAAGTACCAGCCTTATAAGAAAAGGGGGCTATGTAGCCGCACAGCCTGTGGCTTTGACTTTTGTGTGCTATGTTTGTGTGCTTATCATGGGTCTGAAGAATGTAGTAGAGGAGCAGCAAAGCCAAGAAATAGAAAAGATGTTCTTCCAGGAAGTGCCCAGAGTAAGCGGAATTTAAAACGCCTCTAAAGAGACTTTAAAAGAAGCATTCCCTCTGAGCAACATTTTGTGTGACTTAAAATTATGAGTATTTTGAAAGCATGCAAATCTCCCCATCAATGACAGATGATGATTTATTTCCTGTTTTGTATATATTATGATCCATGTCATTGTATGTTTTCTTTGAAGTAGTGAGTTTTGGAAAAATCTAATTTTACTATGTCGTTTTAATTCATTTTAATAACTTAGTGTTTTTAAATAAAGAATTTTCAGTGTTAAATGTATTTAACTGTTTCATGTAAAATTTAAAAACTGTGCATTTCATCACTATGTGTTGAAATGTTCTTCACTAATCACTTTTCAAAAATAGTTTTCCAGATAATATTAAAATTTTTGAACTTGAGACAGATGGCCTTATAGATTTCAAAATCTTTGAATATTTGACTGAAAATGAAATATAAATAAAATGTTTTCAGAAATTCTGTTGAGTTTACTCTATAACCTCAGTCTTTCTCTTAATTTAGCAAGTGTCATATTTGGGCAGACTTCTGGTTAAATAAAATTTACTTAATATTGATAACTAAGCAGATGTAGAAAGTAAATTATTAGATATATGTGGTTATTCCAGTGAGAGTTTTAGTGAGTTAATAAATCCCCATAAGTCACACACAAGTTTCTTTTACCTTGTTATATATGAAATTGTCAGTAGTGCAGTGTAGGAATCTGGAATCCTGCCTCTAATCCATCCAGAGGCACTTTGTTATTGTTCCATGTTCCGCAATCACACTGCCCTCTCTGTATGTCACATTTGTATTTCACTCTGGTGGTGAAAAAGTAGATTTTACCATGTTTAGTTTTAGAGATAAATAATCTCCATGTGTTATTCTCTACTTAAGGAACTGTTAAACAGTTGAAGTTTAATTTAAAAAAAAATTTCTGGCTTTAAATTGGGATGAGTATTTAAATTGATATGAGTGAAAGAGTGTAAGGACTTAATGCCATGTATTTAAATGAATTTATAATAAAAATAAAACTTTGTGAAGACAAAAGATTAGAGTAGGAATTCAAAAATTAATGAATGAAGTTAATTCCAAGCTTCTTATTGGTAGGTTTTACAGATGCAGTGAGGTCAAGGGGTTGGTAGGTTAACTGGAAGAGGATTACATTGTACTCATGAATAACTTTATCAAACAAAGTCTCCAGATATCCAGAAAATAATCATTATCCTAATTATTGTAAATTATTGATGTATTATTGTAACTGGCTGGCAACAGCTCCAGCAGCATCCGTGCTTTTATTTATGTCTTTAACTTTCTCTCACCATGAGACTGTAAGTTCTATGAAGGCCTGGACTCCGTCATATTTGATTTAAATACCATTGTATCCCTAGTACCTAGCCTGGTGCCAGGCAAGTAGGAGAGGCTCAGTAAATACTCACTGAATTAGTGGATTTGTTTTTAGAGCTACCAGTGTTACTTTATATCCAGGTAAACCATTATAATGCTGTCCTAATAATTTGTTAATTTTTAATGCTTGATTATACAAAAACACAGAATCTAAATGATTTCTTCAGTTCAGTTGCTCAGTTGTGTCCGACTCTGCGACACGCCCTGGACTGGAGCAGACCGGGCTTTCCTATCCATCACCAACTCCCAGAGCTTACTCAAACTCATGTCCATCGAGTCAGTGATGCCATCCAACCATCTCATCCTCTGTCATCCCCTTCTCCTCTTGCCTTCTGTCTTTCCCAGCATCAGAGTCTTTTTCAGTGAGTCAGTTCTTTGCATCAGGTGGCCAAAGTGTTGGAGTTTCAGCTTCAGCATCAATCCTTCCAATGAATATTCAGGACTGATTTCCTTTAGGATGGACTGGTTAGATCTCCTTGCAGTCCAAGGGATTCTCAAGAATCTTCTCCAACACCACAGTTCAAAGCATCAATTCTTCAGTGCTCAGCTTTCTTTATAGTCCAACTCTCACATCCATACATGACTACTGGAAAAGCCATAGCTTTGACTAGACAGACCTTTGTTGGTAAAGTAATATCTCTGCTTTTTAATATGCTGTCTAGGTTGGTCATAGCTTTTCTTCCAAGGAGAAAGTATCTTTTAATTTCATGACTGCAGTCACCATCTGCAGTGATTTTGGAGCCCAAGAAGATAAAGTTT
Source organism: Oryx dammah (assembly GCF_014754425.2). Taxonomy (NCBI): domain Eukaryota; kingdom Metazoa; phylum Chordata; class Mammalia; order Artiodactyla; family Bovidae; genus Oryx; species Oryx dammah. Next base: position 75,919,782 of record NW_024070203.1, read on the forward strand.
GTCACTGTTTCCATTGTTTCTCCATCTATTTGCCATGAGGTGATGGGACCAGATGCCATGATCTTCATTTTTTGAATGTTGAGTTTTCAGCTGGCTTTTTCACTCTCCTCTTTCACTTTCATCAAGAGGCTCTTTAGTTCTTCTTCACTTTCTGCCATAAAGATGGTATCATCTACATGTCTGAGGTTATTGATATTTTTCCCAGAAATCTTGATTCCAGCTTGTGCTTCATCCAGCCCAGCATTTTCCATGATGTACTCTGCATAGAAGTTAAATAAGTAGGATGACAATATACAGCCTTGACGCACTCCTTTCCCATTTTGGAAAGTATTGTGTTCCATGTCCAGTTCTAACTGTTGCTTCTTGACCTCATACAGATTTCTCAGGAGGCGGGTAAGGTAGACTGTTATCCCCATCTCATTAAGAATTTTCCACAGTTTGTTGTTATCCACACAGTCAAAAGGCTTTTATGTAGTCAGTGAAGCAGAAGTAGATGTTTTTCTGGAATTCCCTTGCTTTTTCTTTGATCCAGCGGATGTTGGCAATTTGATCTCTGGTTCCTCTGCCTTTTCTAAATCCAGCTTGAACATCTGGAAGTTCTCGGTTCACATACTGCTGAAGCCCTAGCTTAGAGAATTTTGAGCATTACTTTGCTAGCGTGTGAGATGAATGCAATTGTGCAGTAGTTTGAGCATTCTTTGGCATTGCCTTTCTTTGGGATCAGAATGAAAACTGAACTTTTCCAGTCCTGTGGCCACTGTTTTTCAAATTTGCTGGCATATTGAGTGGAGCACTTTCACAACATCATGTTTTAGAGTTTGAAATAACTCAGCTGGAATTTCATCACCTCCACTAGCTTTGTTTGTAGTGATGCTTCCTAAGGCCTGCTTGACTTTGCACTCCAACATGTCTGGCTCTAAGTGAGTGATCACACCATCATGGTTATCTGGATCATTAAGATCTTCTTTTTGTATAGTTCTTCAGTGTATTCTTGCCACCTCTTCTTAATATCCTCTGCTTCTGTTAGATCCATACCATTTCTGTCCTTTTTTGTGCCCATTTTTGCCTGAAATGTTCTCTTGGTATCTTTAATTTTCTTAAAGAGATCTCTAGTCTTTCCCATTCTATTGTTTTCCTCTATTTCTTTGCATTGTTCACTTAGGAAGACTTTATTAGTAATCTCTCCTTGCTATTCTTTGGAATTCTCAGTTCAAAGGGGGTATATTTTTCCTTTTCTCCTTTGCCTTTTGCTTCTCTTCTTTTCTTAGCTATTTGTAAGGCCTCCTCAGACAACCATTTTGCCTTTTCACACTTCTTATGGATGGTTTTGATCACCGCCTCCTGTACAATGTTACAAACCTCCATCCATAGTTCTTTAGGCATTCTATCTGTCAGATGTAATCCCTTGAATCTATCTGTGACTTCCACTCTATAATCATAAAGGATTTGATTTAGGTCATACCTGAATGGTCTAGTGGTTTCCCCTACTTTCTTCAATTTAAGTCTGAATTTTGCAATAAGGAGTTCATGATCTGAGCCACAGTCAGATTTCTTAAATTGCTTTAAAATAGTCTCTTAATAAATAGTAATAAGAATAATTTCTTAATGATTTCTTAAATTGCGTTAAAATATGTAATCAATTTTTTGGCCTACTCATTCTCTTAGCTGATTTTTCTTATAACTAGTTAGGGTATAATGGAAGAAACAATTCAGTTCAGTTCAGTTGCTCAGTCGTGTCTGGCTCTTTGTGACCTCATGGACTGCAGCGTTCCAGGCTTCCCTGTCCATTACCAACTCCCAGAGTTTACTTAAATTCATGTCCATTGAGTTGGTGATGCCATCCAACCATCTCATCCTCTGGCATCCCCTTCTCCTGCCTTCAATCTTCCCCAGCATCAGGGTCTTTTCAAATGAGTCAGTTCATTGCAACAGGTGGCCAAAGTATTAGAGTTTCAGCTTCAGCATCAGTCTTTCCAATGAATATTCAGGACTGACTTCTTTTAGAATGGACTGGTTTCATCTCCTTGCAGTCCAAGGGACTCTCAAGAGTCTTCTCCAACACCACAGTTCAAAAGTATCAATTCTTTGGTGCTCAGCTTTCTTTATAGTCCAACTCACAGCCATACATGACTACTGGAAAAAACCAAAACTTTAACTAGATGGACCTTTGTTGACAAAGCAATGTGTCTGCTTTTTAATATGCTGTCTAGGTTGGTCATAACTTTTCTTCCTAGGAGTAAGCATATTTTAATTTCATGGCTACAGTCACCATCTGCAGTGATTTTAGAGCCCCCCAAAATAAAGTCTGTCACTGTTTCCACTGTTTCCCCATCTATTTGCCATGAAGTGATGGGAGCAGATGCCATGATCTTGGTTTTCTGGAAGGAACACTAGGCTACAAATCAAAAAGCCGGGGTTGGTATCCTGAACTTCTTACTAACTGTGCCCTTGCACAAGTCACTTACTGATTCCAAGTATGTTTCTTTAAATAAGGGAAATTAAATGAAATGATGTATTGTGAAATTACTCTTAATTTTTGATACCAATCAGTGTAACTACACATTTGGGTATATATAAATACAATAAAATGAAACAACGGTTATGGCTATACAGCATATGATCTTGATATTATTAGTACTATGCTGAATGAAACTGTGAAGTCAGCCTCTAGCCTGCTTGTGAAGACTGTCTGGCTGAAAAATTTTTTCAGCAAAGCATTAATTGAGCATTTGCTATGTATAGGCACTGTCCTAAGTCCTTTACATGACTCAAAGGGACTCTAAGTGACTCTTTAATGCAGTTATTATCATTCCTCTTTTATATCAGGAAACCAGGAATCAGGTTAAATAATCTAAGATCACACAGCAAGTGTGGGGTCTAGCAGAGGTAGTCAGCCACTTGTATATGACAAAAGTCTTTGCACAACTCTTGCTGATAAATTCAAGATGCATATGATTACCATGTCTTAAATGGAAGATTGTTTTGCCATTTAAGAAAAACCTATTGGTATACCAGGAAAAAAATTCTAATTTAGAATAATTTTGCCTGAATAGAGTAGCTCCTTAGTGTGTTAGTGGCTTAAACAACTATCTCATTTGATAAACTAAATGAATTGCATGAATACAATTATCTTGAGAGTTCAGTTCCAAAGAAAGACCACTGCTTCCAACCCAAGGTCTTTGCATCTTCATTGCATGAAGACAAAAATAAGCATTACCACATTCTAGTAATGACTACATTCTTACAGGTCCTGACTACTAGGTGGGAGAAAGTAGTAAGAAAAAAGCTCACCAATCATTTATTGAGGGATGATTAATTTGGCACTTTATTTTTTTTTTTAGGTTGTGAGTATGTTTTTTTTTTTTTAATTTATTTTTTATTTTACTTTACAATTCTGTATTGGTTTTGCCATGCATTGACATGAATCCACCACGGGTGTACATGCGTTCCCAAACATGAACCCCCCTCCCACCCCCCTCCCCACAACATCTCTCTGGGTCATCCCCGCATACCAGCCCCAAGCGTGCCATATCCTGCATCGGACATAGACTGGCAATTCGATTCTTACATGATATTATACGTGTTTCAATGCCATTCTCCCAAATCATCTCACCCTCTCCCTCTCCCACTGAGTCCAAAAGTCCGCTATACACATCTGTGTCTTTTTTGCTGTCCTGCATACAGGGTCATCATTGAATTTGGCACTTTATATTCTTCTATTTTGTTTCACTTTTTAATGAAGACATTAGAAAAAAAATAGTGTAATTCTGGGAACAACCAATAAATATTTTACCTTCTACTGATTTAGGATAGCAATCTATCTCTTCCCCCTAAAGTGTGCCCCTCCTAGCGAGCCTTGCTTGCTAATGGGCAGTAATATTCTATTTGACCTCAACTTGATTCCAGGAAGGATAGAGATTTCCTGACACTCTTAATTTGGAAAAAATGGTGATAAACTTGCCATAAGTCATATAAAGGAAAGTGACACTTAAGAGCTATCTGATCATTTTATTCTGGAATTTCTATGGCAAAATGATATATGTTAAAATTTATTCCAGCTTTTTTAAGACTTAATAAAGTCTTAAAGAATTCTTAGTAATAATTTAAGGGTAGAAGTATTATTGAGAAAAATTTTTTATATGTACTTAGCACCATATAAAGCTAAGTTTTTTGACTTGTTATCTTTGCTTAATTTATGACACAAAGCAAAACCATCATAAACTTATGACGCAAAAATTTACTGAACATTTTTTACCTCCGATCTCTTATGTTCCTGGTTTGTATTAAGTTATTCATGTGGATTTATTTTAAATTGCATCTCTTAAAAATAATGTAATATATTAAAGATGGAAATACCCATTATTGTTTCTATGTACGTTGTGCTGTGGAAGTCAAAGTCGCTCAGTCATGTCTGACTCTTTGTGACCCCATGGACTATTCAGTCCATGGAATTCTCCAGGCCAGAATACTGGAGTGGGTAGCCGTTCCCTTCTTCAGGGGATCTTCCCAACCCAGGGATCGAACTCAGGTTTCTCTGGCATTCAGGGTAGATTCTTTACCAGCTGAGCCATAAGGAAAGCCCTGTGCTGTGGAGGAGAGTAAATATTTCAAAGTTCACACTAAACATTCCACAAGGGGGCGCCAAAGACTCACTTATAGTGATTTTGACTTTCAAAAAAGTAAATTTAGCTTTTATATACTTGACATCGATGTGATGTGACATTGCCAGATATGGGAAATATTCCTTGACTTAACTTTTAAAATGTATATAGAATAAGTGTTTGTAGTAGTTATTAATCAGAGTTGGTAATTAAAAAATTTTAGCTAGCTTGCAAGAGTGTACTGTTTTCCGGAATGACTTTCAACAGAATACCTTGTTGGCAGTTGGGTCTGTAGCTGGGCCATCTTTTTTCTCCTTGCCCAGTGGCTTGCCATCCTGGCTCCCTCATCACAGACTGTGGGGCCAGAAGAATGGAAGGAGCAGTAGAAACGTGGAGGTGAGTGCTGATGTGAATGGTGGTGGCGTGCTGCCGATTGTTTCCTTTTGGAATTCTCTTTTCTGCAGAAAGGAGGTGCTGGCTCAGGCCCTACTCCCATCCTGCCTAGATCCTGCTCAGTGCCTCCTCACGGGTCTCTCTGCTTCTACTTTCCCCCCGTCTGACTCCGTCCTCAGTGTCCATTGCCAGGTTATTTGTACTAAAATGTGGCTCCAATTATGTTGCTTCCTATTAAAGATGTAGCAGAATTTAGGAACTCCTAATGGTCCTAACTTTCTAGCAATCTCTCCCACCGTTCCACTCTGCACACTTTGTTCCAGCCAAACCAGACTCACTGTTTTCTAAACGTCCCCAGTGCCTTCTCCTGCTTCCTCTCTCCCTTGCCACACTAAATCCCATCAGATCCAGCTAACCCTTAGTTTCTTTCTGTGAATCATTTTCTGATCTCTCCAACAAGATGAAATTCTTACCTTCTTTGAATCTACTGTTCATTTATACCTTTCTTGTGGTAATTCTGGCATGTCTTATTTGTATCAATACAAATCCTTCTGCCCTTAGCAAGTTCCTTAAGAGCAGAATTGTTTTCTCTACCTCTCTGTCTCTTCCAGCAGGACGTCTTGTGCGTGATAGATGGTGCAGCAAGTATTAATCGCTGAATAAATAATGATTATCATATGATAATATGATGATATAAAATATACTGTTATGAATGAGAATTAAGATATGCATGCATGTATGTGTATATACATACATAATGTTAGTTTCAGGGCAGAGGATTTTGGCCTTTAGAGGTGAAATATGCATCACTTTAAGTGGCATAGAACTACATGCAGAAAGTAAACAACATTCAAATTTTATGTGCTAGGGTGGCAAAGGTACTCAATTTTTTTGTGTGTTGGTATTCATAAGAGGGAAATACATGTTCAAAACTTAGTACTTGTATTAAAGGAAAAGTATTTTATTTTTCCCCTAGCTTTATTGAGGTAGAACTGACATAAGACTATGTAAGTTTACTGTGTACATGTTGACTCGATGCACATATATTATTGCACAATGATTTCCATTCTTGTATTAGCTACAATTTCCATCCCATCACATAATTGCTGTTTCTTCCATCCCATCGCCTAATTGCTGTTTCTTCTTGTGTGTATCCGAGAAGGCAATGGCACCCCACTCCAGTACTCTTGCCTGGAAAATCCCATGGATGGAGGAGCCTGGTAGGCTGCAGTCCATGGGGTCGCTGAGAGTTGGGCACGACTCAGTGACTTCACTTTTTCACTTTTCACTTTCATGCATTGGAGAAGGAAATGGCAACCCACTCCAGGGTTCTTGCCTGGAGAATCCCAGGGACGGGGGAGCCTGGTGGGCTGCCGTCTATGGGGTCGCACAGAGTCGGACACGACTGAAGTGACTTAGCAGCAGCTTGTATGTATGGTGGGAACATTTGATTTACTCTCTTAGCATCTTCAAGTACATAATACAGTATGATTAGCTATAATCACTATGCTGTACATTAAAACCCCAGAACTGGTTAAGCTGATAACTGAATGTTATTTTATCTCTTGGATGTTTTCATGCATTTTGGTAAATATTAATGACTTGAATAAGTTTGGGTGTCACCTGAAAAAAGCTGAATAACCTTAAATATTTAAAATAACTCATAATAATACAGTCATGGGTTAAGAACAAAACAGTTATGATCTGGTTTGAGTACAAATCTGATGTTATTGAAGTAATCTGAGTCTTTCATTTGTTTAAAATCTTAATTGCTGAATTAATAATTGAGCAATTCATAATATGAGATGAATGTTGTCCAACTCAGTTTTCTTTACTTTTTCAGCTGATAACCTAGGGAACTTCAAATATAGTTGTTTGCTTTTGAAAGAGCTAAAATCAAGTCACTGCCCACATGGAGGATGAATGCTCCCTTTGCTCCGAGCCTCCCGTCACTGAGAGTTTGCCTGCATTGCTTTCTCCTTCTGATTGTTGTTTTCTCCCTTCCCCTCTGCCTCACTCCTATTTGCTTTTTAAACCTCTGCTCAGTGGACACCAGAGCTGATCACCTTCCCCGACCCCCAGGCTGGTTATGTCAGTCTCCGGAGACCAATGTGTTCTCACAGCATTCATCAGAAGGTCTGTGCTTTCCTCGATAGACAGTGAAGTCCTCTGACCTGTGTCTGAGTCCCCAGTACTCAGTCTAGTACCGAAGCACTGAATAGAAGATCACCGTTTGCCAGAAGGCTTCCCTCCACCTTTGCCATGCTCACCCTGGGTTAGGTATATACATGGGCTGCCCTGGGGTGCAGAGAGAGGGCATTCCATGTCACTGTTGAAAATAAGGTGCTGTCAAGGCTGCCCTCATGGGAGGCCTCCTTTTACCTTATTCTTGGCTGCCAGGAAAATGTCCACTGCTGCCTCTCTCTTTTTGTACTGATACAGAGGATAATCTGCACTCATTTTCAAGTTACTTTGTAAGTGCTTTTGAATTGTTTCCTGAGGAGTGTAAATATCCCAAGGGCAGGGGCTGTTCTTTCTTAGCACTCTCTAGTGCTCTAGTATCTACTAGTATAATCAGAGACACAGTAAATGTTGACTAAATGGGCTTTGGACTCCTGAGACAGTGACCTCAATTTATAATATTTATAGATCTTTATTGTTGGTGGCTAATTTTTAATTTGGCCAGGAAGTGAACCATGTATCTTATGGGCATTATCTCATTATATTAAGAGCAAAGCAATGAGAGTGGTACCATTATACTTCCTCCCCACCACCCCCTTTCAGCTAAGGCTTAGAGGAGTTTAAAATTGTGTTCATCCCCACTAGTGAATTTAGGGCTGAGGCTAAAACGGTGGCTATTTGACTGCAGGCTTTCTGCTTGTTCATACTAACCTGAGTAGTAGCTCTCTCCCATGGCAGCAAAACTTTGGTTCTCCTGCTCCCTGATTATTAGAGAATCACTTGCTGTTGGTTTGGCTTAAGGTAAGGAGATATGAAATTCAAGCTAATAGACTTTTTATTTTCCCTGATCACTGATTGTTTTGTTGTTTAGTCGCCAAGTTGTATCAACTCTTTTGCGACCCCACGGACTGCAGCCCGCCAGGCTCCTCTGTTCATGGAATTTCCTAGGCAAGAATACTGGAGTGGGTTGCCATTTCCTTCTCCAAGGGGTCTTCCTGACCCAGGGATTGAACCCACGTCTCCTGCATTGGAAGGAGATTCTTTACCACTGAGCCACCAGGGAAGCCCTATACCTGATTGGCAGATTAAAAATTAAGATCTTCCAGTAATCCCACTCTTGAGTACATATCCTAAAAAGATGGAAGCTCTAATTTGAAAATAACGCACCCCGGTGTTCATAGTGGCACTGTTTACAATAGCCAAGGCATGGAAGCAAACATCATCATGGAAGCCAAGGCATCATCAAGAGAAGAATGTGGAAAGGTGTGGTGTGTGTGCGCGTTTATAGCTGTTGTCACTCAGTCTCCACTCTTTGCGACCCCACGGACTGCAGCACGCCAGGCTTCCCTGTCCTTCACTATCTCCCAGAGTTTGGTCAAACTCATGTCATTGAGTCAGTGATGCCATCCAAGCATCTCATCCTCTGTCGTCCCCTTCTCTTCCTGTCTTCAATCTTTCCCAGCATCAGGGTCTTTTCTAACGAGTCAGCTCTTCTCATCAAGTGGCCAAAGTATTGGAGCTTCAGCTTCAGCATCAGTCCTTCCAATGAATATTCAGGGTTTATCTCCTTTAGGATGGACTGGATGGATCTCCTTGTAGTCCAAGGGACTCTCAAGAGCCTTCTCCATCACCACAGTTCAAAAGCATCTATTCTTCAGTGCTCAGTTTTCTTTATGGTCCAACTCTCACATCCATACATAACTATTGGAAAAACCATCCATTTGACTAGATGGACCTTTGTCAGCAGTACGAAGTAATATATGTACACACGCACACACACATACACTATATAATGAAATATTGGTGGTTTAATCACTAAGTCATGTCCAACTCTTGCAACCTTATGGACTGTAGTCGCCAGACTCCTTTGTCCATGGGATTCTCTTGGCAAGAATACTGGAGTGGGTTGCCATTTCCTTCTCCAAATGGAATATTACGCAGCCATAAAAAAGAATGAAATAAAGCCATTTGCAGCAGCATGGATGGACCTAGGGGCTTCCCAGGTAGCATAGTGGTAAAGAGTTTGCATGCCAATGCAGAGACCACAGGAGATGCAAGTTCAATCCTGGGGTCAGGAAGATCCCCTGGAGAAGGGAATGGCAACCTACTCCAGCATTCTTGCCTGGAAAATCCCATGGACAGAGGAGCCTGGCAGGCTACAGTCCATGGGGTCACAAAGAGTTGGACATGCCTAAGTGACTGCACACACACACACGAAGGTACCTAGAGGTTGTCATACTAAGTGAAGTTGGAGAAAGATAATATATGATATCACTTATATGTGGAATATAAATGAACTTATTTACAAAACAGAACTAGACTCACAGACAAAGAAAACTTACTCAGGAGGTTCTTCTCTGGTGGTCCAGTGGCTAAGACTCCATACTCCCAATGCAGATGGGTCAGGTTCGACCTCTGATCCCGGTACTAGATCCCACATGCTGCAACTAAGAGTTTGCATGCTGCAATGAAGTTTGAAGATCCTGCATGCCACAACTAAGACCCAGTGCAGCCAAAAAAATTAATATTTTTAGGAAAAAAAGAAACCATACTCATGGTTATCAAAAAGGAAAGGCAGGGGAGGGATAAGTTGGGAGTATGGGATTAACAAATGCACACTACCACACATAAAATTAGCAATAAGGATTTACTAGATAGCACAAAGAACTATTCTAATATAATACATATGGTATAATATTATTTATAATAATATATAACATTTTAATATACACTATAATAGAAAAGAATTAAAAATAGATACATGTACATATAGGGAGGCCCAATGCTCAAGAAGTAAAGAAATCACCTGCAATGAAGGAGACACAGGTTAGATCCCTGAGTTGGGAAGATCCCCTGGAGAAGGAAACGGCAACCAAATCCAGTCTTCTTGCCTGGAAAATCCCAGGGACAGAGGAGCCTGGTGGGCTACAGTCCAAAGGGTTGCAAAGAGTCGGACACGACTGAATGTGCACATACACATATATGTATATGACTGAATCACTTTGCTGTGTACCTGAAACTAATATGATAGTATAAATTAACTGTGCTTGTGCTTAGTTGCTCAGTCGTGTCCAGCTCTTTGTGACCCCGTGGGCTGTAGCCCGCCAGGCTCCTCTGTCCATGGGGATTCTCCAGGCAAGAATACTGGAGTGGGTTGCCATGCCCTCCGGGGGATTTTCTCAACCCAGGCATAGAACCCAGGTCTCTCGCATTGCAGGAGGATTCTTTACCATCTGAGTCACCCAGGAAGCCGAGTATTGTATTGATATTGTCAATTAACTATATTTCCATTAAAAAAAATTAGATCTTTTATTTAGACCAAAGTTCTTTACAACTGTTTTTAAGACTTTTTTTTAAGAGCAGTTTTAGGTTTACAGCAAAATTAAGAGGAAGTACAGAGATTTCCCATAGACTCCCTGTCCCTACACCTTCATAGCCACCCCATTTATCCACATTCCCATCAGAGTGGTTCATTTGTTGTTAACTGATGAACCTATATATACACTTTGAAAGTGAAAGTGAAGTCGCTCAGTCGTGTCTGACTCTTCGAGACCCTGTGGACTGTAGCCCACAAGGCTCCTCCGTCCATGGGATTCTCCAGGCAAGAATACTGGAGTGGGTTGCCATTTCCTTCTCCAGGGGATCTTCCCGACCCAGGGACTGAACCCAGGTCTCCCGCATTGCGGGCAGACGCTTTAACCTCTGAGCCACCAGGGAAGCCCACTTTATGATCACCCAAAGTCGATAGTGTATCTTAGGGTACTCTGTTGGTATTGTATAGTCTGTGCATTTGGACAAATGTGTAATGACTTGTATCCACCATTATAATGTCATACAGAGTATTGTCACTGCCCTAAAGGTCCTCTGTGCTCTGCCTGTTCATCTCTCTCGCCACTGATCTCTAGCAGCCACCGATTTTTCTACTATCTCCATAGTTTTCACTTTTCTAGAACATCCTATGATTGCAGTCATACGGTCTGTAACCTTTTTCAGATTGGGTTTTTACTTAGTAACATGTCTTTGTGGCTTGATAGCTCATTTCTTTTTAGTAGTAGTGTTTGTCGCTCAGTTGTGTCTGACTCTTTGCAATTTTTTGCAATTTGCATTTCTTTTTAACACTCAATAATATTCCACTGTCTGGATGCATCAGAATTCACCTGTTTATCTACTGAAGGGCATCTTAGTTGGTTCCAAGTTTTTCCAGTTATGAATAATGCTGCTATAAACATCCATGTGAAGGTTTTTGTGTGGATACAAGTTTTCCCCTCTTTTGGGTAAATACCAGGGAGCACAGTTGTTGGGTCATATGGTTAAGAGTATGTTTAGTTTTATAAGAAACCACCAAACAGTCTCCCAAAGTGGCTATATCATTTTGCTACCTCACCAGCAATTTTGCAGTTAGTTCCTGTTGCTCCATGTCCTCTCTAGCATTTGGTGTTGTCTGTGTTTGGATTTTGACCTTTTGATGAGATCTGGTGGTATCTCATTTTTTTATAACTGCCAATAATATTACTTCTTCATTAAATGTAATTTGCTAATCTAACACATATTTATTGAGCATTTACTGTATCATGGCAGGCTTTGTTCTAGGTTCTGGGCCTACAGGAGAGGCTCACATAGGTCAAAAAATCCCTTGGAGCTCAAACAAATTCATTTTTAAAGAAAAGTAGAGGAGGGGAGAAAAAAAAAGGAGGAGAAAAAGTAAAAGTAATGTATTCTTTATCTGTAAAAATTACAAAATCCTAGAGCAACATTAGTTTTCAAACTTTAAGAGAGGGTTAAAAAATTGAATTATCTCATCAGTTTGTGAAAGAAACAAAGTCATGTAATGGAATATATTGACAATTAGAATAAATCTAAACCAGCAGGTCTGGATGGTAGTTATCTTGGATAAGTTAAGAAATTGCCTAATGACTGTATTGAACTAAATATGTTCCTTCTTCAAAAAATTATGAACTGTTAAGTGAGGAAATAGAAAAAAAGAGTGCTGTTTTCTAGTTAAATGTGGTATGGAGTGGGTTGTTAGCCAATAAAGGCAAGATATGTAATTTCACAAAAAGGAAAGAGTCAGTGGTTATCAAAAAGAGAATGGAAAGAGACTACATAAATTTTATAACCTGTGTTTCTGATCTCTCTGCCACAACCACAGTTACTTCCGGGATTGGAGCTGGTGTCACATATCATTGGGTGTTGAGCTGCCATCCAGCTCCTAGGAAAAACAATTCTACTTGCATTATCCTGTCATTCTGATCCATTTATTTAGGAATAAAAATGATTCATGTGAAAATTAAGGATATAGTTTCGCTCTGCAGAAATACACGAAAACAACCCAAATGAGAACAAACAAAGGCTATTCATTCCGAGCCTGTTACAGCCAAGGAGTCAGCCACCATCACTTGCATGTGGCAGCGGCTCAAAGGCAGGCAGGAGAGTGGGAAAGCAGTGCAGGGAAAGAAGGGGAGGGCTTCAGGTGCGCTCTGATTGGAGGTTGTTGGCAGGGGGAGCTGGAAGCGGGCTATCTGGGATCCCCAGGCACACTATGTTACTAGTTAGGGAAGCACATTTGGTTTTCCCTGGTTGGTTCTGAGTTGGAAGTGGGGGTAAAAATAAGAGAACTTGGCCATTAGCCATGAAGTCCTGACCACGTGGGACCTACTGCTGTAGAAGTTGCGGCTTGGCTTCCCAGGCTGGTTACTTCAGAGGTTTTAAGAGTTCTGTTGTCATATATGATCTGGCCACGGTCCATTTGTATATTCAGACTCTCTATTAAATATTCCATTACTATCAAACTAAAATCACAATAATAATATGAATTTCATTCTTTGATGCTATTCCTGTTCACATTTAGAAAGATCTGGAACTAGGCTTAAGTTTGACCCTACCACACCAAACCCAAGGTAGGATCAATACATGTAAACAGGCACCAAACAGGTAGGATGCCTGAAACATCTGCTGCTGATTGTCAAGGAGATGTATACACACACACATACACTCCAGGCTCTCCAGCAGTACTTGTGAGAATCACTGGGTAAATCCCTGTCGTTTCTCACTCTGAGCAAATGAATCCTTGCAGTTCAGATCAGCCCTCATGACATTTGATTTGGGCTTCATATTTGGAAAGCTCATCATTTTTTTTTTTTTTGGTCTATAGCACTTTAACATGATATCACGTCTGCTCTGTTCCACAGTTGTATCACAGTTTTAGCTGTTTTGCAGGGAGACTGTCTGAGATGCTTTCTGAGGTTTCCCCAAACTGCCTTTAGGTGTGTACTGCTGCTGCTGCTGCTGCTAAGTCGCTTCAGTCGTGTCCGACTCCGTGCAACCCCAGAGACGGCAGCCCACCAGGCTCTCCCGTCCCTGGGATTCTCCAGGCAAGAACACTGGAGTGGGTTGCCATTTCCTTCTCCAATGCGTGAAAGTGAAAAGTGAAAGTGAAGTCGCTTAGTCATGTCCGACTCCTAGCGACCCCCACTGCAGCCTACCAGGCTCCTCCGTCCATGGGATTTTCCAGGCAAGAGTACTGTGTACTACAGAGTCTGTTTTAGTAAATATCTCAAATGTACCCTTCTAATTCTCTTAGAATATGTTCAGAATCAGAAGAGAATAAACAAAAACAATCCATTTATGTAGATACAATTATAAACTTGTGATTTTGAACTGCCTTGGTTTTCAACAATCATTTAGACTAGTCATAGAAAAAGCCCTTTTTGGAAAATCTAGTTAGTTTAGGGGGCCAGAAACATAATAAAATGTGTTAAAAGTGGGTAAAATATAATAATCAGAGAAATACAAATCAAAACCACAATGAGATACCACTTCAAACCCGGTAGGATTGTTATTTAGTTGCCAAACTGTGTCCGACTCTCCCGAGACCCCATGGATTGTAGCCTGCCAGGGGAGAATACTGGAGGGGGTTGCCATTTTCTTCTCCAGGAGATCTTCCTGATTCAGGGATCGAGCCTATGTCTCCTGCATTGGCAGGCAGATTCTTTACTACTGAGCCACCAGGGAAGCCCACCCAGTAGGATGCTGCTGCTGCTGTCACTTCAGTCGTGTCCAACTCTGTGCGACCCCATAGACGGCAGCCCTGCCCCTGTCCCTGGGATTCTCCAGGCAAGAACACTGGAGTGGGTTGCCATTTCCTTCTCCAATGCATGAAAGTGAAAAGTGAAAGTTGCTCAGTCATGTCTGACTCTTAGCGACCCCATGGACTGCAGCCCACCAGGCTCCCCTGTCCGTGGGATTTTCCAGGCAAGAGTACTGGAGTGGGGTGCCATTGCCTTCTCCACACCCAGTAGGATGGCTAGACTCAAAAAGACAGATGATAACAATGTTAGTGCTAAGATGTGGTAAATCAGAAATCTCATCCACTGCTGGTGGTAATATAAGATGGTACAGTCAGTTTGGAAGACTTGTTCCTTAAAAATTAGAGTTGCCAAACAGAATTACCACATTACCAGCAATTCCACTCCTAGGTATATATCCAAGAGGAATGAAGACATATGTCCACACAAAAACTTGTACACAAATGCTCATAGCAGCATTATTTATAGTAGCTAAAAAAACAAACAATCCAAATGTCTATCAACTGATGGAATGGACAAATTGTGGTACATCCATACAACTGAATATTATTCAGCAACTGAAAGGAATGAAGAACCAGTTCATGCCACAGCATAGATGTATCTTAGAAACATGATTATGCTAAGTGAAAGAAACCAGTCACAAAGACCAGCATGTGGTGTGTTCTGTGATTCCATTTATATAAAATGTCCAGAATATACAACTATTAATACATAGAGACAGAAGGTAGTGGGTACATAGAGTTTGGGTGAGGATGGGATAATAGGGGTATGAGGTAAAGGATATGAGGTGATGAAAATGTTCTAAAATTGATTGTGGTGATGGTTGTGCTGTAGCCACACGTTCCGGGAAACAAACTCAGAAGGACAATGCAGATAGTGGAATGCAGTTTATTACACCGGCGGGCCCAAGGCAGAGTCTCCTCTTAGCCAAGGACCCCGACTGGCATTTGTGAAAATCTTTTATACCCCATGTGTATGTGTCTGAACCCACCACTCCAAATTCCTTGAGAATTACATAAACAAGGGGGTAAATGCAATCCCAATAACCCCATCATTCATGTGTTATGTGCTCAAACAGTTAAACAACTGGCCAATAATCAATAAGCCTGAGGTTACACTCCGATAGGTACGGAAAAATTTATGGCCTGTCCGGAGGGGTCTTATCCTTCTGTTGTCATTTCCATAGGCACTAAACACAGAGCTCAGAGTCCATTGAAGAGGTGGCCAAGCATGATCAACATGAACAGGCCTAAGATGGGGTCCAGGCCCTATGAATTCCCTCTTCAGTTGCACAACTGAATATCCTAAAAACCACTGAATCATACAGTTTAATAGGTGAATATTATATGTGAATTACATCTCAAAATTGTTTCAGAAAACATCATCAAAACAGAATAGCTTACAACCTAAGTATTTGGGTTCAAGTTACTGTTTTTATGATTCTTAGGCTGTTTTTAAAATCTGACAAGATTATTTTTAGTGAGGCTGCAAAACCTGGTAGAGGCTTTGAATTAGGCAGACCTGGATCAGCTGGTGGATTCAACACTTGCAAGCTTTGTTTGTCTTTGAGCAAATTTTATGTCTCTCCAAGTCCCAGTTTCTTAAATTGTTGAGGATAATATCAATCTCTTGTGGTTATTGTTAAAGGCTCACAGTGTGTGCACTGTGTTAGTCACACTTAATATTAAAACAAATTATTGGCTTCTCATCAGTATAGCTGTCTAAAACAGGAATGAACAAATCTTGTCTATGAGTAGGGCACAGTGAAGAGTAACTGCAATAAAGAGAAGCTATTTCAACAAGTATGTACCGAGCACAGCGGCACTCAGTAGTGGGTGCGGGGTGGGAAGATTGTTAAAAGAACACGAATCACCTTCATCCCCAGGAGTTCACTTCCTGGTGAGTGGTGCTGAGAGTAGCCAGTCTCCCTTTAAGACATGACTTTGTACTAAATATACAGGAGAGGAGAGGCCAATGAAAGGAACTCACAGGAAGATATTAAAGAATGAGAAAATTGAGCCTGATAAAAGCAGAAGGACTTCCCTGGTGACAAAACAATCAGTGCAAGCAAATGCCTGACAAGCCTGTTTGTACATCAACTTTCCAACTTATATCTCCCAAATTCCAGGCTTCTATATCAACTGCAAACTCAAATCTTTGCTTGGATGGTTAATAGGCCTCTTAACCTCTCTCCCACCTGTGGTCCACACACAGCAGCTCCATCCTCTCGGCTGCTCATGGCAAAAACCTTCAAGTTTTTCTCAGCTACTTTCATTCCCACATCCACTTTGTCAGGGAATCCTCTTCGCCCTACTGTCAAAATATATACCGAATCTGAGTCCATCTCAAACATGTTACTGCTGCGGTCCTGCTCTGAGCCACCTGCTCTTGCCTGCTACTGCTTGGCCCATCGGCATTCTCTGCATGGCACTCAGAATGATCATTTTCAAATAAAAGTAAACTTGTGTACTTCTTTATTCAAAACTCCTACAGTTGGAATTTCACTCAGAATGAACGCTAGAGTTCTTACGAGGGCTGAGAAAGCCCTTGGTGATTTGCCCCTCACATGTCCCCTTTCCATTCTCCTTTACTCCCTTGACTTCATCAGGCCTGCTGATTTTGTTTGGCCAAGTTAGTGATTTATTGCTTTTTTTTTTTTTTGGTCCTTTCCCTGTCCTATTGAAAAGGCAATAAATATAACTAAGCAGGTGTTACAGTTTCTTGCAGGACTAGCACCCATTGTCACTCTTGTTTGCTTAAGCACTCACACACTTCCAGGCCCTAGGAGGCAAAAATGGAGCCAGTGGATTCAAGGAGGTCAAATTTGCATTTGGATAATTTTGCTTTCTGCCTGGTGGGCTGCCGTCTATGGGGTCTCACAGAGTCAGACACAACTGAAGCGACTTAGCAGCAGCAGCAGCAATTTTGCTTTCATCTCAGAGAATGGATTTAAGGGGAAATTCGCTGGAAGCAATGGCTGAGAAACAAGTTAGGAAGTTTTCACAACAGTCCGAATGGCAGGCTGTGCTAGGACTCTGGTTGTTACAAGACAGAAAAGATTCCAGATTCCTGAAACACTTTAAAGTGTCCTTGGCAGGACCCAGTGCCTGAGTGAATGTGGTGTTTCCGGCTTTGAGTCACTTAGTGGATGAAGGTACCACTTACTGAATATAGAATTTATGGAGGAAGATGGAATTCGAAAACAAGAAATGGGGGATAATGTGAATTTCCTTTTGGACATTTTGATTCGGGCGTATCCAGGGGGAGAGGTCTGGGAAGGAACTTCGAGCCACGACACTGAGAAAAACACTCATTTCCCCCTAATTATAAATACTGTTCTTCTTTTTTGCAAATTTCACTCTTAAACTCCTCTGTCACAACTTTTCCAGGCACACACACTCTGGGCACCCTCAGTTTACTGTCCCCTTTTCATGTCTCCTCTGGTAATTGTAAAAATCTATCTTAATAGCTATCTTGAGAACTGGGCTGCCCTAACCGATTGGAGCAAAAGCTTAGGGGAAGATCTGGTTCCTGAAAGTACGGGAACACTTAACTTTTTACACAGGCATTCATATAACTGTGAACGCGCTCAAGAGCTCCTTTAGTACCAGGAAAGCTCGTCTTCCTCCTCTTTTCAGGACCGGCCCGTATGGCCTCCACGTCCGGCACCCGCTCGAAGCGGGTCTTGTCTTACTGTAGACCGAGCGGGGAGAACCAGCCTGAGCCGCGGTCGCCATAGTAACGAGGCCCCGGCAGGTTTGAGTTCGCAGGGCGACGCGTCTCCAGGGCCCCGGGGTGGCGGGGTCGGGGCGCGCGTCGTCGTCCCGTAAGCCGTTGGCGGCGGCGCAGGGCCCTGGCCCGGAGGAGGGCGGACCCGGGTGGCCCGCGTCCCTTCCTCGGCCCGGGGACCACCCCCCACCCCCCACCCCCCGAAAGGCGCGTGACGGGCCGCTGCTCGGCGCCCGCATTGTCTCAGCTCCATAGCAACCCGAGCCGCGCTAGGGCCACAGCGGCCAGGCCGCCCGGGGCCGCGCGCGCCGCTCCGCGTCGGCGTCCGTTCCCGGGGCCCGACGGCCCGCGCGGGTGCCGGGGGCGCGGGGCGCGGGCGGCGGCATGCCCGAGAGGCGGCTCAGCGTCGGTAGGTGGGGCGGCCGGGGTCGGGGCCGGGGCGCGTGGGGCGGCCCCACCGCGCACCGCCTCTGGACTTCCATTTGCCCCCCGGGCGACCCCTCTTCCTAACCTTGGTAGCACAGACCCCAGAGCCCTCTCACCGCATTTTGTAAGAAATTTAACCCGCCACCCCCCTTTTCCAGTGCCTCGTTGGCACCGTCTTATTTTATCTTGCTTAATTCTCCGTTTTGCAGCGGCAGTCATGGAGGTCTCCATCTATTAAGGTTGACTCTGGGGGTCGCAGTCGATTAGTGACCAAGCTGGATTCCAGAGGCCTTTTCTCCCCACTTCCACCTTGAATTCCAACTTCAAATTCAATCCGTGTGCAGAGAGCGAACAGAGGGCCAAACGTTTTACTGAGCTTGTCCACGTATAATGCAGGGCTGAGTACAGCCTCAAATTATTTCATTTACTTAAAAGGAAATCAGATTTGAGTGAGATAATGTAATATTTTATTTTGTTTCAGAGCCACCAACTATTACAGAAGAAGGATTTGTAAGTAGAATTTGGAGGGCTACTTCTTTTTCCCCCCTTGGCTTTTTAAAAATAGCAAATCATAGATCACTTTTTAGAAATGATGTTTCTTTTCCTTTCTTTTTGCCAAATAGTTATAATAGAAGCTTTGGTTTCATGACAGTGGTGCTGGATTCAAGAATTTATTTTTCAACAGGTACATTTTAAGACGGGGCCAACTGATTTTTCATGGTGGATGCTGTTCATTGTTAAAAGTTCTTTTATATAAATGGCCTCATTCAACTTTGCTAAGTTTGTTGATGACTCCATGAGAGTAGATTCATCTCCGTGGTTTTATTGTGTTTGGGCTGAGCAGTTCCTGGTTACAGTAAACTTTAGTAGGTGGCATTGATTAACACAAGGTCTATTTACAGTTATAATTCTTTTGAAAATGTACCAGATAGTCTCAGCTCAGACTTCTGGAGAGTTGAGTCTTGGCCAAGTACATTATATCTGTTGTCATTTATGTGAGTGCTGTTTCTAGAGTAGTCGGTTCTACTGCGATTCCCTCTTTGTGTTAAGGAACTTGTCCCAGGTAGTGAATGCATTAAGATAGGAGGCAGCAAAGCCTCATTGGTACAGAAGCTTTATTCCAAGAGTTCTAACGACTTCTCTACATTATTTGCTTATGTCCTACAGCACTTATTTCTCTTGTTGGTCAATTCTTTTCTCTTGTTGGTCAATATTTGTTTTTGGCTTTTTACTCAGCAAACATGAGTGCCTCTATATTCAAGTGTGGTGCTAAATGCTAAGGATAAGTCTCAAAAAGTTCATAGTCTAGTAGGGGCTGAGAGTAGAGGCTCTCTGCTACCTTGCCTCTGCTAGCACTTTCCATATCTTTGGTCCATCACTGAGGGAGACCAAAACAGAGGCACAAATAGTGTGCCAGAAACTCCAACAATCTTCCTGTTGCCTTGGCATCACTCTGGGTAGTAGCAAATTTCTTTAAGCTGCTTCCTGAACTGTTCTTCACGCAGGCAAGAGGTAAGCATATTTTCCCGTACAACTCCAGCACGGTCTCTCACAGGTGTTACCCTTAACATTTGAATTGCCTGCTGACCTCTCCACATCTTTCCCCAGCTTATGGCAATTTAATGAGGCCACTTTGAAAATTCTATTAGCCATTCCTCTTTCTCTTGATTTTTTTTTTTTTAAAATTCCACCATCTCCCAGTTCTCTCATCTCTCATGTCCTCTCTTCCTGGCTTCTCTTTTTTCTTACCCATCAAAGTATAGACCTTCAGGATTCTCTGGGAGAACTCCTCTTGGCCTATGGCTTCCGCCACCCTTGTTTCACAGGATTCCCAAACCCACACACCTCTAGTCTGCACTCCTCTTATGATGTCAGAACTGTATCTGCTGGGTGACTGGGTGACTTCATCACCTAGATGTCCCTGCATCAGTTCAGTAGTGTGAAGTGAACTAATCACCACCTATTCTGTCTTTTTCCCTCTTTTTCTTATTTCAGTTAATGGTGCCACTGGCCATTCAAACACTCAAGTCAGAACCTTTCTTCCCTTTTCTTCACCTCCCAGCTGTAGTCATTTCCCAAGTTCCTTCCATAGCCGAATCTTTTTCTCCATCCTCACAGCTACTGTCTTATTCAGGCCCTCATCCCTGAGCACAGACTTTGGCAGTATTCCTAGCTCATATCACTGCCTCCAGTGTTCCCTCTGCCAACTGCAGTTTTTCTCTGCCTGAGGCACAAAGAGCAAACTCTTGTGTGCAACCTGAATTGCTTGCTATGACTTTGCTCTAGCTTTAGGATTTTTCCTTCTCCCATCTCCGCTACCTTGGCTGTCAAATTGCTATTAACTCTCTAAGAAACTGCCATGTTACTCAATTGCTCAGAGCTTTTTTTAAACCTCCTGTTTGTTGAATGCTGACTGCATGGTGCTATTTAAACCTTAGAACAACCCTGTTAGGTAGTGACTAACACTCACCTCTCACCGATGAGGATGTCGGTGTTCACAGAGGCTCACTGACTTGGCTTGGGACCACACTTCTAGTAACTGGCAGAGCTGGAATGTCAGAAGCCTCCCTTTAGCATGCAGAATCTTTTCTGCAACTTTTCAACCTTCTTTAACCTTATCTCCCAATATTATCTGTGTGATGAAGACAGTGTTCAAAGTGTCTTTGGTTTATAAAGTGCTTCCACACACCCTCTGCTCCAGCCAAACTGCGCTGCTTGCCTCCTTGGCTTTACTGTTGAGTTTTGTCTCAGTTGTTCTCCCCCATCCATTTCACAATCTTGGGCATTCTTCCAGGTCCAGCTCATCTCCATGAAACCTTGCCAGCCTAAAATCATCCAGATTGCCTCTGAGCCCTGTGCAGCTTTCAGTCATGACCAGTTTGTAACCAAATCCTCAAATTCATCAGCTCACCAAGCATTATCTATAGATGAAAGAATCCGTATGTCTTGCACATAATATTTCTCTCTCTTTCACCAAAGTGTAAGAGTGTTTTTTCTCATTAATATTTTTAGAAAGGAATTGTGTGACTGAGATCTCTGGTTTCCCATTCCACCATTTTCCACGGTACCTACAAGACATTTTACTCTCCAAAATAATTAACAATGTTTTCTGGCTTCCCTTGCCAGAACCAAGTTTTATAACCAAGTTTTGATTAATGAAGTTTAAGCAGAAGCACTGTGTCCTGCTTCTGGAAAGCTGATGTTTACAGAGATGGAATAACCAACCCCTGGGTCACACAGCTGGTTAAACCGGTCAGACCACAGCTAGAACCTGGGTCATTCTGACTCTGACACTCAGATAAATGTAAAGGGAGAGAATATGCCCTTTGTCGTCTTTCTTGCTGGCTGGAAGGAGGGTGTGATCCTGGAGCTGAAGCAATCATCTTGGATCATGAGGCAGAAGTGGCATGTTGAGAATGGCAAAGCCACAGGACCCAAGAGACCTGGGCTCCTGATAGGTTGGGACGCCACTATGCCAGTTCTGCACTGCTTATAATTACACAAGAGACATAAACCTCTGTGTTATTTAAATAGTATTATTTTGCTTTTCCATTATTGGCAGCAGAGTCCTATACTAAAATAAAGAGCGTCCATATTTGCAGGAACTTTCTTCTTACTGCGTTTTCTCAGTCAATGATGCTGTTAAGTATGTCTGCAAAATATTTTAACCTTTACATGAGGCCTCTGTCTTCAGTGGAGAGAATAACATTTAGAACAATTTTTTTCTTGTCAGACATTGGTTTGCATGTATTTTAACTTTGTAAATTTTACAATTTCTTAACAAATTTGTGAGCTTCTATAGAGCTCATATTGTGATTCAGTACACCTGCATATTCTATATAGTGAATAAAATTAAGAGACACTGTAGTTTCATGTGATACTTTTTATATTTTAGTTGTTAAAAGTAGTATTGACTTTCAGCTAATCTTTAGGCTGTTCAGATTCATTTTCTGTTATTTGTATAGAGTGAATGAGTTTATTATAAACACAGAGCATTTCCCAAGCCTAAGGATATTCTCATTATTTTCATGTAATATGCAAAAAAGACACATATGCTCCAGTCCTTGTGAGCAAGAGTGTCTAATTATATGAACATTAATGACCACATGGTGTTTACCTTTTCAGATTGTGAATAAAGTTGATTGCACATCAGTAGGGTTGGGGGAACTGTGAGAGCACACTTGGGTGGCACGCTGGTTGGCAGTCTGTGGAGGTGGTGGAGGACAGGAGCAGGTGGATGGAGGGTGCCAAGCGAGGTACCAGAAGTGTCTCCAACAAGTCATTTGGAAACCCAGACGGTCCTGGAGGTCCTTTGGAGAGTGTTAGGCTGTTTGGAATTCTTCCATCTCTGCGGAGTCCAGTTCTCTGGTTGTAACCAAATTCTCTATTGGTTTTTGAAACCGCAGAAACTGCTTTAGAAGTTCCATCAATACATTAGTTAACAAGTATATTGTTAAGCAACTGATTGCACTTATCATTGTATTAGGCACTACTGGGGACACACACTGTCCATCACTGTTCCCCAAAATTGTATACCTTCTATTTGGAGAGGTGACCTTTAATATGAAACAATACAAGGATAAGCAGTTTATGTTTGTGTGCATTTTGAACAAAAAGTGCATTAAGATTAAGAGAAACTTTTAATCACAGGTAAGGTGTATACTGTACTTAGCCACTCAGTCATAACGTGTAGCATGGGAGGAAAGATGATAAAGAGTGTAAAATACAGTTTTTTACATTAGGATAACATGTTGTATCCAGGACTTTAGTACATGAGGAAAGCCATAGGGTGTTTGGCCAAATGAATCGACTGAACCCAAGCCAGTGAATTCACTGAAAAAGTCCTACTTGGCTTTTTAGACAGTTGAGTTCAGTCGCTCAGTCATGTCCAACTCTGTGACCCCATGGACTGCAGCACGCCAGGCCTCCCTGTCCATCACCAACTCCTGGAGCTTGCTCAACCAACTCCTGGAGCTTGCTCAACCTCCTGTCGATCAAGTGGATGATGCCACCCAACCATCTCATTCTCTGTCATCCCTTTCTCCTCCCGCCTTTAATCTTTTCCAGCATCAGGGTCTTTTCCAATGAGTTGCCTCTTTGCATCAGGTGGCCAAAGTATTGGAGTTTCAGCTTTAGCATCAGTCATTCCAATGAATATTCAGGACTGATTTCCTTTAGGATGGACTGGTTTCATCTCATTGTTGTCCAAGGGACTCTCAAGAGTCTTCTCCAACACCACACTTCAAATCATCAATTCTTTGGCACTCAGCTTTCTTTATAGTCCAACTCTCACATCCATACATGACTACTGGAAAAACCAAAGCTTTGACTAGATGGACCTTTGTTGGTAAAGTAATATCTCTGCTTTTTAATATGCTGTCTAGGTTGGTCATAGCTTTTCTTCCAAGGAGCAAGCATCTTTCAATTTCATGGCCACCGTCACCATCTGCAGTGATTTTGGAGCCCCCCCCCAAAATAAAGTTTATCACTGTTTCCATTGTTTCCCCATCTATTTGCCATGAAGCAATGGGACCGAATGCATGATCTTAGTTTTCTGAATTTTGAGTTTTAAGCCAATTATTTCACTCTCCTCTTTACTTTCATCAAGAGGCTCTTTAGTTCCTCTTCGCTTTCTGCCATAAGCATGGGGTCATCTGCATATCTGAGATTATTGATTTTTCTCCCAGTAATCTTGATTCCAGCTTGTGCTTCGTCCAGCCCAGCGTGAAGCACTGTGTGATTGGATAAAAAGGGAGTTGACAGCTTCCTGTATATTCCCCAAAACTTTCAGAGTTTCCTCCAGGAAAGAGAGTGAGAATAGAAACCAAATGGAAAAGTACTGCTCAGTAGATGCTGATTGTAATATGTGATGATAACTCCATAATAAAAGGAGATTCATACTTTTGCTCTTCATTGCATGAGCCACTCTGACTTGCTTCCTGCTTCATATACTATATTAATAATACCATATGTAGTTTTGCAGTCCAGTGAGGATCTGATAAATGGACTTTCAGCTCTTAAGTTCCTGGAATGCCTTTGATCTGTGTAATATATACTTTCAACAAGCCACTTTGTGGCATTTGTTTCCCCTTGTGTTCTCTTTTTTTGTTTTCCTTTTTTGGCAACATCTCTCCTTTTTATTTTATTGGAGGTGGTGGTTTAGTCACTAAGTCATGTCTCACTCTTATGGTCCCATGGACTGTAGCCCTTCAGGCTCCTCTGTCCATGGGATTTTCCAGGCAAGAATACTGAAGTGGGTTGCTGTTTCCTTCTCCAGGGGCTCTCCCTAGTGTTGTTTATTAGAGTCTTAGGTTATTAGTCTTTTCTCTTTAGGTTTCATGTCTTTGGTATAATCATTCAACATTTACTTAACAGTAATGTAAGTATCTATTATATAAAGCACTGGGAAATTTTTTAATTGAAGTATGGTTGATTCAAAATATTATGTCAGCTTTAGGAGTACAGCAAAATGACTCAGATTATACATATGTATGCCTCCATGCTCAGCTGCTCAGTTGTGTCCGACTCTTTGCAGCCTCATAGACTGCAGCCCACCTGGCTTCTCTGCCCATGGGGTTTTTCAAGCAAGAGTACTGGAGTGGGTTGTCATTTCCTCCTCTAGGAAATCTTCCTGACCCAGAGATCAAATTCATTCTCCTGCATTGGCAGGTGGATTCTTTACCACTGAGCCACGTGGGCCTCAGTATATGTATGTTTATGGGTGTGTGAGTGTGTGTTTGTGTGTATTATTTTTCAGATTCTTTTAGCATTGCAAATTTTTTAAATGAATAAGAAGCAGTCTTTTTCTTCCAGAAATTTACAGTCCAGAGTGTGAGACTAAACAGAAAATTAGAGTCTGAAGTATTGAAAGCAATGATAGGGGAAACCTAGCTGTAACTTTTGGAGAAGAAAAGGAGTGGGTAGATAGATAAGAGGAGAAAAGATTTTCACAGTTGAATAATCAGCATGCACGAAGGTGTTGCTGCGGCTGCTGCTAAGTCGCTTCAGTCATGTCTGACTCTGCGACCCCAAAGATGGCAGCCCACCAGGCTCCCCCGTCCCTGGGATTCTCCAGGCAAGAACACTGGAGTGGGTTGCCATTTCCTTCTCCAACGCATGAGAGTGAAAAGTGAAAGTGAAGTCACTCAGTCATGTCCGACTCTTTGAGACCCCATGGACTGCAGCCTACCAGGTTCCTCCATTTTCCAGGCAAGAGTACTGGAGTGGGGTGCCATTGCCTTCTCTGATGCACAAAGGTGCAGAACTATAAAAAAAAATTGCAATGGCGAGAGCGTGGTAATATGAGATGAGGCTGGACAGCTGGGCAGGATTCAAATTGCATTCATCCAAAACCCTTTTTTGTGTTAGAAAAAGATGGGAGATTGGAAGACAAGTGGAACTCTTGTGTTGATTGTGGTGTTGCTAGGAAGACTGATCCATACTGTAATGGGGTAAGGAGAGGTAGGAAGATGAGGTTTAGCACATTATGGGCAGGAGGGTGAAGCAGAGGTCCTGGAGGGGTCTGACTGGTAGTGAATGGGATCTCAGAATAGTGGTCAAAAGATCATCAGACAACCAGGGATTTATTCTAGATGTGATGATGGTGATTTGTGATCTGTCCTTCAGTGTGCAGGAGGCTAGGAAAGCTCCACAGATGCAGAGAAACATATCATTTCCTTACACATAAGTCCCCTCATCAAAGCGTTTTTTAATGCATACATTTAAACACATAGGAAAGTTAAAAGAACTATGTGGTGGGACTTCCCTGGCAATCCAGTAGTTAAGACTCCATGTTTCTGATGGCAAGGGATGTGAATTCTATCCCTGGTCGGGGAGCTGAGATTCCACATGCTGTGTGGCCAAGAGAGGGGGAAAAAAACTGTGTGGTAAACACCTATATACCCATCAGCAAGATTTCACAGTCATTAGTATTTTGCTCCATTTGCTTTTTCATGTTTCTTGTTCTGTCCATCTCACCATTCATCCGTCAATCTATTTTTATACATTTCAGAGTATAAGCTGTAGACATTGATGAGATACATATCACCCCTAAAATTAGTGTTCAATATTAGTTTATGGTTCTTTTGTATGTAAAATTTATGCACAGTGAAATGGAAAACTTGAGTCCCATTTGAAAAATTTTAACAAGTGTATACACTTGTGTAATCTAAACCTCAATCAAATATAGAACATTTCCATAATCTTAAAAAGCCCTTTCAAGTCTCTTTCCAGTTGATTCTTCCTACATTCCCCAAAGACTACTGTCCTGGTTTCCACTATGGATCAGTAACATAGATTATAGATTTAAATTCATATAAATGGAATCATACAGTTGGTTTTCTCTTGTGTAAAGCTGTGTTTGCTCAGCATGGTGATTCTGAGATTCTCCGTGTTGCTGCATGATTCTGGCATACATTTACCTTTGGCTTCTCCGGTGGTTCAGATGGTGATGAATCTTCCTGCCAATGCAGGAGATCCAGGTTCAGTCCTTGGGCTGGGAAGATCTCCTGGGGAAAGGAGTGGCTACCCACTCTGGTATTATTGCTTAGAAAATTCCATGGATGGAGGAGCCTGGCGGGCTACAGTCCATGGCGTCACAAAGAGTTGGAAACAACTGAGCAACTAACACTTTCACTTTCTAACTTTTTTTATTGTGGAAAATGTACATAAACTTACCATTTTAACCATTTTTAAGTGTATGATTTCAGTGGCATTAAGCACATTCACCTTGTGCATCCGTCACCACTATCCATCTCCAGAACTTTTTCATCATCCCAAATTGAAAAGGCAGGGGAACCAGAGATTGAATTGCCAATATCTATTGGATCATTGAAAAAGCAAGAGAGTTCCAGAAAAATATCTACTTCTGCTTTATTGAGTATGCCAAAGCCTTTGACTGTGTGGATCACAACAAACTGTGGAAAATTCTTAGAGATGGGAATACCAGACCACCTGACCTGTCTCCTGAGAGATCTGTATGCAGGTCAAGAAGCAACAGTTAGGACAGGACATGGAACAACAGACTGGTTCCAAAGTGGGAAAGGAGTGCATCCAGGCTGTATATTGTCACCCTTCTTATTTAACTTATATGTAGAGTACATCTACATATTTAACTTATATGTGAAATGCTGGGCTGGATGAAGCAAGAGATGGAATCAAGATTGCTGGGGGGAAAATCAATAACATTAGATATGCAGATGACACCATCCTTATGGCAGAAGGCAAAGAAGAGCTAAAGATCCTCTTGATGAAAGTGAAAGAGGAGAGTGAAATAATTGGCTTAAAACTCAACATTCAGAAAACTAAGATCATGGCATTTGGTCCCATCACTTTATGGCAAATAGACAAGGAAACAATGGAAACTGTGAGAGACTTTATATTTTTGGGCTCCGAAATCACTGCAGATGGTGAGTGCAGCCATGAAATAAAAAGACGTTTGCTCCTTGGAAGAAAGCTGTGACCAATCTAGACAGCGTATTAAAAAGCAGAGACATTACTTTGCCAACAAAGGTCCATCTAGTCAAAGCTTTGTTTTTTTCGAGCAGTCATGTATGGATTTGAGAATTGGACTGTAAAGAAAGCTGAGCACTGAAAAATTGATGCTTGTGAACTGTGGTGTTAGAGAAGACTTTTGAGAGTCCCTTGGACAGCAATGAGATGAAACCAGTCCATCCTAAAGGAAATCAGTCCTGAATATTCATTGGAATTACTGATGCTGAAGCTGACACTCCAGTACTTTGGCCACCTGATGTGAAGAAGTGACTCATTTGGAAAGACCCTGATGCTGGGAAAGATTGAAGGCAGGAGGAGAAGGGGATGACAGAGGATGAGATGGTTGGATGGCATCACCGACTCACTGAACATGAGTTTGAACAGGCTCCCGGAACTGGTGATGGACAGGGAAGCCTGGCGTGCTTCAGTTCATGGGGTCACAAAGAGTTGGACATGACTCAGCGACTGAACTGAACTGAACCCATTAAATAGTGACTTCCTGTTACTCCTCTTCCAGCCTTCAGTTACCGTTGTTCTACTTTCTGTCTTTATGGACTTGACGATTCTGTGTGTGCAGGCTAAGTTGCTTCAGCCCTGTCTGACTGTGGCACTATGGGCTGTAGCCCACCAGGCTCCTCTGTCCATGGGATTCTCCAGGCTTCAGTCCTGGAGTGAGTTGCCAGGCCCACTTCTAGGGGATCTTCCCCATCCAGGGATTGAACCCACGTCTCATGTCCTCCCACATCAACAGGCAGATTCTTTACCGCTAGGGCCACCTGGGAAGCCCTTGACTATTCTAAGTAACTCATATAAGTGGAATAATGCAATATTTGTCCTTTTGTGTTTGGCTTATTTCATTTAGCATGACATTTTCAGGGATCATTCATGTTGTTTCATGTATCAGAATTTCATTCCTTTTCAAGGCTGAATAATATTCCATTATATGTACATACCGTATTTTGTTTATCCTTTCGTATACTTAATAGGCATTTGAGTTGTCTCCATCTTTTGGCAGTTGTGAATAATGGTGCTATGCACACAGGTGTACAACAAATACCTGTTTGAATCCTGCTTTCTGTTCTTTTGGGTATATACCCAGAAATGTATTGCTGGATTATAATGGTAATTATATATATTTAACTTTTTGAGGGATGGTGGCTGTACCATTTCACATTCCTACCAGCAATGTACAAGGATTCCAATTTCTCTGCATTCTCACCAGCACTTGTTATCTTTCATTTTTTTTTTAAAATTGTAGCCATCCTAGTAGATATGAAGTGATATCTTGTTGCTGCTGATGTTGAGTATCTTTTCATGTGCTTATTGACCATTTGTATATCTTCTCTGGAGAAATGTTAAAGTTTTTCACCTGTTTAAAAAACTTGAGGTTGTTTATATTTTTCTTTCTGAGTTTTTAGAATTCTTTATATATATATTTGAATGTTAAATGCTTATCAGATATATGCTTTGCAAATATTTTCTCACATTCTGTAGGTTATCTTTCACTTTCCTAGTAGGGTCCTTTGATTCACAAGTTTTTAATTTTCATGAAAAATCATTTATTTTTTTTCTTTTTGGCTTATGCTTTAGATGTCCTATTTAAGAATCTATTGCCAAATCCAAAGTCATGAAGATTTATCCTTATGTCTTCTCTAAGTATTTTATAGTTTCAGTGTTTATGTTTTAGGTCTTTGATCCATTTTGAGTTAATTTTTGTATATGTTATAAAGAGAAGATCCAACTTCATGTTTTGGCATGTGGATATCCAGTTTTCCTAGCACCATGTGTTGAAAATAATGTCCTTTCTCTGCTGAATTGTCTTGGCACCCTTGTTGAAAATTATTTGACCATTTAAGAGAGGATTTATTTCTGGACTCTATTCTATTCCAATGGTCTGTATGTCTGTCTTTATGCCAGTACCACTTTGTTTTCATTACTGTAATTTTGTCATAAGTTTTGAAATTAGGATATATGGATCCTTCAGTTTTTGTTCTTTTTCAATATTATTTTGGCTATTCCGGGTCCCTTGAAATTCCTTGTGAATTTTAGGATGAGTTTTTCATTTCTGAAAAAAAAAAAAGGCATTGGGATTTTGATGGAGAATGTATTAAAATTTGTAGATTGCTTTCGGTAATATTGTCATCTTAGCAATATGGTCTTTCAATCCTTGAAGATGTCATGTATTTCCTTTTATTTATATCTTCTCTAATTTCTTTCAGCAGTTTTTTGGTTCAATGTACAAGTCTTTGCCTTCTTGGTTGTCATTATTTCCCTACTATTGTAAATGGAATTGTTAATTTCCCTTTTGAATGTACATAACTTTTTAATATTAGGTCTTATGCTTGAAGTAACTATATGTAATTTCTAATCAAGACTTAATGTTCTATCTTTTACTATTCTTATACAGTTTCAATTGGTGAGAAACTGTATCTCCCAATAGGTATTAAATTTTTTTAGACTTTTTAAACAGCCATTCAAAACTGCAGAAGTTGAAAATGAAATTTAAACTTAATAGTATCCCCTCTTTTCATTACAAATATAATGTTAAAAATTCTTAGGATAAACAAATTTAGAAGTCAATAAAATGTTTCAATTACTTCAAAATAATGATGAAACTCTACAGCAGAATATGCATATATTTTTCAAGTGATTGCCTTGTATACTACTACAAGGATACATCAGTTGCCAGCAGACAGAAATATCTGTTGTATGTGAAGGCAAAGACTTGGGGCCATTTTCCTTCCAAAGATCTCCTCTCCCTCTTTCCTCCAAGCTGTCAGCACCTTTGGCTGTGAACTGTCTTTTTGGACATCTCAAACAGAAACTCCTCCAGCAGCTTCATAGAACAGTGGTGTGTGCTACAGCTGGCTAATAAATCCATGTCCACCAGCTTGAGCAACTCTTTGGCTATGCTCAGTGTCTGGGTGTGGGATATGGCTCGTAAATCACTGTCTCCAGGGAAGCGAGTTGGATGAGGAGTCCCAAACAAGATTGCTCATAGCCAGAGGTCTCCATCCTGGGAGCACCAGCCATCCCTGACTGTTCCTGGTTGTCCTGCGATCTGAAGAGGCCTACCCTCACTTGACCACGAATGCCATTGTCTGTACACCGTGGCGTGTCATGGCCATGCTGGGTTGCAGGCTCTAGTCTCGTGATTGGCTTGTTTAGAAAGGAGGAGAGGAAGAATCTATACGTATTTTAGGAAGAAGAAGCAAAATAGGTCCCTCCTGATAAGTATAATTCTGGAAATATGGTTTATGCCTATCTCCTGATGGCTGATAGCATTCCCAGTCTAAACTGTGTCAGTTTAGGATTCTACCTTAGAAATTAGATGAATGGTTTTGGCTAGTATGTGGATGGCTTAAAGGGAGGTTGGAAGCTTGGGTTATTTTTCTGTTTGTGCCATTAGCTAACTGATGGCCTTTACAGTGTTTTGCTTTCTACCATGTCTTTCCTCATGCATGTCTGTCTTTTCTCTGCATTATTGCCTCTCTTGTGTATCTTTCTAGATATAGACGTTGAAGTTATTTGAAATATAATTCAAATGCCATTTTCCCCTCTTGAGTCTTTTCTGATTCCCCCTACCAAATAACATCTTTCCCTCCTTTTGGAGGGAACATTTTATGGGGTAATTTGCTTTGGAAGGCACTATAGTGTTTTTTGGACTACATTTTTTGGTCTGTATTCATCTAGTTTTCCCTTCATTAGAAGCCCTTCTTTGTATATCTTGCATCTTCTAGAGTTGTGAAGAAGTTGTAGTTTATGTCATTTGACGGTCCAGCAAAATGATTTTTTAATCAATAAAAAAATTTTACCTATTAGCATATACATATAAACTTATTTTGTGTAACCCTCTTTCAGGAAGAAGTTTTGAGCAATTTGGACTAAAAATGGAAAAGCTGACTTCACTTTCACAGATGGCACACCTGTAATACATGAAGAAACAGGCTTCAAGGGTGCATTCAACTCTGAAAAGTGTTCCTGCCTTCCATTGCATCACTCAGCAGAGAATCTGTGCTGCAAACTTTGTAGTCAGGTTCATGGAGTGATGTAATGGAGGAATTGATTGTAACTCAGTTTTCTTCTTGATTGTACCACTAACCATAGGGTCTATTGGTTATTTGGAAGATGTTAAACCTGGATAATGGAGACTTAGTTCATTTTACTACAGCCAAGTGACTGGACTGTGGAAATCTGTTGAGAGTAACTGAGTTGCTTCTCCAAATCAAGGCCTTAAAAAAATTTTTTTTAAACTAAAGGGTTTGGAGAGTAAAGGGTTTATCATATCCTCATAGGTTCACAACACTTTGTTACTGATGTGACAAGATACTTGAACACACTGAACTAGAAACTGCAATGGGAAAATACGTTCATTTATTGAGAGACCCGTGGGCCTTTCCATTCAAGTGTGACGTGAGGACTGAGCGAATGGCACCTGAAGGCCACACTTATTTCCCTTGTGGAGCTAACTGCCCTGATACCAGCAGAAACCTTTATGTTTAATATTGGTAGAAATTAAGATACAGCTTCAGAAAAGAAATACAGATTTTGATGTATTTGAATAATACATTAGGTGTCCATGGTTGTTAAGTGCAAATGGAGGATGTGACTGAATGCCCAGGAAATGCCCTTTCCTGTGGTCCCTCAAGGGGACCTGAGGGGCTGAGGGCACACTGCTCCCCAGGGGTCAGGGCTGTGCTGCTGGAGTTGGGTGTGCGGACTCATGCTGCCAGAGAACTCCCATCTGTCCATTCAGAGACGAGTTCAGAAATCGAGAGTAAACCTTCGGAAGCCTTACGGCAGTCTGACTGAGTATCGATTTTAGTTTCCATTTACTTTAACTTATTTATTTAGTCACTTATTTGACCGCCTTGGGTCCTAGTTGTGGTTCACAGGAGCTTCGACGTGCCATGCAGGATCTTTTGCTGCGACTCGTGGACTCTCAAGTTGTGGGGCATGGGCTCAGTTGTCGCCATGTGCAGGCGTAGTTGCTCTTCAGCATGTGAGGTCTTAGTTCTCTGACCAGCGATCAAACCTGCATCCCCTGCATTGCAAGGCAGATCCTTAACTCCTGGACCACCAGGGAAGTCCCGAGAGTATTGATTTTAATAATAAAATGTGTGTGTGTACTCAGTCATGTCTGACTCTTTGCAACCCCATGGAATGTAGCCTGCCAGGCCCCTCTGTCCATGGAATTTCTTAGGCTAGAATACTGGAGTGGGTTGCCATTTCCTTCTCCAGGGGATCTTCTCAACCCAGGGAGTGAACCTACATCTTTTGCATCTTCAGCATTGGCAGGCAGATTCTTTACCACTGTGCCTCCTGGGAAGCCTGATAATTAATAAAATAGTTGGGCTTGTATTATGTATATTTTTATTTTGCTTTCTAATAATTCATTCTTACTGAATTTACCAAAAACGTCTGTCTGAAATTGATTAGGGGGAAAAAACAAAACAGGTGTTTCATCACAGGTGGTTTGGAAAGCATTGAGTTAGTGTCTCTTAGAGTTGTGAGGCATCTGGAAATAACTATATGAATTTGAGGATTCTCTAGAAATTTCTGGATATGTAACTGACTAGGTGATATTTAGGTCCATGTGTATTTATGAAATACACTTTTTGTTTTACAACTAAAATTTAAAAACAAAATGGCTAGTTTAGCAAAATAGGAACCATGCTCCATTACAGTTAACTAATTTAAAATTCTCAACCTTCCCACCTGTGGATTTTTGATCATGAGCCCAGAAGTGTAAAACTTGGCCACCCTTGTTGTAGCATAATGCCTTTACCTAGGAAATTTACCCAGGAAATCCTAAAAATATTTATTGAATTGTTTATTAGTTTGCTAAATGAAGTCCAGAAAATTGAAGTAACTCCTAAAGGTTAAAGTCAAAAGATAATTACCCTTTTGGCACCACATTCCAGTACTCTTGCCTGGAAAATCCCATGGACGGAGGAGCCTGGTGAGCTGCAGTCCATGGGGTTGTAAAGAGTTGGACATGACTGAGCGACTTCACTTTCACTTTTCACTTTCATGCATTGGAGAAGGAAATGGCAGCCCACTCTAGTGTTCTTGCCTGGGGAATCCCAGGGACAGAGGAGCCTGGTAGGCTGCCACCTCTGGGGTCGCACAGAGTCGGACATGACTGAAACGACTTAGCAGTAGCAGCAGTAACAGTAACAGAAACAGTTCAGTCACTCAGTTGTGTCCAACTCTGTGCGACCCTATGTAGATATATTCCCAAGTATTTTATTCTTTTCGTTGCGATGGTGAATGGAATTGTTTCCTTAATTTCTCTTTCTGTTTTCTCATTGTTACTGTATAGGAATGCAAGGGATTTCTGTGTGTTGATTTTATATCCTGCAACTTTACTATATTCATTGATTAGCTCTAGTAATTTTCTGGTGGAGTCTTTAGGGTTTTCTATGTAGAGGATCATGTCATCTGTAAACAGTGAGAGTTTTACTTCTTCTTTTCCAGTTTGGATTCCTTTTATTTCTTTTTCTGCTCTGATTGCTGTGGCCAAAACTTCCAAAACTATGTTGAATAGCAGTGGTGAAAGTGGGCACCCTTGTCTTGTTCCTGACTTTAGGGGAAATGCTTTCAACTTTTCACCATTGAGGATAATGTTTGCTGTGGGTTTGTCATATATAGCTTTTATTATGTTGAGGTATGTTCCTTCTATTCCTGCTTTCTGGAGAGTTTTTTTTTATCATAAATGGATGTTGAATTTTGTCAAAGGCTTTCTCTGCATCTATCTGTGCAACCCTATGGACTACAGCATGCCAGGCTTCCCTTACCATCACCAACTCCTGGAGACTACTCAAACTCATGTCCATCACGTTGGTGATGCTGTCCAACCATCTCATCCTCTGTTGTCCCCTTCTCCTCCTGCCTTCAATTTTTCCCAGCACCAGGTTCTTTACATCAGGTGGCCAAAGTATTGGAGTTTCAGCTTCAGCATCAGTCATTCCAATGAATATTCAGGACTGATTTCCTTTAGGATGGACTGGTTAGATCTCCTTGGAGTCCAAGGGACTCTCAAGAGTCTTCTCCAAAACCATAGTTCAAAAGCATCAATTCTTTGGCGATCAGCTTTCTTTATGTTCCACCTCTCACATCCATACATGACTACTGGAAAAACCATAGCCTTGACTAGAAGGACCTTTGTTGGCAAAGTAATGGCTCTGCTTTTTAATATGCTGTCTAGGTTGTTCATAGGTTTTCTTCCAAGGAACAAGCATCTTTTAATTTCATGCCTGCAGTCACCATCTACAGTGATTTTGGAGCCCAAGAAAATAAAGTCTGTCACTGTTTCCATTGTTTCCCCATCTATTTGCCATGAAGTGGTGGGACCAAATGCCATGATCTTAGTTTTCTGACTGTTGAGTTTTAAGCCAACTTTTTCACTCTCCTCTTTCACTTTCATTAAGAACCTCTTGTTTCCTCTCACTTTCTGCCATAAGGGTGGTGTCATCTGCATATCTGAGGTTATTGAATTTCTCCTGGCGATCTTGATTCCACCTTGTGCTTCAGCCAGCCTGGCATTTTGCATGATGTACTCTGCATATAAGTTACTCTTTTAGCCTCCACCAAATGTTATCTGCCTTGCTCTGCTTTGTTTGACCTTTGCCAGTGAGAATTTTGTTTGAGCATGTATTACTAAAGTACTGCTGTGAGGGTAGTAGATTTGTGAGATCCTGAGTTTGTTGTTTATATCAGAGACTTTTAGTAAACTAAATCCTTAGTTGTTGTCTTAGCCAGTTCAGAATTTACTAAGTTCTTTGAGATAAATCATATAAGTGATTATTTATAATTCTATTCTGATACTGTAATTACTTAAAGAAATTACCATGAAAATCTGCTTCTGAAGTAGGTATTAATAGAGTGTCATATCTTGCTTATACTTTCACACTATACTTCAATCAGTTTTTTAAAATTGGCCAGTATAAGAAGAAAATAATCAGCCATATGGAAATAATAGCATTGTGTCATAGTGTCAACTTTCATGTTAGATTTGGGAAACTGAAATATAATTGTGAATAATAAAAACACACATACTATACAACAGGGTACGTGAGGATGTGCTTTTGACACAATGGAAACAATTGCTAATAAAATAAGGTGCTTTATTTGGAAGAGAGACTTTGTTATTGACAGTGGCTTTCCAATTTTGCCAACTATAAAAGCAACTGTGTTGGTGGATGAGATAGTCATGGAAAAAAGTGTATACAATCTTTATGCTTAGAACACATGTGTTGTCAAAGTTGCTTCTTCCAAAAGTGAAGCGTGACCCAGATTATTAAAGCTCTCATTCTAAGGAGTCAGTGGGTTATTTTTTTTCGCTTAGTTTATTACTTTCATTAGGCAATTTATGGAGTTTTTCATTCTGAATTTCATCTTAACCCCAAACACTGGTTCTATCTTTATTGATTCTGCCTTTATTTTTGTAAGATAAATATTTGTGATAAATCCGTGGGAAATTTACTGTGTGTACTCTTTTGTCCTTGTTGATGTTTGTTTGCGCGTCATGCTGTATTTCTCATGTGTTCTGTTTCCAGCCAAGTATAGCAGCAAAGCCTTTTAAGAGGACGTTTTTGTATTTCTTCCTTCCAGAGATTATAACACTGTGTTCTATTTATATGGAGGGTTCACTGTCGACTAATTGAAACAGATTGAAAACTCTATATTATAATCTATTGATAGCAGAATTAGAGAATAATATTTGCATGTTTTAAAACATCTTGGTATATGCTTATTAATATTATGCTTTTATATTTTTGCAGGAAGATTCTTTGGCAACAGATGATTTCCTTGTGGACTACTTTAATGAATTCCTAAGCCTTCCAGTGAGTGTATTATTATGTTCCATGGAATATATTATCAAAGCAAAATATTGTACACACTGGGTTATCTTGTGAGACAGATTTATCAGGAATAATATTTTTTAAAAAATACTAATTAAAGCATTTAGATTGTTGGAAATGCTCTCAAACGGTGTCAGCTTCAGGAATGAAACAGACAATCGAAAATGGCTCAGCAAGGTAGTCTTTACTTCTCCAGAAGGGTGCCTTACAGACAGAGGTCTGGGAGCAAGCACATCAGATGGGAAGTTTGCTGGGTTTTTAGCCCAAAGATGCAGGTTCCGTCCCCTGGCTCCTCATAGGTTGAGGACCACAGAGTTACAGTCTTTCCCAGCTGTTGCCTAAGTTTTTATTGGACAATTGGTAACTATTTTCCCCACCTTTTTAGTTTTTTGAACATGTCCAGGATAAGGCCTACTAAAATATCCTTATGAGGAAAGAGAATCAAAAGGTGGAAAGAACAAAGGTTTGGTAATTAGCCACCATTTTAGGAAATCTTATTCACAAGCCAGCTATATACCTTTCTGTTCAACTCTTCTAAATGCTTCTTTATTTCTTACAACTTCTTTGATAGAAAAGACCATATCTTTCTTACAAGATAAAGTTGTGTCTTTTATGGAGTTAATGATTTGGGTTTGAATCATATTTAGGAATTATTATTATTGAAGAAAGCTGGATCAGTTATATTACAATAAAAGTAAATAAAAGAAAAAAGGGAAGCTGGCATTTTTCTAACCATCAAAAGCATTCTGTACAAAATCTTGTACAGTTGTATTTGGGTATTATTTTAGTCTTTGAACAGAGGCAATGAGGAGATAATATAAATACATTTAAGAAACTAAATTTCTTGCCTCTGGGCAATTATTGGTATCCTCTTGGACGGATATTAAAGTGAAATTTATGTTTAAGGCAACTAGCATTTTTTATCAATAGTAGATAAGATGGGGGACACTGCTGGTGGTGTATCATAGGTAGATACTAGATAAGAGATTTTTGGTCTTAGCAGTGACAGAGTAAGTACTGAGGGGTTTAGGAAAAGTGAAATGGGGATGCATAAAAACACTGATACTGTTGTGTAGAAACAGAGTTCATCAGGAATGTCAGATGAAAGAAAGATAAAAGATTTGTATTATTTTAAATGGAAACTGTTTCATTCAAATACTATTAGGGAAAATCTGAAATATAAAAAGTCTCAGGTAATTTTAAAGGGTTGGGCCCTAAAACGAGCAATGTCTTAAAGCCTAACTACAGAAAATGTGTTTTGAAGGGAAAGTACTAGATGTATTTTTTTTTTGCCTAGATTAGTTTTTGTGCATATGTATGTACTATGCTCACATGTTTATTTGTTTTTTTTTTTTCCTTTTTTTCAAAAAGAATTTGTGTCTTCTCCTCCATGGGGCATGCTGGGTCTCTGAAACCATCATGGGGGTCAGGTTGAGACACTAAGCCATGCT
The DNA here is from genome assembly GCF_014754425.2 of Oryx dammah. Taxonomy (NCBI): domain Eukaryota; kingdom Metazoa; phylum Chordata; class Mammalia; order Artiodactyla; family Bovidae; genus Oryx; species Oryx dammah. Next base: position 75,958,007 of record NW_024070203.1, read on the forward strand.
CTCCCTTTCCAGCAACAGGCTTGAGCCATGTTACAGGACACTCTGACAGCTTCCTCTGTGGTCTGACTCTTCACCTTTCATCGTCCAATTGTGTGTTATAAAATACCCAGCAGAGCCACAAAATTATTGTCAGAATTTTATTCTTCTGGATTATGCAGTCTTTCCTCTAGGCTCTGCATTCTCCATTCTTCTTCCAAAAAAACAAAAAAATACATTTTAGTGAAGTTTTAGAAACAAAAGTCTTTCTGTTGGGTCTGATTTCAGTTTCTCAAAATATACATTTCATTGTCTCGAGATTTATGATTATATAGACTTTTACTTGGCCTAGAAAATACACCCCCCCGCCACCTAATTTTCTTCATTATTAAAAAAAGATCTATCTTAAATTATAGAAGAAATATAACAATAGTATAGGAGATTAGCTTCAAATGTAAGAAGAGTTCAGCCCATATGCTGCCATCCAGTTAGAAGAGACATAACCTTTTCGTATACATTTGTTTCAAGGCTTTAGTTGAAATTGACTTAGTGTGGTTTCTTTTTTTAAAAAAATTTTATTTTTGCTTTATTTTACTTTACAATACTGTATTGATTTTGCCATACATTGACATGAATCCACCACGGGTGTATACAAGCTCCCAATCCTGAATCCCCCTCCCACCTCCCAGCCCCATATCATCTCTCTGGATCCATCCCCATGCACCAGCCCCAAGCATCCTGTATCCTGTATCGAACATAGACTGGCACTTCGTTTCTTACATGATAGTATACATGTTTCAAAGCCATTCTCCCAAATCATCCCACCTTCTCCCTCTCCCTCAGAGTCGAAAAGTCCGTTCTATACATTTGTGTCTCTTTTGCTGTCTTGCATAAAGGGTCATCATTACCATCTTTCTAAATTCCGTATATATGTGTCAGTATACTGTATTGGTGTTTTTCTTTCTGGCTTACTTCACTCTGTATAATCGGCTCCAGTTTCATCCATCTCATTAGAACTGATTCAAATGTATTCTTTTTAATGGCTGAGTAATACTCCATTGTATATATGGACCACAGCTTTCTTATCCATTCATCTGCTGATGGACATCTAGGTTGTTTCCATGTCCTGGCTATTGTAAACAGTGCTGTGATGAACACTGGGGTACACGTGTCTCTTTCAATTCTGGTGTCCTTGGTGTGTATGCCCAGCAGTGGGATCGCTGGGTCGTAAGGCAGCTCTATTTGCAGTTTTTTAAGGAATCTCCACACTGTTCTGAACTCTATGAAATGTTTTTCATCCTTCAGGCAGTTTGACCCCTTCTTGTGTCCCATGCAGCCCACCTGGGCCACTTACCCTTCTTTTCTGTCTCTCCAAATCCTCTGCTTTTATATTATATTCACTGTCTCTCTCTCTCTCTCCATCTATCTCATCCCTTTGCATTTACATTTGGTACTATACAGTCTACATATTAACTACTCATGCTTCATGCCTAAGATGGGAGAAGGGGAAATATCACAGGTTTTCAAAAAGCATTTGGGGGCAGGGAGGAGAAGGAATAATGGATTCCCAGACCAAGTTACTGGCAAGATTCTAGAACAGATTAGTAATGTTTGGTTTATGAGCACTTAACTAAGAATTAGAAGCCAGCATGGGCTTACTGAGAATTAGTGAGCCAAACTAATCTCACGCTCTCTGTCTTTTTTATTTTCACCCCTCTTTCTTTTGGATAGTTATGAATCTGTACTTTAGGGAACTGTAAATTTAATGTATTATGATTTCAGTGAGTGACAATAATGATAATAAATTGAGCCATCTTACTTCCTGCTCAAAACTTTGTCTAGTGGCTCCTCGTTACACTAAGAATTAAATACAAAATCCTGTATAATCTGGCTCTTGCCATCTCTTGGGCTTTATTTCCTATGCCTCTTTTGCTTGTTAATCCTTTTCCAGCCTAGCTGGAAAACTTGGCCTTTTATGTTTCTCAAACGTGAGTATGTTAACTGTACTGAGGGCCTCTCAGCCTGGAGGGCTCTCCCCCGAGATATTTGTATCACTTTCTCTCTGATTTAAATCACTCCGTCCAGAAAGCCTTCCCTCCCAACCCTGTCTAAACAATACATGCTCCACTTAGGCTGCTGTGTTTGTCATCATCTGTGAAATTCATTCTCAGATATTTCGCTGATCATAGCTAGCAGGCGTTGACTCTTAATAGTCCGACTTGGAAGTCCAAACTCCTTAATATGGACTCTTTGCAATTTGGCCCCAATGTAACCTGTCTAGCTTTAGCTTCATCCTTATGTCATCCTGTGCGCTCTTTCCTCCTGTCCCTAGCCGCCCTCGCCCACCTTGGCCGCATGCATTGTCCCTGTGCTCATCTCCCAGTATAATGGCTGGAAGAGCAGAGAAACAGGACTGTGTGACCTCAGCTTCTGCACTCATTGCCCATGTGATCTCAGGTGTATTCCTTAATTACTGAGTTCCTCAATACCTTTCTCTAAAGAAACAGTAGAACTGTCTTGCAAGACTGTTACAAAATGAGGTAACATGTGTTACGTACCTGGCACAGATTTACTGCTTCTCTCTCCTTTTCCTTCACTAACCAGCCCATCTCATCTTCCATTCCTGTGACACGAGGGACAGTCACGCTTTACTTGGTTTGATGGATTATTGTCATTCTAGAGAATAATCTGTTCCACACAAACCTGTCATTGGCTTTGACTTTTAAAAATTATTATTTATCAGAGACTTGGATGAAACATTGCAAGTGAACTGGTGTTTTTCCAGCTTACTCAGCTGGTGAGTGACAGGGTCCACCCAGGTCCACATGGCTCAAAAAGTTGTCCTACTGCACTGTAGTGACCATAGAAATGGCAGGAGAGGAGTAGACTGACAGTTTGGATAACAGAGTTTAGTCTCGTTTTGGTCATGGTAGTCTGGAATATCGGAGAAGGCAATGGCACCCCACTCCAGTACTCTTGCCTGAAAAACCCCATGGACAGAGGAGCTTGGTAGGCTGCAGTCCATGGGGTCTCGAAGAGTCGGACACGACTGAGTGTCTTCACTTTCACTTTTCACTTTCATGCACTGGAGAAGGAAATGGCAACGCACTCCAGTGTTCTTGCCTGGAGAATCCCAGGGACGGGGGAACCTGGTGGGCTGCCGTCTATGACGTTGCACAGAGTCGGACACGACTGAAGCGACTTAGCAGCAGCAGCAGCAGTCTGGAATATAGCCTAAGATAAGTAAAGCTAATGTGTTTTTAGGGTGCATTAATAGAAATATAGTTAAGATCAAGAACAATATTAGTCTGGAGCCTAGAAGGCACTCATTAATGTTTGTGTGTGTGTTTTGCATTGGATTGAATTGTCAGACCACATGTGGAATATTGTGTTGTATTCTTGGTGCCATATGTTGAGTTGCTCCACTAAACCAGACTCAGGAAGACTTGGTTAATGAATGCTATGGAAACTACGTCAAATGAGTGAGGGGTGAAACATGAGTGAGTATTGGACCTGGTTTGGGAATGAGTAGAAGTGTTGTAATGAAGCAGCTTTTTCTAAATATTTGAAGATGTGATTGAGGAAGAATGGTTAAGAGTTTCTTGAGGAAGAAGGGTTAAGAGGTTCCGTGCAGCTCGAGGGCAGAACCAGGGCCAGCATTTATGAGGAAATTGATTTTCACTCACTAGAAGAAAGATGTTTAAAGATGGTTTTCTAACCATAGAATGGGCTGGCTAGTGAAGGACTAAACTCTCTGTGATTAAGATATTCAGGTATAGGTAATCATTTGGGGAAATATTTTATAGGGGATATACGTATTGGGTGGGAGAATAGACTTTTTCAGGTAAAGAAAATTTGATTAATTTCTTCTACTCTGTTTTTTGTTTTGTTTTTTTCTTAATCCTAGAAATTACACTGTTAATTTTCTGGGGCCAGGATAGATCCCTTTCTTCTGTATCTCCCAAAACTTCTTGAGGACAATTTTTTTTTTAAATTTTTACACCTTCCGCATAAGATCCTTAAACTAAATAAACCTTCTAACCTTCTTCTGCCTCTCCTCCTCTACCACCTCCACCCTCAAAAAAAAAAAAACAAAAAAAAACCAAAAACACACCACACAACCCAAAACAGAAACCTAGCAGTCTCAGCCTGACAGTATAGATACATCTAACAACATTCTCGATCTAAAAGAGCTCTTAGGTCATCTAGATTTCTGAGACCTTCTCCACATCTGTGGTGAAATGCCCATGGCCCCATAAGTGGATTGTGGCACAAATGGGCCTTGGAATGAGGCTCTCTGTCTCCTACACCGTCTCTTTCCATTACACCATTACACCCTTGGGACACATTGTAAGATCCAGAAATTGATGGCTGGTAGCCTGCCTCCATGTTATTTTTTGATGAGGGGAATCCAGGACAGTTGCTGCTATTATAAATGAGTGTGGCACTTTCCAAATCCTAGCTTTCATAACTTCATTCTGTTTGTTCTGGTGCCAGGATCACATTCAGATATTGTTTTCATTTAGTGTCTGGGAAGGTTTTTGTTTTTTTTTTTCTGTCAACTCTTTATGGACAAGTGTTTGCTTATTAAATTTTCTTCTATGCTATAGTGTGAAAATACTCTTTTTCCCCCTTTTTGGTTTTATTTTGTGTGTTTTATGCTCAGTGACTGTTGTGGGATTGAGTAGATGAGCCCACATACAGATTTAGGTTGGGCCTCTGTGGGTGGTTGAGAATGTTTGTGACATTTATGGTTTGCAGAAGCTGAAGGGGTGGCCTGTTCTATACCCTCCTTGCAAGGATAGGTATGTCATGTGTTTGCCAGACCATGCTTAGCTATGTGCCTTTGGAATTTTACCATAACTTCTTTTTTTGGAATGATTCTCCACACTTCTTTAAAATCTGTAAGCTATTATAATTTCTTGCAGCTTTATGAAGGAACTATATGTTAGATGGTTGAGTAAAAGGACAGAAAGAAAGAGACAATGGATTTGGGAAATGAGTGTGATGAAGGAGAGAAGAATAACTTGGGTCTTCCTCTACCAAAATTCAAATACTCAGAGACTGATTTTTCAAGGTGTTGATGGAGCCCTAGATAGTACTGCTTAGTTCAGCATTTGTTCCAATGGATGTTTTGATAAGCCTTGTAGCTCAAACATAAAGCACTCAAATTACATAATGCAACTCATTTTATTAACTAAGAACATTTTCTATGCATTTTATGTGGCACATGATTCGTTCCCTCCCACTGGTGAATATGTCCAGTAAATAGTTTATGGTTAAACATCTAAAATGACAATAAAACTTAGATTAAAAGTTGTTATTGGTAACTGACTTGTTACATTCAAGCAGTCAGATGTTTCTCATTCACTGACTAAGATGCATGTTTTAAATATAGCTTTGGAGCTCAATTAGTAGAGACAGAGTTGGAGCAGAGATGAACATGTATTAAATTAACCTAGTCATTAGTTTTTAATTTAAATACTGTTCAGCTAAATAATTTGGCACCCGGTAAGTTTCAGTGGTGCTTGGCTGGCAGTTTAAGCACATCACTAATTATTCACAGGTTTTTTTTTTTTCCCCCTCCTCTTTTTAAAGAAATGTGGAACCAGCAATTTATTGTGGTAAAAATATTTTCATGCACTTGCTTTTTCTGTGAAAATATTTTTCGCACATGGATGACTGGTACTACAAAGTTAGCTTTCACCACCTTCAGGTCAATTCGTTTTAGAACATTTGGAAAATGATACTCTTGAAATAAGAAAATTAAGTAAGGAAAAGAGCAGTCCGTAACAGCTTGCAGAGGATTGAGTTTGAGGCTCAAACTGAAGATTTTTTCCTGTCATATGATTAAAAGCTGAGTGTTCTTTAAATCAGCCTGCTCAGCTTTCTGGGAGAAAGTCTTCCTCCATCATTCATTTCTGTCCCTCCCACTTTGCATGTCTTTTATTGTCACATGCTAAACGAACTTGAGGAATTTTGTAGATAAGCTTAGAAATGGTAACAACAGAGGACATGATATGTGAGAAAGAGTCCTTTTGAGCAAACAGGACTTTGGGGAATACAGCCCAGGGTTCTTTCTCCTACGTGTAGATGCTCGATGGCCAGCCCCTCCATGTATGTGAGCACACATGGAAGTCAGCGTGAAGCAGCAAACAGCACGTGGGCTTTGAAGTTTGCTTAACCTGGATTCTGTCTCGCCCTACACCCCGCCCGCCCCACCCCCCAGCTAAAACCTCTCCAGTGGCTCCCCATCATTCTAAAGCAATGGTTCTCACACTTGAGCATGCATCAGAATCATCTGTGAGCTGGTTAAACACAGAATACTGGGAACCACCCCCAGAATTTCTGATTATGAAGTGAGAACCCTAGAATCTGCATTCCTAACAGATTCCTAGGTGATGCTGATGCTGCTGGTCCAGGGGCACGCTCCAGGAATCACCGATTTGAGAGACGATGTAGAGTTATGGCATAAATAGAAGGTTCTTGGTGATCTTGTCCTCTGCCTTTGTCTCCAGGTTTCCGTCCTGTTATTCTCCCCTTGGGTATTCTGCTTCAGCAGCGGCAAACTGCTTGCAGGTCCTCACAGGTGCCCTGTTGTCTGGCACTCCTCGCCTATTGTTTGTGCAAATATCTTGATACACTCACTGTTTCTCTTGCTGAGTTCCCTCCTCTCCCTTGTCTGCCCGATACGAATGCCTGTTTATTCTTCCAGACTCAGCTTTCTTTATGTGGTGCTGCTGTGCTTACTCGATCAGTTGTGTCCAGTTTCTTTGCGACCCCAGGGACTGTGGCCCACCAGGCTCCTCTGTCCATGGGGTTCTCCAGGCAAAAGCACTGGAGTGGGTTGTCATGTCCTCCTCCAAGAGGTCTTCCCAACCCAGGTCTCCCTCACTGCAGGAAAATTCTTTCTTGTCTGAGCCACCGGGGAAGGACAGAGGGTGTAGGAGGCCACACTGAGCTGTGGGCAGTCCAGCCCACTGTCCTTTCGGGGCCAGGCTTGGGCTCTTCTCTGAGGCGGTCTCTGATAACCAAAGCATCAGGCTGCCTCTCCTCAAGGACTCTGGGGGTCTCAGGAGGGTCAACTTCCTTAATTTCCTAAAGATTCTTGACAAATCCCCCTGTGCCATCAGTCCACTTAATAAATACTTCTGTTGTAGTAGACTTACACAGGCGTTATCACTCAAAATGAATTATTTGTGCTCTGCAGAGTGAGCGAGGGTGATTTAAAGAGTGAGAGTGACTTTGTCTGTGTAGCCATTTACAAACACACATAGACCAGTCTGTGAACATCCTAGAGGGGTCTGGGATGGAGGAGGAGACTCTACCATTCCCTCAGTGACGCTGACCTTCCTGCCTAGCTGTCATCTCATGCTGAGGGTGATCCTAGTGTCACACATACATACTTTTGTATAACGTGAGCTTTAAACACTAGCCCACTACTTTATCTGGTCCCTAACTGAAGAATTAATGACACATTTTAATGTCAGAGGAAAAATTCACAATGATGACCTTCTTGAAAGTTCGGCTCAGTTCAGTTGCTCAGTCATGTCCAACTCTTTGCGACCCCATGGACTACAGCACGCCAGGCCTCCCTGTCCATCACCAACTCCTGGAGCTTACTCAAACTCATGTCCACTGAGTCGATGATGCCATCCAACCATCTCATCCTCTGTCATCCCCTTCTCCTCCCGCCTTCAATCTTTCCCAGCATCAGGGTCTTTTCAAATGAGTCAGTTCTTTGCATCATGTAGCCAAAGTACTGGAGTTTCAGCTTCAGCATCAGTCCTTCTAATGAATATTCAGGACTGATCTCCTTTAGGATGGACTGGTTGGATCTCCTTGCAGTCCAAGGGACTTTCAAGAGTCTTCTCCAATACCACAGTTCAAAAGCATTAAATCTTCAGCGCTCAGCTTTCTTCACCATGCAACTCTCACATCCATACATGACTACAGGAAAAACCATAGCCTTGACTAGATGGACCTTTGTTGGCAAAGTAATGTCTCTGCTTTTTAATATACTGTCTCAGTTCAGTTCGGTTCAGTTGCTCAGTCGTGTCCGACTATTTGTGACCCCATGAATCACAGCACACCAAGCCTCCCTGTCCATCACCAACTACCGGGGTTTACTCAGACTCGCATTCATCGAGTCAGTGATGCCATCCAGCCATGTCGTCCTTGGTAGTCCCCTTCTCCTCCTGCCCCCAACCCCTCCCAGCATCAGAGTCTTTTCCAATGAGTCAACTCTTCGCATGAGGTGGCCAAAGTACTGGAGCTTCAGCTTTAGCATCATTCCTTCCAAAGAAATCCCAGGGCTGATCTCCTTCAGAATGGACTGGTTGGATCTCCTTGCAGTCCAAGGGACTCTCAAGAGTCTTCTCCAACACATTTCAAAAGCATCAATTCTTCAGCACTCAGCCTTCTTCACAGTCCAACTCTCACATCCATACGTGACCACAGGAAAAACCATAGCCTTGACTAGACGGATCTTAGTCGGCAAAGTAATATCTCTGCTTTTGAATATGCTATCCAGGTTGGTCATAACCTTTCTTCCAAGGAGTAAGTGTCTTTTAATTTCATGGCTGCAGTCACCATCTGCAGTGATTTTAGAGCCCCCCCCAAAATAAAATCTGCCACTATACCTGCTGTTTCCCCATCTATTTCCCATGAAGTGATGGGACCGGATGCCATGATCTTTGTTTTCTGAATGTTGAGCTTTAAGCCAACTTTTTCACTCTCCTCTTTCACTTTCATCAAGAGGCCTTTTAGTTCCTCTTCACTTTCTGCCATAAGAGTGGTGTCATCTGCATATCTGAGGTTATTGAGATTTCTCCCAGCAATCTTGATTCCAGCTTGTGCTTCATCCAGCCCAGCGTTTCTCATAATGTCCTCTGCATATAAGTTAAATAAGGGTGACAATATACAGCATGGAAGTACTCCTTTCCTTATTTGGAACCAGTCTGTTAATCCGTGTCCAGTGCTAACTTGAAAGTTAGGACAACACTACACTTTATGACAGTTTTCAAGGAATTCAAGGGCTAGTTTTAATTAAATATGATTTCACATTATGGACTGACTGTAGGACCCCTCTCTCTTGTCTCACATTTCAGTTGAGATGTGAGCTCTTTGATTTTCAAAATTGGGCTTGTTTCTCAGGTGAAGGTCTTAAAAATTGGGTGCCTGATGTGGGGTCTGAACCCTCTGCTCCTCATGGGGCTGCTCTGGATTTTGAGTTACAGGGGTGACTGCTCCAGGGGTGGGGTTGATGGTGAGTTTGTGTCCCAGCTTCTCCTGTTTGATGTGGTTTTCATCTTGTTTGCCCAATATATAGTCACACTCAGCCAGCTTTTAGGCTTTTGTGTGTGTGTGTGTGTGTGTGTGTGTTTTTACGCTTCTTTACAAGGAAATTTTTCTATATGTAGCTGTGGATTCAGTGTGTCCATCAGAGGAGGCATCTTCAGGATCTTCCTAAGATGCCGTCTGGCTGTAGGATGAGTTTTCATTAAAAATATGTCTGTGTATATACACACAGGCTTCCCTGGTGGCTCAGCTGGTAAAGAATCCGCCTGCAATGCAGGAGATCCCAGTTCGATTTCTGGGTCAGGAAGTTTCCTTGGAGAAGGGACAGGCTACCCACTCCAGTATGCTTGGGCTTCCCTGGTGGCTCAGGTGGTTAAGAATCCACCTGCAGTGCAGTAAGCCTGGGTTCTATCCCTGGGTTGGGAAGATCTCCTGGAGAAGGGCATGGCAACCCACTCCAATATTCTTCTCTGGAGAATCCCCGTGGACAGAGGAGCTGGCAGGCTACAGTCCATGGGGTTGCAAAGGGTTGGACACGACTGAGTGACTAAGCACAGCACAGCACATATAGATACACATATGTATTGTTGTTGTTAAGTCACTCAGTCATGTCTGACTCTTTCATGACCCCATGGGTAGTAGCCTGCCAGGCTCTTCTGTCCATGGGATTTCCCAGGCAAGAATACTGGAGTGAGTTGCCATTTTCTTCTCCAGGGAATCTTCCTGACCCAGGGATTGAACCTGCATCTCATGCACTACAGGCAGATTCTTTAGCTCTAAGCCACCAGGAAAGTTACTCATATATATATATATATATATACACACACACACACACATACATACAAACACAGAATAGATATTTATATATATACATATACACATATATTTGTAACTCCAATTTTATAACATCCTGCTATTTATTAAATTTTAACTAATAGCGTATCTAGCAATCTCCTAGTAAAACTTGGAAGAATTCACGCTCTCCTCAGTACACTTACTACATGAGTATGCAGTTCATTGAAGGTGTCCTAAAATAAGTTAATATTCTAAAAAAGGGACCTGATTCTAGATTTGGAGGGCAAAATGAGAAAAGAAACAGACAGTCCGCCATATGCTTGCTATGGAGTGATTTACCCAAAGTCACAGAGCTACTTATTGGCAAGCTGGTATTAAAACTCAAGACTCCTGACTGTAACTGACTGACTTTAAGTAAAAGTTGGCAGCATTTAGTAATTACAGAGAAAAGCTCAGAAATGTTGTCTTTCACTCTCTCTCTCTTTTTGTCACAGTGAATGGAATGGTGTTGAAATAGTCTTAAATGAAGAACACATTGTATTTAATTTTCTCCTTTTGGGCGAGGGAGACCTAGCTTTCATGGCTCCTGGGGATGAAAGAGACGACAGGAGTGTTATATCTTCTCTGATTCATTCTTCCCTAGTAATCCACCCCCTTCTAAGAGAATAACATTGCTTCACAGAGACCAGGGTGTATTTCTTTCTAGTTCCAAAGAAGCACAGAGATAAGTTGTTGTTCAGTTGTTCAGTCGTGTCTGACTCTATGCGACCCCATGGACTGCAGCATGCCAGGCTTCCCTGTCCTTCACCATCTCCTGGAGTTTGCTGAAACTCATGTCCATTGAGTCGATGATGTCAGCCAACCATCTTGTCCTCTGTTGCCCCTTCTCCTCCTACCCTCAATCTTTTCTAGAGATAAGCGGTGTATGCAAAGGAACTTTCTGCCATAATATATCCTGACACTTATGGCATAAGTACATTTGGAAGGAAGGGTTCAGTGGGTTCCCTTACCTATAGTCAAAAGATTTCCAAGCTCCTAAGAGGAAAGACTTAACTATTAAGAATACAGAACTTTGTGTAAGTATATATGCATACCTGTAAGTATCAAGTTGTCTTGGAGCAGTGAGTTTCCAGTTTTTAAGACATTTCTACAAATTTATTTTGCAGACCTTTTCAGAGGCAGTTAGATTTAATGTGGTCTATGGAGTTTTTGAAGTAGTTAACAATGCTCCACAACTTCTGGAAAAGCAGTTGAAAAAAATTCTACTAAACCAGCGACCTCGAAATCCTATCTATGATGTTGTAAGGAAAGGAAAGAGTGATGTTAAACCTGTTCAAGTGAACGCCCCTCACGAAGATGAGACCATTAATGTCAACTACAATGTCATGGTAAGAAAGTATATTTGAGTTACATCTTACTGGATAAATAAAGCATTAAATGAAATTATCATCAGATTCCTTGGGCGTCCCTTTCTAAAGTGTAACTGTATTTATTAAATTTTATTGTACTTATATACAAAGTATTTGTCAGTAACTGTATCATCTTATTCATATGAAATGACCAGTTTAGCAGTTTCTTGATATTTGATTATCAGTATGAGAAGGTTCATGTAATTTACTTTGAATATTTATAAAGTACAGTTAATTTTGGGTAGTATAAATAAATATATATATATCCTTTATAGTTTAGATGCATTCTAGAAAGTATGAGTATATAGACATATCTTGGATATATTGCAGGTTGGCTCCAGACCACTACAATAAAGTGAATATTGTGATAAAGCAAGTCACACGATTATTTTGGTTTCCCAGTGCTATAAAAATTATGTTTACACTACACTGTAGCCTATTAAGTGTACCATAACATTGTGTCTTAGGAAACAGTGTACATACCTTAATTAAAAAATACTTCATTGCTAAAAAATACTAACCATCATCTGAGCTTTCAACAAGTCTTTGTAGTAACATCAAAAATAACTGATCACAGATCACCATGACAGATGTAATAATAATGAAAAACTTCGAAAGATCATAGTTTACCCAAATGTGACACATAGACATGAAGTGAGCAAATACTGTGGAAAAAATGGTGCAGATAGACTTGCTTGCCACTGGGATGCCCCTAACCTTTAGTTGGTAAAGAACAGAGTATCTGTGAGGCACAATAAAGCAAAGCACAATGAAATAAGTTATGCCTGTACGGTGAATTTATTTCATGTGAGTTCTGTCGAGCAGTTGGGAATTGAGATTTCTATTTTTTGATCATTGTATTAGTTTCCGGTGTACAGCATAGTGATTTGCTATTTTTACACATTGTGAAATGAGAACCGCAGTAAGTCTACTTACCGTCGGTCACTATTACAAAGTTTTCACGTGTTATTGAGTATGTTCCCTATGCTGTGCATTGCATCCCTGAGACTTGTTTTATAACTCGAAGATTGCACCGCTTAATTCCCTTCACCTGTCTTGCCCATTCCCCCCTCCCCTCTGCAGCCACTGGTTTGTTCTCTATGATTCCATTTCTGTAGTGTTAGTTTGTTGTTTTTTAGATTCCACATATAAGTGAAATCATATCACATCTGTCTTTCTCTGTTTAAATTTCACTTGGCATAATATACCCTTTAGGTCCATCCGTGATTGTTGCAAATGGCAAGATTTCATTCTTATTTGTGGCTGAGTAATGCCTCATCTTCTCTATCCATTCATCCATCAATGGATATTTAGGTTGCTTTCCTATCTCAGTTACTGTGAATAATGATACAGTGAACTTGGCATACCTATATCTTTTTTAATTTGAGTTTTTCTTTTCTTCAGATAAATACCCAGAGGTGGAATTTCTGGATCATATAGTAGTTCTAGTTATAATTTTTGAGGAAACTCCATGCTATTTTTCATAGTTGTTTGTACCAATTTACATTACCACCAACAGAGCACAAGAGTTCTCTTTTCTCCATATCCTCACCAATACTTTGTTGTTTTTTTGAAAATAGCCATTCTGACAGGTGTGAGATGGATATCTCATTGTGGTTTTGATTTGCATTTCCCTTACAATTAGTGATCTTAAGCATCTTTTCATGTGCCTGTTGGCCATCTATATGTCTTATCTGGAAAAATGTGTGTTAAGTTCCTTAACCAATTTTTAAAATTGGATTTTTTTTTTTTGCTGTTAAGTTGTGTGAGTTCTTCATATATTTTCGATATTAATCCCTTATCAGATGTATCATTTGCAAATGGCTTCTTTGGTTCAGGAAGTTGCCTTTTTGTTTTGTTGATGGTTTCTTTTGCTGTACAAGACTTTTTAGTTTGATGTAGTCCCGTTTGCTTCCCTGTTGCCCTTGTCTGAGGAGACAGATCCAACGTAAAAATGTTGCTAAGATCAGTTTCAGAGAGCATATTGCCTATGTTTTCTTTTAGGAGCTTTATGGATTCAGGTCTTACATTTAAGTCTTTACTCCATTTGAGTTTATTTTCATATATGCTGTAGGAAAGTGGTCTAGTTTTATTCTTTTGCATATGGCTGTCCAGTTTTTTAAGCACCATTTATTGAAGAGACTGTCTTTCCCCCATCGTATAGCCTTGTCTCTTTTGTCATAGATTAATTGACCACAGAACTCTGGATTTATTTCTGGGCTCCTTATTCTGTTCTGTTGATCTATATGTCTGTGTTTTATTTTGACAATGACAATGATAGGAAGAGTTGACATTGAAGAATCAAAAAGCAATCTCGTTATGAATGCTTGGCCGCCACAAACCAGTTATCCCTGTGGTAACTTTTCTGAGACCTCCTGCTTAAAATCCTGAAGGTCAGAAGAATCATGAGGTCCTGCTTTCATGGTCTGTATTTGTATTAAAAATCAAGATCAAGTGAGCTTTACACTTCTGCTCCATGGGAGGTTTCTGTCCTCCCTGAGCTTGCCTTAGGACACCCGTGTTACAGTTTGACAGGTGTACCACCCCAGTCAAACTCCCTATGTGCCTGGAGAGGGTCACACCCAGCCAGCATGTGGCCGGGTGCTACGTGCCAGAAGTGAGAGCCCCTCAGGGCTTGCAGTAGCATCCTGCTTTAATTAATATAGGTTTATAGTATGGTTTGAAATCAGGGAACATAATACCTCCTGCTTTGTTGTTCTTTCTAAAGATTGCTTTGGATATTTGGGGTCTTTTGTGGTTTTATATAAATTCTGTGTGTGTTGTGTGTGTGTGTCTGTGCTCAGTCACACAGTAATGTCTGGCTCTTTGCGACCCCATGGTCTGTAGCTAGTCTCCTCTGTCCGTGGAGTTTCTCAGGCAAGCGTACTGGAGCTGGTTGCCATTTCCTACTCCAGGGGATCTTCCCTCCCCAGGGATCAAACTTACATCTCCTGCACTGGCATACAAATTATAGGATTATTCTAGTTCTGAGGAAAATGCCATGAGTGTTTTGCTAGGGATTGTATTGAGTCTTTAGAATAATTTGTAGAATGTTCATTTTAACAATAATAATTCTTCCCAGCCACAAGCATGGTGTATCTTTCTATTTATTTGTTTATCTTTAATTTCTTTCATCAATATCTTATAGTTTTCAGGCTACAGGTCTTTTACCTCCTTAGTTAAATTTACATGTATACCTGTGGTGGATTCATGTGATGTATGGCAAAACCAATACAATATTGTAAAGTAAGTAGCCTCCAATTAAAATAAATTTAAATTAAAAAAATTTACTCTTGTGTATTTTATTCTTTTTGATGCAGTCATAAATGTGATTGTTTTCTTAATTTTTCTTTCTGGTGGTTCATTATTAGAGTATAGAAATGCAACATATCTCTGTATATTAATTTTATATCATGCAACTTTACCAAATTCATTTGTTTTAATAATTTTTGGTAGTCTTTGTACTCAGTCATGTCTGACTGTTTGTGACCCCATGGACTGCAGCTTACCAGGCTTTTCTATCCATGGAACTTTCCAGGCAAGAATACTGGAATGGGTTGCCATTTCCTGCTCCAGGTTTGTTAGTCTTTAGGGTTTTCTATATATAGTGTCATGTCATCTGCAAATAGTGACTGTTTTACTTCTTTTTTTCCAGTTTGAATGTCTTTTTTTTTTTTTTTCTTGTCTGATTGCTGTGGCTAAGTGTTTGAACATCATATTGAATAAAAGTGGTTAAAAGAGTGGATATCCTTCTCTTGTTCCTGATCTTAGAGGAAAATTTTTCAGTTTTTCACCACCAACTATGATGTTAGCTGTGGGTTTGTCACCTGGCCTTTATTATGTTAACATATGTTCCCTCTCTGTCCACTCTGCTGAGAATTTTTTTAACCATAGATGGATGTTGAATTTTGTCAAATGCCTTTTCTGTATCTATTGAGATGATCGTATGATTTTTGTTAATTTTTTAATATGGTATATCACACTGATTTGTCAATATTGAATCATCCTTGCATCTCTGGAATAAATCCCACTTGATCTGATTTATTATTCTCTTAATGTGCTGTTGAATTCAGCCGTTATGTTTTTGTTTGTTTGTTTATTTCTGGCTGCACTGGGTCTTTGTGGCTGCATGCGGCGTTCTCTGTTTGCTATGGAGCAGGGCTACTCTGCGTTGAGATGTGTGGACCTCTCACATGGTGGTTTCTCTTGTTGCAGGGCACAGGCTCTAGGCACGCAGGCTTCGGGAGCTGTTAATGTGTGAGCTCAGTAGTTGTGGCATGTGGGCCCTAGAGTGCAGGCTCCGCAGGTGTCGGGCACAGGCTTAGTTGCTCTGCGAAAGGTGGAATCCTCTCAGACCAGGGATCAAACTTAGGTCCACTGCATTGGAAGGTGGATTTCTATCCATTGTATCACCATGGAAGTCCCAGCCATTATGTTTTACTGGATCTGTTTGCATCTTTTGTTATCAGGTATATTGGTCTGTAATTATCTATCTTTCTTTCTTTTTGGTTTTGGTATCAGGGTAATGCTGGCCTTGTAGGGTGAGTTTGGAAGTGTTCCTCTTCAATTTTCTGAAACAGTTTGAGAAGGATAGGTGTTAACTGTTTTTTAAATGTTTGGTAGAATTCCCGTGTGAAGGCTTCTGATCTTGCACTTTTGTTTTTTGGGAGTTTTTTTTTTTTTTTTTTTTTTAAATCACTGTGATTGATTTTCTGTTTCTTCATGACTGAGTCTTAGAAGATTTTTTGTTTTTAGGGATTTATCCATCTCTTCTAGATTGTTCAGTTGTTGACAAATAATTGTTCATATTAGTCTCTTATGATTCTATTTCTGTGATATTGGTTGTAGCTTCTCTTTTCTGGTTTTATTTAATTGGAACCTCTTATTTATTGATGAGTTTGAATAAAGGTTTATCAGTTCGATCTTTTCAAAGAACTGGCTCTTCATTACTCGTTTTTTTAGTCTCTATTTCATATATTTCTGCTTTGATATTTATTATTTTCTTCCTTGCCCTAACTTCGGGCTTCATTTTTCTACTGTGGTGCATAGCAGGTGAGATTGGAGTGCTCCCTCTGTGAGGGAAGCCACTGAGCTTTCCTCCTCTGCAATTGCTCACCTGTGAGTGTGCTGTATTGTGTTACTTTTCACCTGTCGTGCTGGCTCACAGATGACACTGTTGTTGGAACTGCTCTTAGCGCCCTGCCCCCAACTTACCTGTTGGTTTGCCAGCAATTGGCCCTGGTGTTTCTCCTGCATTTTCACCAGGCCACCTGTGTGAATCCACCAAAGTCAGGTCCTAGGATTGCAGCAGTCGTGTACCTGGACCCTCTGTGGTAGCTAGCTATGGAGGCAGCTCAGATTCTGACCTGGCCCAGTCTCTGTGTGTACATGCCCACAAAGCCCACAGCTGCTGAAACTAGACCCGTCTGAGCTGTGTGAGTGCTCATCCATTCGGACATTCCGCAAGAACTGAGTTCACAACACTGACAGTGAGGGTGTATTGTGAATCTGCAGCTCCTGTAGCCATGAGGAGAGATTTCAGCTCTCCTGTTGTAGTTGCATGGCCCCTGGGGCTCAGCTGTGGTTTCAGCCCCACCTCTGCACATGTTCCTACAAAGGCTGCCCCAGAGCACATCTGCCCTGCTGAGCTAGGCAGGGGCAGAGGTGATGATGGGCAGGGCATGCGAGCCTGCTCTGGGAGGTACCCCTCCTAGTATCCATGGAGACGGGTGCCTGGGGAAGGGGACTGAAATGGCTGTCCCCCTCCTTTGGGTCACTCAGCAGTGGTTGTCCTGCTTCTTTGGGGGCCCAGGCTTCTTCCATGAACATTCCCAGTTGTGGAGCTCCTTACTCCCATCCTTGCAGGCTGTCTCTTCACAGCCAACAACTGTCTCCTCCTTGTGTCCACTCTCCAAACCCCACGTTCCAGCACACAGCCCCTCTCCACATCAACAGGCAACAACTCAGGCTGGAGCATGCAGGGCTGCAGAGTGGAACATCCGTGTAGGTCTTAATCTGTCCTACCTGTCACAGACCAGTTGCTGTGCTTTCCTCCAAGCTCCTGAAGCTCCCCTTCTGTCCCAGCTGATCTGCCCAATGGTGAGGGGGCTTCCCTGAGTGCAGGAACCTCTTCTGTCCTTCAGCTCCCCACCAGGGGTGCAGGTACCATTCCGTTTCTCTTTTTCTTTTTTTCTTCCTTAAGTCCTACCCAGTTGTGTGAAGATTTTTCCTGTCCTTTTAGGTGTCCAAGGTCCTCTGGTAGTGTACAGCAGGCACTCTGTGAGAATTGCTCCATTTGTAGATGTATTCTTGATGTACTTGTGGGGAGAGGTGAACTCCACATCCTTCTATTCTGCCATCTTGACTCCATCCCCATCTCAATTATGTTCTGTGGAAACCTTGTTGGTTTTCATGCCTCTGTGGCCTCCGACAGAATCGTGAACTTCTGGCACTTGTTCACTTGCTAAGTCATGTCTGATTCTTTGCAACCCCATGGTCTAGAGCATGCCAGGCTTCCCTGTTCTTCACTATCTCCCAGAGTTTGCTCAGACTCATGTCCATTGAGTCGATGATGCCACCCAACCATCTCATCCTCCATTGGGAGCTCAGGGCCTTAGCCACTAGACCACCAGGGAAGTCCCCTGTGTGTGATTATTTTTAACCTGTTTTATAACTGTGAAAATACTGAGACTGATGAATTTTTTGGGTCATTTTTCCTCTTTCAGTAAGTTACTTAAGTTTTCTGGATTCAGTTTGGTAGTTGGTACCATGTAGATAATAGCTGATATAGGTTTGCTGAGAGAATTAATGAAGTGTACCAGCAGACAAAGTGGCTTCAAACTTGAGACTCGGGGTTCTTTCTCTTGTCCAAATAGAAGGTAGAGGCAGGCTCCCTATAAGAGCTAGAGGTAACATTGCTCTAGTGATTAGACCATCATTGTCCTAACAGGTGATTTTCTGTGATATTTTCTTTTTCACTTGTCTTCTAACAGTGTCTCAATCGTGAACAAGGTATTCACTGGGTCAAAAAAGAAAGACTTCCAACATTTCTGGAAAGTGATTGTTACTTTGAATACAGGTATTGTAATCTCATTAATATACATATATTTTAAATGATTTTTTCACCAAAAATTATTTTTCTTTACTTTCTTAATAAAATTGTGTACCTTTAACCCCACTGGAGTTTGTATTTTGGTTACTATGTAGTATAACATACAGCATTGGTAAAAATTGCTTAACATTTCCAAAGAGATTTCATAGAAACAGTACCTAATAAATGTACTTTAATTCTGCTTCTTTAATCATTATATTTAATTTTTTTTCTACTTCTGTAAAGATATTTATGTACAGGGTGATAAAAAATGAATATGAATGTCATAAAAAAGACAGAATGTTCTAGTACAGGGCCAAGTTTTCTTTTATGCTCCCTGACTTTTAAAGTTTAAGTTCCTAAACAGTCTGAAATTTTACTAAAATTTGACCATTTCTTAGAACAGCCATTTTCTAAAATACAATAAAACAGAATAATTATTAATTAATTAGTGATCCTATGAATAAGCCATTAATTTTAGCAGCTCCTAAGAGAATCATCCTGCAAAGCTAGGAGGGAAGATTGATTTGAATACATAAAATAAAATTTTAGTTTTTATTCTGAATTCTACCATATTTGAAATTTATTTCAATTTGTATGATTTCTGAAATACAGGTTAGCCAAATTGATTTCACAAGTAAGATGGAGTGAATCAGGCATGAATATCATATTAGGTACAGAGTTTTCACCCTGGGTCCCGAAAAAACCACCCAGTCCACCACCTCCTCCTGTTGAAGAAGATGATGTTATAATTATGAAAAAGTTCTACATTTCTCTGGGCGAGGTAAAAGTTTGAGTGTTTCTTTGTGACTTGGCACTTTGGTGAAACTTGTCTTTTTAGAGACATGATGTTCATTTGAATAAGAAAATGTTTTCAAATACTTCGAAAGTAGATTTAACAGAAATTCTTTTGGATTTATGCTGACTTATTTGCCCTACACTCTTTCACCTGAAATGTAATTAGAATTATTATTGTCATGTGTACAAAGGAAAATGGAAAATTGAAGAGCTTGCCCACTGTCACATGGGAAGTAAGGCTTTCATTGTTCATTCCAATTTTTTATTATTTAGAATCTATAATATTTGTACAAAGCAATGATAAATTGGATCTTCTCCTCCCTATTGTCAAGATTATTCTTTAGTAATTAAATGCATTACTGTTTAACTGTCACCAGGTATAAATTTGCCCTCCACAATTGGAGATTGTTGGGTAGTGTAAGTACGTATGAAGAAATCTAACCCAGAATCAGATGTCCTTTTGGAGAACCATAGTATGCTGCTGCTGCTGCTGCTAAGTCGCTGCAGTCGTGTCCGACTCTGTGTGACCCCATAGATGGCAGCCCACCAGGCTCCCCCATCCCTGGGATTCTCCAGGCAAGAACACTGGAGTGGGTTGCCCTTTCCTTCTCCAGTGCATGAAAGTGAAAAGTGAAAGTGAGGTTGCTTAGTCGTGTCCGGCTCTTTGCGACCCCATGGACTGCGGCCCACCAGGCTCCTCCGTCCATGGGATTTTCCAGGCAAGAGTGCTGGAGTGGGGTGCCATTGCCTTCTCCATAGATAGTGAAAATTATTGTTAGATCTTTGGCTTTATCAGGGAGGGAACCTTTTCCTTCTACACTTGTAGGTTCTTTGACTGGTCTAATTAAAAAATACTGATATAAGACAGTTATAGGCAAAAAAAAAAAAAAGGTAATTTAGTTATGTACAGGAGCCCTTTAAGAATATGAGACCCAAAACAAGTTGGGCAGTTGAGCTCTCCTGAGCTTGGGAATGGGATAGGAGCCTGGGGCTTCAGAGGGGAATAGGGTAAGTCACAGGACTGTAAGAAGACTAGATGTTTGCTAATTAGATGTTTGCCTGCCATAGAGGTAGGTAGTCATTCACAGAAAAGTTATCTCTGGTACTGGCTCTCTCTGAGCCTGGCCCTGTAACTAAATTCTTTTAGGTAGTTAAAGGAGAGGTAAATGTTTTTCTTGAGTCTGCTGGGTCGAGGTCTCCTTTGGCTCACAATAATCCAGGTCATGGCATATTTTGGGGTCACTATCCTGCTTCTCTTTACCTTCTAATTATCAAATCTTCTCTCTGGGAACAGGTTTCCAATATACAATTCTTTGCAAAACCAGGAACTGCAAGTATGTTACCCATGTGTTGCTATTGTCCTAGTTTCCATTCATGACAGATATTGCTAATCAATCATGGCAATTTTCCTGCTGAGCTAAGACTTGGCTCTAAATTCTTTTCAACACAGCCCCCTAGGCAGGCACTTCCAATTGATCAAAGATGTCATTCAAGAGGAAAACATCTCTGTTGGAATGGATATCCTTACCCTATCTTTTTGAACATTTTTTTTCATGTGTAAGATCCTATATAATTTTGTGGTTTGACAGTTCTATCAGCAATATTTGGCAAAAATGTTAAAAAAAAATGCGTGCCAGTCCCATTATTTCCTCTGAATAATGCTCAGGGATATACTAAAGTCACATTTTTCTTTTCTCTTATATTTATTTTTCAGTATTTATTTTTTCTCTTAACATATGTGTTCTAATAATGTTAGGGATGTCAAAAACGTACTAATGGTAGAGGTCCATAAACATGCAAAGGAAAGAATCAATCTAGGAGAATGAGTTCTGATTCCTTAAATGTGAATTGAATCAAATATAAGAAAATAAAAATCCAAGCTACTTTACTTTTACTATTTTCTGTGATGGAAAACTCATTTTTTGTCAACTTGAGTAATACTTGAATTATATATTTCTTTTTAATAGCCTTTGAACTTGAGTGTTCAATTTTTGGGGCCGTTAAATCATTAAACCATGCTGCTGCTGCTGCTGCTAAGTCGCTTCAATTGTGTCTGACTCTGTGCCACCCCATAGACAGCAGCCCACTAGGCTCCTCTGTCTCTGGGATTCTCCAGGCAAGAACACTGGAGTGGGTTGCCATTTCCTTCTCCAGTGCATGAAAGCAAAAAGCGAAAGTGAAGTCGCTCAGTCATGCCCAACTCTTAGGGACCCCATGGACTGCAGCCCACCAGGCTCCTCCGTCCATGGGATTTTCCAGGCAAGAGTACTGGAGTGGGGTGCCATTGCCTTCTCCGAACCATGGCTATAGATAGGTATTAATCCTTATGATAATTAGTAATATTTCTTTGTCTTCAGTTATACCATCTAAACACAAACAATTAACCCATCTTTTAAGAATATAAAGTAGAGTAGTTAACTGTTTTTATATCTGGCTAACTACTTCTTTCTCCTCTATCTTCCGCTCTCTTACCTTTTTGTGTAGTTAATTTAATGACTCTTGTATGTTGGTCTTAATTCCTTGATAGTTCCTTAATTATTTTGGTCTCCTCTCAGTGCTTAGGATAGAACTTGGAACAGAGTAGTCATTTAATAAGTATTTTGAATGAATATAATTAGTAGTAAATGATTTGGTTTTAGAGAAAGAAAAAGAGGAAACAAAAGGAAATTAGATTCAAAGCTACTATCTACCTTACTTCTAAAAGGGACAGTACCACACCAGTGGCACCTGGTGTTTCTCTCTCTTGCCTTTGGTCTTGTTATGTAGTCTGACTTGCCCCACTAATTCTCCATAATTCCATTTGAGCCTTGCCTCCTCTGTAAGTGTTCCTTAGGCTAAGATGACTTAGTTGGAAAAAGGAAAAGTGAGAGTAATGCTGGACAGTCCCTTCTCTGCTTCTGTTGAACAAGTTGGATTATCCTAGAAAAGTAGGTGAGGACATTTCTAAGAGAAGTGGGAAGAAGAATCTTCCCAGGGCATCTGAGATGCAGTTTCTTAGGACTGGGGCTTTTGAAGCTGCATGTCAGGTTGAGAATTGGATCAACTGATTCAGTAGTACATAAAAGAAAGGAAAAACTGAAGACTCCATCCAGGGGCAGGTGAGTCAGAAATCATCCTTCAGGAAGCATCCCATCCAAGCAAAGTTGCGAAAACAGGATCTAGGGTAAAGGGGAAGTTGAACGTGGAGAGGTTTCCAGTGCTCCTGAGAGTAAGTTTTTGTCATGTTAAGGAGTTGTTAAAAACACTGAGCCTGACCAGATGGAACTAGGGGCATGAAATCATTGAGAAAGTTGTAAATGGAAGCAGCTGGCAAAAGATGCATCCAAAGACTGATGAGCTATGGAGACTGCCAAGTTAACTTAGATGGTGGCAATTTGTAGTGAATCCAGGAAATAAGGTTGTGTGCTTCTGGTGGAGAGTGAAAAATTTGATGGGTATTGGGCTCCTTTTTTTTTCCTTTGATCATCTAATATGAAAATAATCTGAATTGAAATTTCTTTATCATTATTTGCAGCTAATGAATTTTTCTGTGTACAGTATTCTTTTCTTTCACAGCATAATTTTTCCTTTACATATTGTACTATACAAATTGAGTATTATCATGATTTATCCAGATTCATGATTGGAAGAATACTTGCTAATATTGGTTAAACAAATGTGCTCCTTTCTTCCTAGGCCTCCTATACTCAAACAAAAGATTGGTTTGCCTTAGCAAAACAATGTCAGCAAACAGTACCCACCTTTTCATTACCATCTTGTGTTTTCCACGACAAAACGGAATCACCAGTTGTTTCATCTGTTTCTGGTAAGCAGAAAAGGACAAGGACAAGAATGGCCCCAGAATTCCTTTTTACATCTTTTGTTGTTGTTATTCTAAACTTACAACAGTTAGTGAATAGGGAAAAAACCGGTATCTCCTGCAACTCCACCTTCTACTGTTTTCTAAGAGACAACCTGGGATAGTGAGAAGAAGAGGGGTTTAGAACCCAACTCTGGTACTTATTAGTTTTGACTTCTGCAAATTTTCCCCTTCTGGTAACCTTGCTTTTGTCATCTGTAAGATTAAACTAATGATGCGTACATACTGAATATATAAAATGTTTAGTGCTTGGTACCTGATAGACAGTCAATGAATATTTGCTTTATTACTATTTCCTATTACAGTTTACAAATTCTTATTATTAAGAATTTGAAATGAAGTGGGTACAACCTTTCCCTCCTCCTAAAAGTAAATAGTGATTAATGGAACTTGAGTTATCCTACTGTTTTTAAGTTCAGACGATTTTTCACCTTGAAAAGCAGATAAATGTCTGCTGTTGGTGGGTGAACTTTGGTGGGTGACAGAAACTTTTCGTAAATAAAGGGGACCTTCCAGAAATGGTCCAGAAAGGACTTCCGTGGTGGCTCAGATGGTAAGGCGTCTACCTACAATGGGGGAGACCTGGGTTCGATCCCTGGGTCGGGAAGATCCTCTGGAGAAGGAAATGGCAACCCACTCCAGTACTCTTGCCTGGAAAATCCCATGGACAGAGGAGCATGGTGCGCTACAGTCCACGAGGTTGCAAAGAGTCTGACACGACTGAGTGACCTCACTTTCACTTTTCACTTTCATGCATTGGAGAAGGAAATGGCAACCCACTCCAGTGTTCTTGCCTGGAGAATCCCAGGGACGGGGGAGCCTGGTAAGCTACAGTCCATGGGTTTGCAAAGAGTCGGACAGACTGAGCGACTTCACCTTATCTTACCTTACCTCCAGAAACAGTAGTAATTAATATATGATATTGCTAGAGGAAAAAAAAGTCTAGCAATGTGATTCAGGAAGGGAATCCCGCAATTCACTAAATTATTGCATAGTTCCTTTGATAAGTACCAGAAACCTCAGAGGGTAATAAATCTGGAGTCTCTAGAATTGAACCTAAATCTAGGTAAAGAGGAAAATCATCTTTCTAATTGGAAATTACGGAATTTATAGATTTCTTACTCTTGCCTCCAAATAGTGAAGTA
The DNA here is from genome assembly GCF_014754425.2 of Oryx dammah. Taxonomy (NCBI): domain Eukaryota; kingdom Metazoa; phylum Chordata; class Mammalia; order Artiodactyla; family Bovidae; genus Oryx; species Oryx dammah. The sequence continues at coordinate 75,982,379 of NW_024070203.1, forward strand.
GGAAATTGGAGAGTGAAGTTAGTGAACAGAGAAAGAAAGGATACCAGGAAAGCAGTGAGCAGAAGTGCCAGGCTTGTACTCTCTCTCCATGTTTGTGGGGTTAAGTGTATACCCACTATCCTTTCACAGGTCTACAAAAGTCTAATCTCAATTTTAGGGAAATTTATTATACATATTTTGATTAAAATTATGAAAAGTTTTCAGTTTATTGAGATTTGAAATCTGTTACAGAGAAAATTGAGGTTGGGACACATGGATCAGGGTTTTCCTGATCCGTGGCTTTGTGAGCAGTAGATTTGCCATGTGAAACAAAGCACAGACATCAGATATTTCACTGATATCTGACAGACTAAAAAAAAAAAAAAAGGCTAGACTACATCTTTAGAAAAAGTGTAAATGTAGTCCATTTGTATTTGTAAGTCTTCACAAGGACTTTATGCAATTTTTAAATTTTAATGATAGGTTGTAAGTATAGTAGTAATTGAATTTTTCTCATAAAATAGTCAGTTTAAAAATTGCTAATATGACTGCAATTCTGGTCTGTTCATCTATCATCTCATCATCTATGGTAGCTAATTTTATTTTACCATGCAACAGGAAACATTAAAGTGCACACAATCATTTGGTATACACATTCTAACTCTTTAATGGACTTGGCCTTTGCATGTTGACATTATCAGCCTGAAATATTACATTTTAAAAGTGTGTCATGTCTTTTTAAAGATCCTCTTTATTGAGGATAGCAAATATTTAGTTCATCTGCCACCAATATCCTCTTCAGGTCCAGGGAAAATATGGCCAGTCCCTGTTGGCACTTCTTTTCTCTCAGTTCAGTTCAGTCACTCAGTCGTGTCCGACTCTTTGCTACCCCATGAACTGCAGCACGCCAGGCCTCCCTGTCCATCACCAACTCCCAGAGTTTACCCAACCTCATGTCCATTGAGTTGGTGATGCCATCCAACCATCTCATCCTCGGTCGTCTCCTTCTCCTCCTACCCTCAATCTTTCCCAGCATCAAGGTCTTTTCAAATGAGTCAGCTCTTTGCATCAGGTGGCCAAAGTATTGGAGTTTCAGTTTCAACATCAGTCCTTCCAATGAACGCCCAGGACTGATCTCCTTTAGGATGGACTGGTTGGATCTCCTTGCAGTCCAAGGGACTCTCAAGAGTCTTCTCCAACACCACAGTTCAAAAGCATCAATTCTTCAGTGCTCAGCTTTCTCCACAGTCCAACTCTCACATCCATACATGACCACAGGAAAAGCCATAGCCTTGACTAGACAGACCTTTGTTGACAGAGTAATGTCTCTGCTTTTTAATATGCTATCTAGGTTGGTCATAACTCCTTCCAAGGAGTAAGCGTCTTAATTTCATGGCTGCAGTCACCATCTGCAGTGATTTATAACATCTAGTTAACAGTTAAAAGAAAACTTTTACATTCATATCTAATCTAATAGCCTTTTATGATTTAATACAGAGAGTTTTATCTTTGATGATGGAGTTCACCCCAGGACGAAAAAGGGCCTATTAAAAACCACTAGATTAATCTCCGAATTTGAAGAAGATGGGTCTGTATCTCTACAGGACACTCCTTCTCAAGCTCTTCTGAGGATATACCTTGAAAAGCAACAGAATGTTGATAAAAGCCTGACACTGCACTTCTCAACATGTGAAGAGTTTTTAAGATCTTACATCTCCTTTATTTTGAGAGTGGCAATTCATCAGATTCTTGGAGCAACACTTAGAGAAAGCCCAGATTATGTAAATTTCAGAAACGTAACAGAAGTGGTATTTGATGACATTGGGGGGCCTACCTCTAGCAAGAATGTTTTGTTCAATGAAATGCTAAGGGATAAGTCGGAAAACGTGTTAGAACAAGCAGCTTCAAAACCTGTCGGCGCTGGACTCGACGGCAGGGCTGATTGGCGTATTTCTCACAGAACTTATGACATTGGCAATAGAAAGGAGTTTGAAAGATTTAAGAAATTTTTAAAAGGTACCTTAGGGGAGAAGTATTGGTGGCTATGGATGGATATTGAGAGGTTAAAAGTTCTTAAGAATCCTGGAAGACATCAAAGGTATTTCTATTTTTTTTTCAATTGTTTTAAAACCAAATTATAAGATATTAGTTTGGGTCATCTAAGCACAGACAGAAGGCCTGGAATGAATATATACATGTAATTTATACTTTTAGAAGAATTAATAATAAGATTTATTTTATTATAATTAAATTGATTTACAGAAAAGGTACCTTATGCCAGTGTAAAGGGCTGGCTGTTCCTGGCAGCCTGCTCAGTTAACAAATTCTGCGGTCTTTAGCCAGATGCCACTTAGACATATCTGAATGAGATATCTGCTGGATACGATCTGCTGGAGAGAGCCTCTTAGGTCCGATGGGGCATGGGCCTTTGTTTAGCTGCTCCATATGTGTTAGGTCACTATAAGTCTTATGAACCTTGGAGGACTCTGCTTTACGTCCTTCTCTTGTCTGTGTTCTCCTGATCTGCTCTGAAGTAGACTGTGATCCCCATTAAAGGTTTGACTGAGTAAATACTAGAGACTGGGTTATTCCAGTTACTCGGAGGCATTCAGATCACAAAGCTCATTCTTGTACATAGTTATAAGAGCAGGGGTTACCAAAGGGTTGATTATGAAGCATGACCTAATTGACCCTGGGATGGAAGGCTGCTACCTCTTTCTAAGACATGTTAGGGAAAGGCTATACAGTCAACCTACATAGGTTCTTCAGAGTTAATACTCTATTAGTTCCTATTGTTGCTGTCATTAATTGCCACAGACTCAGTGGCTTGAAGCAACATAAATTAATTTTCTTCTGATTAAAAGGTCAGAAGTCTAAATGGGTCTGCAGGCCTGCATTCCTTCTGGCACTCCAGGGGAGAATCCATTTCCTTGCCTTTCCCACTTCTGAGGCTATCTGCTTTCCTTGGTTCAGGGCCCCTTCCTCTGTCTTCAGAGCCAGTGGCACGACATCTTTCCTCCTCTCTGACCTCTGCTTCTGTCCTCCCATCTTTTCTCTATGACTGTTACCCTCCTGCCTCCTTCTTAGAAGGATTGTTAATGATTACATTAGCACCAGCTAGATAGCCCAGGATAATCTCCTCAAAACCCTAATCACCTCTGCAGAGTCCCTTCTGCCATGTAAGATCCCATTCTTAGGTTCTGGAGATGAGGGTGTGGACATCTTAGCAAGGCCATTGTTCAGCTCACCAAAACTATCCTTCCCATTCCCACACCTGTGGGACCTATTTTTATCTTCACACTGGTACTCCTGTAACTCACTTTTGGTTCTTTGTTCAGTTGCTCAGTTGTGGTCCTACTCTTTGTGACCCCACTTTTGGTTCTAAGATATTTCATTAGTTGCTTGAAACATTTTGGAAGTGAAAATATTTGGCTAGTTGAATATTGTGTCACCATGTATGTGTGTGCCCATTTGTGTATGTGTTTTATTTCAGACATATTGAGAAGATGAAAAAATGCTTTCTAGTGAGCAGTGGAGATTACTACCTTTCTGCAGAAGTCTTATCAAAATTTAAACTACTAGATGGATCTCAGTGGAATGAAGAACACTTAAAAAAAATTCAGACTGAGGTTGTAAAACCTTTACTTCTTTATTGGTAAGAAAAATAATGAGAATCAAAGTTATTTGCTTTCACTTTTATTAAGCTAGTTACAGGTTATACTTTTTGTCTTAAGGATATATGAGTTATGGGAATTTTAAATGACAAGATTATTATATTATCCTCGGCCTTCTTTAAAGTACCTATCCTTTAGATAATGTTGGTGTTTGAGGGACTTGCAGTTCAGTTCAGTTGCTCAGTCGTGTCAACTCTTTGCAACCTCATGAACTGCAGCACGCCAGGCTTCCCTGTCCATCACCAACTCCCAGAGCTTACTTAAAACTCATGTCCATCCAGTCGGTGATGCCATCTAACCATATCATCCTCTGTCGTCCCCTTCTCCTCCTGCCCTCAATCTTTCCCAGCATCAGGGTCTTTTCCAATGAGTTGGTTCTTGGCATCAGGTGGCCAAAGTCTTGGAGTTTCAGCTTCAGCATCAGTCCTTCCAGTGAATATTCAGGAGTGATTTCCTTTAGGATGGACTGGTTGGATCTCCTTGCAGTCCAAGGGACTCTAAAAAGTCTTCTCCAACACTATATTTCAAAAGCATCAATTCTCGGGTGCTCAGCTTTCTTAATAGTCCAACTCTCATATCCATACATGACCACTGGAAAAACCATAGCCTTGACTAGACGGACCTTTGTTGGCAAAGTAATATCTCTGCTTTTGAATATGCTGTCTAGGTTGGTTATAGATTTTCTTCCAAGGAGCAAGCATCTTTTAATTTCATGGCTACAGTCACCATCTGCAGTGATTTTGGAACCCCAAAATTAAAGTCTCTCACTGTTTCCGTTGTTTCCCCATCTATTTGCCATGAAGTAATGGTGACCAGATGCCATGATCTTAGTTTTCTGAATATTGAGTTGTAAGCCAACTTTTTCACTCTCCTCTTTCACTTTCATCAAGAGGCTCTTTAGCTCTTCTTCACTTTCTGCCATAAGGGTGGTGTCATCTGCATATCTGAGGTTATTGATATTTCTCCATTACAAGATGGGTTTTAACTCCATGTTAACTTTGTGAATGTATCCTCCTACACTTGACCTCTTATGCTCAGTATCTCTTCAAATTGATGTGTGTGTGTTTGTGTGCATGTGCATACATGTACAATAGCTCAAGTTAGATTTATCATCTCAGTAAACATTCCATGAACACTTCCTGTGAGCCAAGTGCTGTGCTAAGGGTACAAGGGTAAAACATAGTCAAATCTAGTGGTCCTACTCCAGTGGGAGGAACCTACATGTGAAACGAGCGTACTAAAAGCAAGTGTAGTGGATGCACAGGACACAGAGAAGAGGTAGTATTTCACCTGGGACTCAAGGGACTCGAGAAGCATGGAGAAGAGCATGGGCCTCATGAAGGAAATGTGTGCTATCTGAGGATCAGTGAGCTGTCCGGTGTGGCCATGATCGATCTGATGATGTCACTTCCCTGCTTTAAGGCTTTCACTAGTTACCCCCAAGCTTTCAGTGTAAGGTTCAAATTCCTTAAGTTAACAAATAAGGTCATCATGATTTGCCCCTTGCCTCTGTCTCTCGATTATCTCCTATCTAGGTATTTCAGATTACTTGTATACTTTGTATTTTCTCATATATAGAGAGAATGTTGTTTTTCTCTGTATAAATTTCTGTTCTTAAATATTTAAGAAGGGCAGAAAGGTATAAATTATAATATGCACCTATATACACACCACCTGGCTTAAAAAGCATTACAAAAAATATAGTAGAAGCTTTCCTTTTCTTAAATTTTTGTTTTGAGAGAATGATAGATTCATATGAAGTTGTAAGGAATTACACAAAGATTCTGTGTACCTGTTACCCAGTTCCCTGCCAGCCCCGCCCCGATGGTAACATCTTGCTTAACTGTAGTACAATATTGCAGTGATGGAATCGACATTGATAAAGCTCAACAATCTTTTTTCATATTTTGCCAGTTTCTCATAATTTATTTCTCTGTATATAGTTTTGTCACATGCACTTGCCATTACAGTCAAGATACAGAGCAGTTACATTACCACATGCATCCCTTTGTATTGCTCTCTTATAACCATGTCTGCCTCTTACCTTCCCCCTTTCTCATAATTACTGGAAAACTACTCATCTATTATATAAATGAAATAATGTAATATGTAATCTTTGGGGATTATTTTTTCATTCAGGATAATTCCTTTGAGATGCATCCAAGTTGTTTTGTTCTTCATTACTGAGTAGTATTCTGTTGTGTGGATGTTACACATTCAGTCTCCCATTGAGGGACATTAGGATTGTTTTCAGTCTTTTGATATCACTAATAAAGCTGCTGTGAACATTCATGTACAGATTTCTGCATGAACGTAAATCTTCCTTTCTCTGGAATTAAAGTCCAGGAATGAGATTAGTGGGTTATATAATCTGTTTTTAGTTTCAGTAGTGTTGGTGGCTCAGTCCTGTCTGAATGACCCTTTATGACCCATAGACTGCAGCCTGACAGGTTCCTCTGTCCGTGGAATTCTCCAGGCAAGAACACTGGAGTGGGTTGCCATTCCCTTCTCCAGGGGATCTTCCCAACCCAGGGATCAAACCTGGGTCTCCCGCATTTCAGTCAGGTTCTTTACCGCGTGAGCCACTAGGGAAGCCAGGGCATGGCAGCCCACTCCAGCATTCTTCTCTAGAGAATTCTGTGGACAGAGGAGCCTGGTGGCCTACGGCCCGTGGGGTCACAAAGAGTTGGGCGGGACTGAGGGGCTAACGCTTTCACTTTCAGGGATGATGCCTATGGTGTCAGCCTGAGAACTCTTTGTCCAGTGCTATATTCAGAAGATTTTCTTCTGTTCTGCTCTTTAAAAACCTTACAATGCTATGTTTTAATTTAAATCCATGGCCTATTTTGAGTTAATTTTTAAAGAGGGTGTGAGGTTGAGGTCAAGGTTCAGTTTTGTTTTGTTTTGTTTCTTGCTTATGGATATCCAGTTGCTCATCCTCATTTATTGAAAAGGCTGTTTTTCCCCTTCTTTTCTATGTTTTACATTAACATACAGTAAAAGCAGACTGTATAGATTCCCGTCACCACTGTGACAGTCAGCGCACAAACATCACCCTAGGAGACTCTCAGAGCACCCTTTTGTCATCAGACTCTTCCTCCTCTCTTCACCCCTGGCAACCACTGATCTGTTGTTTGTCACTGTATTTTTGTCTTTTTTTAGAATGCCATATAATTATACAGGATTAACTTTTTGAAACTGACTTCTGTTGGTCAGCACACTGCCACTGAAGCATAATGCATCCAAATTGTTGCACCTATTGTAGTTCATCCATTTTGTTATTTTGACTTTCCAGTTGTTCATTGTTGGTAAGTAGAAATGTGATGCGGAGAAGGAAATGGCAAGCCGCTCCAGTATCCTTGCCTGGAAAATTCCGTGGACCGAGGAGCCTGGTAGGCTACAGTCCATGGGGTCTCAAAGAGTGGGGCACGACAGTGACTAGCACTTTGAGTTTCACCTTTTTCCTGGGCAATTAGACTCTTTAAATATGGTACCCCAACACATGAGGCTTCTCTCTCTGGTCTGTGTTCTGATCATCCTGCTGCTGGGAAGGGAAGGGTGGGCTGATTCTCCCGCACCTCCAGGATGGTGCTCTGGGGCTGTCGCTGGAAGTCGGAGAGAATTGCCTGGTGATGGGGGGCCCCCAGCAGCTGTACCATCTGGATACCTACATCCCCCTGCGGATCAACTGTGATGAGAGCAAGGCAGCCTTCCATCAGAAGAGAAAGCAATTGATGGTGGCGATGCCCCTTCTGTCAGTCCCTTCTTGACCGGATGTCTTCCTGTGCTTCTGTGTTGAGGGGAGAGGCTGGTGGCTTCTCTAAAACTGAAATAAAAGATATTTGCCTTTGAAAAAAATAAAAGAAATGTGATGGACATGTGTGTGCACTCAGCTCAGGCTGGAGAGAGCAGAAGCCCTTCCATCTCAACTGCTAACCTCAAACAGGCCGCCTGTGCCTTCTGGCTCTTTTGGTGCTCCTCCATTCTCAGGGCCACCGTCAGGCACTTCCTTCCTCCTGTGGCCCACACACCGATGTCACGCAGGTCTTGTGGCTGATTTTTGTACCCACTGCCTGTATACTGGGGTTTGTGGGATACCTCGTCACATTAACACGTGTTATTCTAAATGTTGTCCATGAGTTTTTGGTTTTGCTATCTAGTCATGCTGCCTGATTTTATGAAGGGATTCAGAGATGTAGAAAAACAATATTGCTGACATTGCCATTTTCCCAGAATCCTTTCTTACCTTTTTTCTTGATCTAGCTAAATCCTGTGTATTCTTTAAAATTAAAAACCTAAGTATAAACAAATACTCATGTATTTCCCACCATGTTGGTTGGGAAATAAAGCATTGTGAAGACCCCTGAAGGTGCCTTGCTGGTTACCCCATCCTCCATCCACTTGGAGGGAGCCACTTTCTGAACCTGTGATTACCACCTTACTTTTTTCATTGCAGTTTTACCAACCATGTATGCAAATAAATCCCTAAACATGTATTTTTATCTTCCTGCTCTACAGCTTTATAAAAATGGAATCGTGTTGCCTGCCATCTTTTGTGTCTTCTGTCAACATTAGGGGCTTCCCTGGTGGCTCAGACCGTAAAGAATCTGCCTGCAGTGTGGGAGACCTTGATTTGGTCCCTGGGTCAGGAAGATCCCCTGGAGAAGGAAATGGCTACCCACTCCAGTATTCTTGCCTAGAAAATTCCTTGGACAGAGGAGCCTGGTGGGCTGTAGTCCATGGCATCACAAAGAGTCAGACATGACTGATTTGACTGTAACTGTATTGAGAGTTTTTATCAATTTTCACTGTTGTATACCGTATTCCACTGCATCAACATACCATAGATTATTTATTGTTTAAAAAAATTTGTGTCATTTTCTCATTTTACAGTTACAAGCAATGCTGTACGCATATCCCCTTTTCCAAAATAGTTGTACCAACTGCACTCCCACCAACAGAATATAAGAGTACTTATTACTACAAATTCATGATAACATTTGATAGTGTGAGATTCTTAAATTTTTGGCTGTGTATTTGGTATGTCATTGGTGTTTGGTGTTTTTAATTGGCATTTCCCTGATTATTGTTGATGCTGATAACTTTTCAATATTTAGTGGTCATTTGGATTTCAGCTTTCATAAGTTCCCTGTGTATCTTCTTTGCCCACTTTCCTTTTGAGAGATACATAGATAGATGGATAGATATGATAGATACACGTAACACACACATAACATAGCAGGGAGAGGATAGGGAGCAGGAAAAGAAGAAGAAATTATTAGAAAAGGGATGTGGCAAGACTGATCATTGTGAACACATATTATATGTTCTGATTTTTGAGGCTTATTGCCTAGATTAATCTTAAATTTTTTTTTTCTCTAACTAGGGCCCCAAGATTCTGTGTTACTCATACATCCTCAACAAAACATGCTAGTGCTGAACTGAAATTCTGGCACCTTCGTCAAGAGCAACCAAGGAAGGATGTTGACCCTTTCCCACAAATGGCAACCCTCTTGCCATTAAGACCCAAATCTTGCATTCCACAGTTATCTGAGATGCAGGTAGGTTGTCCAGCAATACTTTGATCTCTTAAGTTTGTACTAAAATGTCGATGCTTGGGTTTTGTACACTTGCCCTGAAGTTTTATCATAAGCTTTTAATTTTTTTTTTTTTTGGTTTTTGTTAATGTACATGCTGCAGCAATTAGGAAATAAGAAAATCTATGGATCGTTCCTCACCAGTCTGCCAATGTGATTTTTGAACATGCACGATCGTGTTGCTTACTTGATCAAAACTCCCTAGTGGCCTCCTCTTTCAGTCAGAATACAGGCTAGAGTCTTTATGCAGCTGTCCATGGCCCTGCTAGCTTCCTGGCCTTATTTCCTAGCATTCTTCTCTAGCTTACACCACTCCATGCTGTTCCTGGAACACACCAAACAGACACCTGAGAGTGTTGCACTTGCTCTTTCCCTTCAACTGGAGCACTCTTCCTCCAGATATGTGTGTGGTCGCCCCTCACACACCTCGGTGTCTGCCCTGGTATCACTTAGTCAGAAAGGCTGCCCTTGATTCTTCCATGTAAGCACGCTGTGCAGGCCAGCACAGATTACTATCCAAGCTCTCTGCTCTGCTTTATTTTGCCTCATCATACTTCAGACCACGCTGATTTATGTTTATTGTCTTTCACCTCCTACCAGAATATAAGGGACTTTTCTTTGTTAACTGCTTTCTCTCAGTGCCTGGAATAGCGCCTGGTGCTTAATAAGTATAAACTGAACAAACAAGTGAAAAATAGCAATGGCAAAATTAGAAATGGTGAGCATTATTTTCACAACAGGGAAGAATAAGATAGGACCAAAAATAGGAAAAGTCCACAAAGAGAAGAAAAGTTAACCAAATTTACAGAGAAGAAGTAAATAACCCTATGTGCTTTGGCACAGAGATGTAATAAATGTAGCTAAGACATACATTTCAGAAGTAAAGAGCCTTATTACTCTTTCTAGCCTTTAAAGGTGTCACAGAATGTTGTGTTGTTGACCATAGTCACACACGACCCCTTCAAAAATGATTACTTTGTGATTAAGATATCTTATTTTTAAAAGTCAGGAAGATATATAATGTGACTTTTAAAATTCTGCTTCTACAAGTAGTGCTTTAGAGCTGCAGATACCTTACAGTTTTTCTGTCAGTGGTTTCTTAACCCTGAATGCATTCTAGAATCACAGAGAGCTTTCAGACATACTGATGCCTGGGTCCCACCTTCAGAGAGTCAGATTTAATTGATACAGGCTGAGTACATTCAATTCAGTTCAGTCGCTAAGCCGTGTCCAATTCTTTCCAACCCTGTGGGCTGCAGCACACCAGGATTCCCTGTCCATCACCAGACCAGGTGAGAGTCACTCTCTAAAATCAGGAGTTTGGCTTAAAATTGAGGTTCTCATCCTGCCTGAACATTATTATTTTTGGCCTCCTCGTGTGGCATGCGGTATCTCAGTTCCCTGACAAGGGAGCTAACCCATGTCCCCTGCATTGGAAGGTGGATTTTTAACCACTGGATCACCAGGGAAGTCCCTAGAGTCACATTTTAGAACCTATATTTTAATAAGATTCCTAGGTGATTTGCTGCAAAGCACCACTACAAGTTAGTGCTTCTCAAGCTTCAGTGAGTCACCTGAAGAACTTGTTAGAATAGAGACTTCAGGGCTCCTCCTTAAGATCAAGGTTCAGTAGGTCTGGGGTGGGGCCCAAGGATTTGCATGTCTGACAAGCTTGCTCCCAGATGATGCTGGCTTGTGGTCCACACCTTGAGTTAGTGTCATTATAGTGAACTAATGGTTTCTTAGCCATTATGTAGACACTTTTCTGACTTCTTTGCCCCCAGGGCCTTTTTGTATGCAGCTTAACTGATCAACCGAGCTTCCTTGTTAGCCCCTGTGACTTTGTGACTCAGTCACCAGGTTAATACAAATCTTAGAGACTAGTGTAGTGAGCACACTTGGCTTTCTGAGTGCCATCACCACACATTACCATCAGTGTTTTCTAGTTGGGTAACTCATTTTGATCTCATTCTGTTTCTCCTTGGCAGAAAACAGTGTAAGCAATGGAACTTGATTCTATTTGCTATATTTTTCCTATTTTAAAACTTAAAATATCTTTTATACAAAGTAAAATTCACCTTTTTGTCCTGAAATTTTGGACAAATATATACATTGTATATCTACCATCTCAGTCATGATATGGAATAGCTCCCTTACCCACCCCCAGTTCTACTGTCCCCTTTTGACAGTATTTTTTTTTCTATCAAAAGAAAAGATTTTTTTTTTTTCTTTCAGGCTACTTTTCTAGCTTTTTCCCAAGCCAGAAAGCTCAAAAATACTAACTTGGGCCATCTTTTAATTTTAAGTATAATACACTTAAATTTTTTTTTTTTTTTTATATTTAGAAAGCTTTTTATAGTGGTAAAAGCACATGGATCACAGCCTTGTCTAACTCAAAGAAACTATGAGCCATGCCGTGTAGGGCCACCCAAACGGATGGATCATGGTGGAGAGTTCTGACAAAATGTGCTCCACTGGAGAAGGGAATGGCAAACCACTTTAGCATTCTTGTCTTGAGAACCTCATGAACAATGTAAAAAGGCAAAAAGATATGACACTGAAAGATGAATTCCTCAGGTTGGAAGGTGACCAGATAAGCTACTGGAGAAGAGTGGAGGAATAGTTCCAGAAGGAGTGAAGAGGCTGAGTCAAAGTGGAAACAATGCCCAGTTGTGGATGTGTCCGGTGGTGAAAGTAAAGTCTGGTGCTGTAAAGAGCAATATTGCATAGAAACCTGGAATGTTAAGTCCGTGAGTCAAGGCAAATTGGAAGTGGTCAAACAGGAGATGGCAAGAGTGAATATTGACGTTTTAGGAATCAGTGAACTAAAATGGGTGGGAATGGGCAAATTTAATTCAGATGACCTTTATAGCTACTACTATGGGCAAGAATCCCTTAAAAGAAATGGAGTAGCTCTCATAGTCAACAAAAGAGTCCAAAATGCAGTACTTGGGTGCAATCTCAAAATGACAGAATGATCTCTGTTCATTTCCAAGGCAAACCATTCAGTAATCACAGTAAACCAACTCTATGCCTCAACAACTAATGCCAAAGAAGCTGAAGTTGAATGGTTCTATGAGGACACCTACAAGACTTTCTAGAACTAACACCAAAAAAAAAAAAAAAAAAACAAAAAAACACAACCCACAAAAAGATGTCCTTTTCATCATAGGGGACTGGAATACAAAAATAGGAAGTCAAGAGATACCTGGAGTAACAGGCAAGTTTGACCTTGAAATACAAAAAGAAGCAGGGCAAAGGCTAAGAGAGTTTTACCAGGAGAACGCACTGGTCATAGCAAACACCCTCTTCCAGCCACAAAAGAAACAACTTTACACATGGACATCACCAGATTGATTTAGATGTAGAAGCTCTCTATACAGTCAGCGAAAACAAGACTGGGAGCTGACTGTGACTCAGATCATGAACTCCTTATTGCCAGATTCAGACTTAAATTGAAGAACATAGGGAAAACCAGTGTGCCATTAAGTATGACCTAAATCAAATCTCTTAGGATTGTACCGTAGAAGTGACAAATAGATTCAAGGGTTTAGATCACATAGACAGAGTGCCTGAAGAATTGTGTACAGAGGTTCTTAACATTGTACAGGAGACTGTGACCAAAACCATCCCCAAGAAAAAGAAATGCAAAAAGGCAAAATGGTTGTCTGAGGAGGCCTTACAAAGAGCTGAGAAAAGAGAAGTGGAAGGCAAAGGAGAAAAGGAAAGATAAACCCATTTAAATGCAGAGTTCCAAAGAGTAGCAAGGAGAGATAAGAAAGACTTCCTAAGTGAAATAGAGATGCAAAGAAATAAAGGAAAACAATAGAATGGGAAAGACTAGAGATCTCCTCAAGAAAATTAGAGATACCAAGGGAACATTTCATGTGAAGATAGGCACAGTAAAGGACAGAAACGGTATGGACCTAACAGAAGCAGATGAGATTAAGAAGAGGTGGCAAGAATGCACAGAACTACACAAAAAAGATCTTCATGACCCAGGTAACTATGATGGTGTGATCACTCACCTAGAGCCAGACATCCTGGAGTGTGAAGTCAGTTGGGCCTTAGGAAGCATCACTATAAATAAAGCTAGTGGAAGTGATAGAATTCCAGCTGAGCTATTTCAAATCCTGAAAGAGGATGCTGTGAAAGTGCTGCACTCAATATGCCAGCAAATTTGTAAAACTCAGCAGTGGCCACAGGACTGGAAAAGGTCAGTTTTCATTCCAATCCCAAAGAAAGGCAATGCCAAAGAATGTTCATACCACCACACAATTGCACTCATCTCACACACTAGCAAAGTAATACTTAAAATTCTTCAAGCAAGGCTTCAACAGTATGTGAACCGAGAACTTCCAGATGTTCAAGCTGGATTTAGAAAAGGCAGAGGAACCAGAGATCAAATTGCCAACATCTGTTGGATCATCGAAAAAGCAAGAGAGTTCCAGAAAAACATCTACTTCTGCTTTATTGACTATGTGAAAACCTTTGACTGTGTGGATCACAACCAACTGTGGAAAATTCTTAAAGAGATTGGGAACATGAGACCAGCTTACCTGCCTCCTGAGAAATCTGTATGCAAGTCAAGAAACAAGAATTAGAACCAGACATGGAACAACAGACTGGTTCCAAATTGGGAAAGGAGTACATCGAGGCTGTATATTGTCACCCTGCTTATTTAACTTATAGGCAGAGTACATCATGTGAAATGCCATGCTGGATGAAGCACAAGCTAGAATCAAGATTGCCGGTAGAAATATCAGTAACCTCAGATATGCAGATGATACCACTCTAATGGCAGTAAGCAAAGAGGAACTAAAGAGCCTCTTGATAAAAGTGAAAGGAGAGTGAAAAGCTGGCTTAAAACTCAACATTCAAAAAACGAAGATCATGGCTTCTGGTTCATGGGGAAAAAATGGAGACAGTGACAGACTTTATTTTGGGGGCTCTAAAATCACTTCAGATGGTGACTGCAGCCATGAAATTAAAAGATGCTTGCTCCTTGGAAGAAAAGCTGTGACAAACCTAGACAATCCTAGACAGTGTATTAATAAGCAGAGCATAATGGCAATACTTTGCTAACAAAAATCCATCTAGTCAAAGCTATGGTTTTTCCAGTAGTCATGTATGGATGTGAGAGTTGGACCATAAAGAAAGCTGAGCACTGAAGAATTTATCCTTTTGAACTGTGGTGTTGGAGAAGACTCTTGAGGGTCCTTCGGACTGCAAGGAGATCCAACCAGTCCATCTGAAAGGCAATCAGTCCTGAGTGTTCATTGGAAGGACTGATGTTGAAGCTGAAACTCCAATACTTTGGCCACCTGATGCAAAGAGCTGACTCATTTGAAAAGACCCTGATGCTGGGAATGATTGAAGGCAGGAAGAAAAGGGGACGACAGAGGATGAGATGGTTGGATGGCATCACTGATTCGAGGGACATGAGTTTGAGCAAGCTCTGAGAATTGGTGAAGGACAGGGAACCCTAGCATGCTGCAGTCCATGGGGTCACAAAGAGTTGGACAGAACTGAAGGACTGAACAACAATAACAAAAAGCACATGACAAAATTTATCATCTTAACCATTTTCAAGTGTACATTGCAGTAGTAATATAAGTATATTTGTATTGTTGTGTAACAGATCTTCAGAAGTATTTTACCTTGCAAGTTTGAAACTGTATAACCATTCATCAACCCCTCTTGCATCTCCTGGTAACTACCATTCTACTTTGTGTCTATGAATTTGACCACTTTTGTATGATACACTTTTAATAAGCCCAGTCTCCTGTGGTTCCACTTATTTACAGAGTGTTGCTTAATGTCATGCTGTGTTCCAAATTACTAAAACAGATGTGAGCCCTGATACCTAGGACATTATATGCAAAACATCAGTCTCAGTTCAGTTGGTCGGTTGTGTCTGACTCTTTGCGACCCCGTGGACTTCAGTGTGCCAGGCTTGCCTGTCCGTCACCAACTCCCAGAATTTACTCAAACCCATGTCCATAGAGTTGGTGATGCCATCCAGCCATCTCATCTGTCATCCCCTTCTCCCACCTTCAGTCTTTCCCAGCATCAGGGTCTTTTCCAATGAGTCCATTCTTCGCATCAGGTAGCCAAAGTATTGGGAGTTTCAGCTTCAGCATCAGTCCTTCCAATGAATATTCAGGACTGATTTCCTCTAGGATGGACTGGTTGGATCTCCTTGCAGTCCAAGGGACTCTCAATCTTCTCCAACCCCACAGTTCAGTTCATTTCAGTCACTCAGTCGTGTCCGACTCTTTGTGACCCCATGAATCGCAGCATGCCAGGCCTCCCTGTCCATCACCAACTCCCGGAGTTTACTCAGATTCTTCTTTGCCTTCTGCCATAAGGGTGGTGTCATCTGTGTATCTGAGGTTATTGATATTTCTCCCGGCAATCTTGATTCCAACTCGTACTTCATCCAGCCCAGCATTTTGCATGATGTATTCTGCACATAAGTAATTAATTTTGTTTATAGAATTCTTAAAAAATTAGTAGTTGTTAGACAGCTGGAATGCATATAAGATTTTATTGTTTGTTCTGGATAGTAAAGCATCACAAATATATTTCTTGCTTTCCAGCAGCATATATTACATTCTAACTGAAGCTGACATATAGGAAGTGATTTTTTTTGTTTTGCTTTTCAAATTATAAAAATAGTAGAACTTGAGATTTACCTGGTGGTCAAGTGGCTAAGACTCTGCACTCCCAATGCAGGGGACACAGGTTTGGTCCCTGGTCATGGAACTAGATCCCACATGCTGCAGATAAGAATTTGCATGTTGCAGCTAAAGATCCTGCATGCTGCAATGAAGATCAAAAATCCTGCATGCCACAACTAAGACCCAGTGTGGTCAAATAAATAAATATTAAATGAATAAAAGCATTGCATTAAAAATAATAAAACTATAAATTTGGAAACTTAGACAAGTTTTGAAACAAAGAGACAAGTCACTCTGATCTCATCTACATCTAGACAACTGTTAACTTATTTTCTCTTAGGCTTTTTGTGAATTTTTGATTTTAATACATTTATATTTTTAGATTCTGGTAATGTAACATCTTCATTAGTATTTTTCCAGGTGTTATAATTTTGATAATCCTTACTTTAAAATATTATATAATATTTAGCTCAGTTCAGTTCAGTCGCTCAGTCATGTCCAACTCTTTGCGACCCCATGAATTGCAGCACGCCAGGCCTCCCTGTCCATCACCAACTCCCGGAGTTCACTCAGACTCATGTCCATCGAGTCCGTGATGCCATCCAGCCATCTCATCCTCTGTCATCCCCTTCTCCTTCTGCCCCCTATCCCTCCCAGCATCAGAGTCTTTTCCAATGAGTCAACTCTTCCCATGAGGTGGCCAAAGTACTGGAGCTTCAGCTTTAGCATCATTCCTTCCAAAGAAACCCCAGGGCTGATCTCCTTCAGAATGGACTGGTTGGATCTCCTTGCAGTCCAAGGGACTCTCAAGAGTCTTCTCCAACACCACAGTTCAAAAGCATCAATTCTTCGGTGCTCAGCCTTCTTCACAGTCCAACTCTCACATCCATACATGACCACAGGAAAAACCATAGCCTTGACTAGACGGACCTTAGTCGGCAAAGTAATGTCTCTGCTTTTGAATGTGCTATCTAGGTTGGTCATAACTTTTCTTCCAAGGAGTAAGCGTCTTTTAATTTCATGGCTGCAGTCACCATCTGCAGTGATTTGGGAGCCCCCCAAAAAATAAAGTCTGACACTGTTTCCGCTGTTTCCCCATCTATTTCCCATGAAGTGATGGGACCGGATACCATGATCTTCGTTTTCTGAATGTTGAGCTTTAAGCCAACTTTTTCGTTCTCCTCTTTCACTTTCGTCAATTTATATATATAAAAAATATACGTATATGCATGTATATAATTGTTTCTTTTCCTCTCTGGACATTTAGGTGTTTCTGCTTTTTGATTCGTGTGTGTAGCATCTCATGTTCTAGATTTAAATAATTAACTTTTACTACAAAAAACATTTAAGAATGGGAATGATACCCATAAAAATAAAATGTCCAAAAATAGAAGGAAATAGTCTAAGATAGAGCCTCTTATGGACCAATGGTTTCCACAAGTCTTTTCCCAGCCTGCTACCTGCATTCCCCACTCCACAACATGTACATTCACTCACACACACACACAAACACACATATACACACATGTACACATACACACAGCACTAAATTCTTCCTCCAGGAAAGACTCTTTCACAATAGTGGGGGACCTTTGGCCTTTTAAAATGCTCTAAATAGGTCTAGAGATTTCAGCCTGCTAGCTGCTTTTAAAGTTGGAGTTTGAGAAGAGGAATAAGAATATTTAATAGTTAAGAATTAAAAATAAAAATATTTTTATTCTCCTTCTTAAACATAGCGTAGTAGGTGATAAGAGTGAGGGAAGAAGTCCTCTAGTGATCAGAATAAATTTGAGGTATCTATGGAGAATGTGCTTTATTCTCTGTCCATTTTTCCCCACTTGGCCCATTTTTCACTTTGTTGATCATCTTACTACTTTTTAGAAAGAAGAATCCAGTTTACTACAACTTCCTAAATCTCCCAAGAAATCACCTAGAGTAAAGACAGCAGTTTATAAACCTTGGAAGAGTGAGTCTTCGAATCCAGTTTCTTCTAAGGATGATGTGATTGAGAAAGGGTAAGTGTGGCTTTCTGTGTCCCAGTGCTTTTCTGCAATGGTAAGATGTTTGAAGAATTTAAAGATTAAATAGAAATTGAAAATGAATACTTTTCTTTTTTCACGTGGGTTCTTATATTTCAGGGAGAGATATTAGAGTTATACTCCTATGCATACTCTAAATTAAGAGCAGAACTCTTGAGACTAGTAATATTTCTCAAATTTGAGAACTCAAAATACTAATAATATTCTGCTTATTTAACATAGTATACTTTAAAAATTCATTTAGAGTTGCCCATCTATTTGCCCTTTTCATTGTTCTTTATTTCAAATGGAATTCTTTTCCTTCAGCCTGAAAAAATACCCTTTGGTATTAACTTTGGTGTGGGGTCTGCTGGTGGATAGTTCTTTGTTTAGTGATTTATTACCTCACATTTACTCTTTTTTATTGAGATAAAATTTACCTATTGTAAAATTCACCATTTTAATCACGTTCAGGTATAAAATTCAGTGGTTTTTAGTTACGTTTACATGGTTATAAAACTGTCATCACTGTATAATTCCAAAACAACTCATCTCCTGAAAAAGCAGCTCCGTGTCACTAGCAGCCATTCTCCCCTCCCCGACGCCGGGCAATCACTCATCTACGCTTTGTGCCTCTCTTTTCCAAGGCCAGCAAAGAGAGAGGCTTAGATACCAAGGCAGTGAGGCTACTTTGGCGGCAAAATAGGACAGTTCTTCCTGAGTCAGAATGGAAATAAGGATGGGTATGAAAGTGAAAGTGACATAGCTCAGCCGTGTCCGACTCTTTGCCACCCCATGGACTGTAGCCTACCACGCTTCTCCATCCATGGGATTTTCCAGGCCAGAGTACTGGAGTGGGTTGCCATTTCCTTCTCCAGAGGATCTTCCCAACCTAGGGATTGAACCCGGGTCTCCCGAGTTGTAGGCAGACGCTTTTACCATCTGAGCTACCAGGGAAGTCAAGGATGGGTATTGGTGGATATATTTGTTGATAGATAAATTTGAAATGCTTTTAGCTGCAGATAACAGAAAAGTTGATCAACAGTGGCTTAGAAAAATTTGACTAATTTTTTTTTCACAGAACAAGAAATCTGAGTGTAAGCAACTGCCAGTGTCGATTCACCAGATCAGGAGTATTAAGGCTTAAATCTTTGTAATGCTCTTGGCCATTCCTTTGCAGTCTGTAGAGTCACAGCTCCTGACATCAGGCTTTCAAATCATAAAGAAGGAAGGGGGCAGTATCTATTAATTCTCTCCCTGTAGTCGGGAAAGCAGGCTTTCATAGAAACTCCCCAGCAGACTTAATTTTTTATCTCATTAGTCACAGCTGGGTTATACAACCACTTGTCCCACCCTGGCATCTTTTTAAGTGAATATTTAGCTTTTTTAGTATTTCATGGTGCTGGTGATAGAATCATGTTGCCGGACATGGGTGTTGAGTTAGCTGGTCGATTAATAGTGTCTGCTACATGAGGGAGGGGAAACTGAAGCATGTTGTACCTACATTTTGTCTGAGAAGAAACTGCAAAGTAACCTGCTGGTGGGTTAGAGTTGAGGGAGATTGATGAGTTGGAAGAAGCATGTTTTATGGAACTGGAAGGTGAGGTTTGGAATGATTGCATTGGCCTGTGGGAGAGGGAACTGGATGAGAAAATATAAAAAGATAAGGTCCAACGTCATTAGTCTAACTCCAGAGTCTTCCGTTATCTCAAGCTACCACATATAAACCCTTATGAGACCCACCTGTTATGAGGATTAAATATATTCATATGAATTATTTCTGGCACAGCGTTTGGTATGTAGTTTAGCTTTTAGTGTCCTCTTGCCCTAAGAAAATTAGTCAACTTTCTGCATTTTAAACAAGACTTTCTCTGCTTACCTTCATATGTTGCTCACTATTCTCCCCATCTGAAGAACCCCTTTACACACAGAGAGAATGTATCTTCCACCAATTATTCAGGAAAAAAAATCTCCTTTCTTTAATTACTAACATAGCTCCAAGGGCCTTCTCATTCTTACACGCCCATAGTTTTTTATCCATCCCAGACATTTGGCATCTGTGATACATTTCACAAACCCATTCAACCAGCATTTATCTTACTGAGAGTCATTTTTCTGTATGACTATACCTCATTTTCTCAACTTCCTCTTGAGGGCTGGACTTGATGCATATATATATATATATATACATTTTTTTTTTTTACTAGTTCTCACAATTCTTAGAAGCACTCCTAAGATTTAGGACATGTATACCAAAGGTGCTTAAAATATTTGTTGATTGATTAATTAGTTCTCATCCTTATAATTTAGGTCAAGGCACATGTCAGAAAGCAGCAAAGTTATTCGTTTAACATCTTTTACTGACATTTCTGAATGTCTGAAGCCCCAGCTGGATAGAAGATATACCTATACAGAAGAACCTTTGGTAAGTAATTGGAGGACTAATTTGACTCTTCATTTTACCTAATCAATGTCCCCTGACTTTAGAGAATTTTTATTTATTTACCAATAATTTTTTCTTTATTGAACGAAAGTTTATTTTTTACCTCCAAAAGGATTTTTATACAAAAAGTTTCTTTTTTAAAACTTATTTATTTTTAATTGAAGGATAATTACTTTACAGTATTGTGTTGGTTTCTACCAAACATTACGTTCTTATACAAAACCTTCCTATTTCCCTTTGTAGCGCCATGTTCCTATATACTCCATTGATTACTGTTTTCAAAAATAGCCATGTTCTCGTTTTGGTATGATCACACCTCAGACACAAAATAAGACCCTCTAGGATATTTAATGTTATGTTTTAGAAGCTTAAAATTTTTATAAAGCTCAGTATTTCCAGACTATAGTTACCTTGATAATGTGGATTTAACACACCAGTTCTAAATGAAAAATTTACATTCTCTAACAGTTACACTTTAGGTAGAAACCTTGGTAGTCCTAATATTGTCTGAACACTTACATATAATTTTGTACTATTTATTTTATTCTAAGCAAACAAGTCTCCTTTTCTTCTATTTAATATTTTTCTTACCCAAATAATGACTTTTTAGTTTTGGAATGCCAATGGTTAAACATCATAAAATCATTAAATTTTTACCTCAGAATTTGTAATGTAGGGGAATAAAGGGAGATTATAAAGCAAGAGCAAGAACCTGACTTAAACCCTAAATCACCCATGCCACAGTTGTCTTATTATAAGGCAGTGCGAGTTTCACACAACAAATAGCAAAGAGCTCATGTGAATACTGGATACCCTTTCTTATTTTAGAATTATTCTTGTGCTTGGAGAAATAGCCAGTTTTCTATGTTTCAGAAACGGTGTTAGGCTTGCCAGCATTGTTGGCAGAGAAGCCCATAAATAGCAAAGTTTTATGAGAATTTATACTGCCTTTCCACTTGAAGGCCCTGACCTTACGGGGTGAGACTGTCCAGAGAGGGACCTCATAAGGACAGTTAATGGGTAGCCCTGAGAGGCCTTGAAGATATTTCTTTTTATAACTCCCTTAGCAGCAACTCAAGGCCAAAATAACAGTAAACATGTAGGAAAGAGGCCACCAACGGAGATTTGGAAGACTCCTAAAATGGTATCACTGTGCCTGAAATATGAAAATAGTTGAGGTTGGGAAGTCAGTTTAACATTAAGTTTGAAATCAGATTGGTTTATAATAGAATGAGCTCTGCAGCTAGAGTTGGCTCTGTAAACAAATTTTGTGTGACAGTCAGATGCAACATACTGCATTAATTACATATATGGTACAAAAATAAAATAGTCCAGTGGGGAAATGACAGCCTGGCAGAATTTGTGAAACCCTGTTGTTGTACATTGTCATAAAAAAATTACAATGTTTCTGGGTGAATAATTCACTTCTGTTTTGTTATCTAGATTAAAACCATGGGTAATGGTGCCTTGGGAGGATTTGACATGGAGAATTTGTTGCAATCTTTGTATGTAGAAAATAGAGCTGGATTCTTCTTTACTAAATTCTGTGAGAACTCAGGGAACAAGGTAGAAAATAGTTATTTTAAATCTGATTTTCTACTTTTATTTAAAATGAGAGATTGAAATAATTTAATGCTCAAGTAATTATATTTCATTTTAAAATTCCCATTTCTTCTTGTAAGAAATTTCATGCTAAATTATCTAGTAAAAATATAAATATCTTAGCTATAATTCTCTTTGGTTCACTATCCTACTAAAATTACAAAGAAAAGTACAGATAGATAAGGATTGACCTGCATTATTAACAATTGATTACTTTCATGTAACTTTATTTCAATGTAGTGTATGTTAACTTTAAAGCTAATTTCTATCAGTCCCTCAATTTTTATTTTTAATAACTAGCAATTACAGTTGCAATGAATAGTGACAAACTTATTTCAAGGCTTTTTGTTTTGTTTCTTAGTCATCACAACAGCCTTTATTTTGTTCAGATGATAAGTATTTCATTAGCTCAGTTATTAGAGTAGCGTTTACTTCTAATATGATACACATTTGCCATGTATATAAAGATGCTTTCAGATTTTAGTTTCATGCCGTAGATATGTGATTACTCTTTATTTACTAGAACACTTAACTTTTTAAATGACCAATTATGTGAGAAGCATATATGCAAAAATATAATTTAGTGACAGGACTCATATTTTGTGTGTTGCCTGTTTGTGATAGAAGATGAAACCATCTTAAACTGAACCTGATTTATAGTAACAGCAAAGAGCTAAATGATTACTTGTATTTGAAATTAGGGCTTTGTAGAGTTTTAATAATGGTGGTAATAATTTATGTACCTTTTCCATCTGCAGTTGTGGAAGAACTGTGTGTACTTTTGGTTTGACCTACAAGCTTATCATCAGCTTTTCTACCAAGAAACCCTTCACCCTTTTAAAGTATGCAAGCAAGCTCAAGTAAGTAGTAAATAATGTTGGTTCAATGTGACATTCCCAGAACACAGAAATGAAAAGTTTCGTCCAGCCTCAAATAAGAGAATGTAGGAGTGAGGGCAAAAAGGCAGTGGTTAAATTGTTTCCATTGAATTACTTTATTTAAATATCAGCAAAATATTGTTTTATAGTCTGATTTGTAGACTCTCAGTTTTATCTATCAATATTTTATTTGGTTTGCCTTATTTTCTCTTTGCTGCCAATTAATTGTTCATCCAGTAAAGAACATGTTATCTTTTTTTCTAAAGTATGTCTTTTTGCTTTGGTTGTGAGTGACTTAAAAGAGAACCCTGACAGGGGACTTGTAATGAATTATTGAAGTGATTGGGAGCAGAGGCGTTAACTGAAGCTACTCTGGGAGGTTCCTGCAGCAGTCAGCTGTTGGAGACACTTAGGCTGTTGGGCTGTCTAATGAGGGGAAAGGATGCCAATTGACTCCTTGCGTCATCACAGCCCTGTGTCATTACCTGGGCCTCTGTGCTACACACCATATAAGACAGATACTCAGAGTTGGATAAAAGAGCATCATTAGACCTCTTGAAAGCAAAATAGAGGATGAAGAACAGAATTCTCTGCAGAGAGAGACAATAGCCACTTTTTGGGGTGGAAAGGAAAGGGAATAAAATTATGACCTAAGCAAACTTGTCTTTTCAGTTTTTATTCTTAGGCTTTCTTGATCCTTTATGGAGAGAGGTCATCAAGCCTAGAAAACTGCTAATCTCTTCTATGTCTGATTTCCACTTAAGTGATTCTTCTAATTCTGAAATAACCTTATTATAGAGGAACTTTCTCTGAACAATGCTGAGGAGATTAGCTTCATCATATTGTTTATTATCTTATTATAATCCTGTTCAGAACATCAGAGAGTACTGCTAGGAATTTGTTGTTACCGCCACTACACTGACTTTGGCATTAATAATGATGTTTTATAAATCAGATGACAGAGCTTTGTACTTTTTTACCACAAGAATAAGGGCTTCAGTTCCTACACGGCCCAGATCTGGCCCCATGACATCATGAAATTCTCTCTCTAATTTGCCAGCACCATTTTCTGAGACCACACAGTTGGCTCTTCTGCTTATTAATCCTTCACCTGTAACTCTCTACTTATCTTTCTTCCCCTAACCTATTGCCCCGACAGTTAAAGTGCCACCTGTTATTTTTATTATGTTTTCACTACTACAAAACTTGCTCTTCCAAAAATCTTCAGCTGCTCAAGGAAGGAGGTTTTTCTGTTGCTGTTGTAATCGCAGTATTTCCATATACTTGTAGAAGTGGAAGTTCTGTTTGAGTTTGGTAGATGTTAATTCTTTGTAATGGTATTCAACCAGCTATAAATGATTGTGAAACAAGAAACACTCAAATTTTGGTTATTCTGAGATTGGATTACTCTGTTTGGGGATTATCAAGGCCCAAGTAAACTTTTTATCCTTCTCTAGCTGCTTCTCTTTTGAGGAATCAAAACAGAGTGGACAGAGGGGAGTGATGGAGACATTGGTTTTAGTTTAATTGGGAGAAATAAAAGGAGCAAATCATGTGACTTGCTTGCTTTTTGCATCTGTGGCTATTTTATTTTTCTGTTAGTGGAGCAGCTGTCTAAATTGGTTTAGGTTTTAATTATCCGAGATTTCTGTGTCTCCAGATGTAAGAATTGCTTCTAATACCATAACCCTATATAGATTTGTTTCACAATATGAAACAGCATTTGTTTCTTTATATTCAAAAATAGAAATGCTGAAAAACTTCCTTCAGGGTACATTTACAATACAGATCTTTGGATTGATCATGCCAATGGCAGAATAGTTGGCACCGTGTTAAAGTTGCTGTGAATTTGGTTTTTATACATCTGACAGACTGTATAGTAAGAGACCAAGACTTACATGCTTTTCTGTTTGCTGATCAGCAAATTACTTACCTTGAAATTTTATTACCTCAAGAAGTATTGGAGAAATATCTGTAGGCGAACTAGATGGGAGGTCAGTGACAGTGATTTAGCATGACTAGCTATGGTCCAAGAGTTTGAACTACAGTCTTGGGCACATCCTGAAGGTTTCGTTGCAGCGCAGCTTCAAGATAGCATAGTTCAGTTAGAAACCGAATGAAATGGTCTTGGCAAGAGGGATGAGAATCACCACCAGGATTCAGAGATACAGTCTTTGATCCCAGCGACAACTTGCCAGGGGACCATCTGTCACTGCCAAGGTTTGGAGCCCAGATTGCTGCCACCAGTAGTCCTACAGCTTTCTTTAACATCGCATACCTGCTTCAGTAGGGCTTCCCTTGGGCCTCTGCAGTAAAGAATCCACCTGCAACGCAGGAGACTCGGGTTCAGTCTCTGGGTCTGGAAGATCCCCTGGAGAAGGAAATGGCAACCCATTCCAGTATTCTTGCCTGGGAAATCCTGTGGACGGAGCAGCCTGGCAGGCTACAATCCATGGGGTCGCAAATGAGTCAGACATGACTTGTAAGTGACTAAACGACAACTTGCTTCAGTGACAGACTACTACGGTAGAATAACTGGATCTCAGCTCCGCTGTCTTTTGTAGCTTCTTCCATCTTTGTAGAACTCTTTAAAAGAAACTGTGTCCTAACAAAAACTACACACTTAAAAATTACCACTTTCCATAGCATATACATTGAGATTTTAAAAAATTTAGTAAACTTGTATGATCCAGAAGTGTTATAAATGTTTACACATACACACCACAAACATGTTCAAAATTAAAAATCAATGGGAAGGATGAAGAGAGAAAAAACAGTAAAAATAAAAGCATAGGAGAAAAGTTATTTGGAAATTGTAGAAACTAATGAGTAAAGAGAGTAGATAAGAATGAAATGGAAGTGATGAATAAGAGGATTGCTAGGTAAATCCACAGCACTTTTACCACACAGTATTGTTTAATATAAAGATATTCTTGCAGCAATGTGAGATTTTTGTCTTGAATTGAACACCAGGGTAACACATTTTTTTATTGAAGTATAGTTTATTTATGATATTTCAGGTATATAGCAAAGTGATCAGAATATTATATATTAATTTGTCTTATACCCACCAAGTAGTCTTGACTATATTTTTGATTACAGCCAATGCTATGTAGATTTATTCACGCACAGATCTCTTGCTTACTTTTGGTTTTTGCATCACATTCCTTCGTTTGGGTTTGATTTCTGAACAATAGCTTTTAGTAGGTTTTTCGTTAGGATTTCCTAGTGGTAAAATATCTCTCAGGTTTTGTTTGTCTGAAAATGTCTATTCTCTCATTGATCATTTAGTTGAATATAGAATTCTAGGTGGGCAGTTTTCTCTTAGCAATTTGCAGATATTATTCTGTGTTATGGTTTTTCTGTTGCTATTATTGAAGAGGAGTTTGCTGTTGCTCCTCTGAGGGAGGATTTTTTGTCATTGCTTTTATAATCTTCCCTTTGACCTTGGGGTTCTACATGTTATC
The DNA here is from genome assembly GCF_014754425.2 of Oryx dammah. Taxonomy (NCBI): domain Eukaryota; kingdom Metazoa; phylum Chordata; class Mammalia; order Artiodactyla; family Bovidae; genus Oryx; species Oryx dammah. The sequence goes on from NW_024070203.1 coordinate 76,008,720, forward strand.
TCAATGTATTTACTACGATTATCTTTCTTGAGTCTAAGTTGTTTCTAGAATCTGAGGAATCGTATCTTTTATCAATTCTGGAAAATTCTCAGCCATTATTTCTCTCAGTCTTTCTACTTTGTTTTTCTGGATTCTCTGATCAATGTGTTCTCTGGATTCTTTGGTCAATTTTGGTGTTTTTCAGTCTATCCTGTATCTCTCTTAATCTCTCAAGTCTTTCCATCTTATAACATCTGTGTTATATGTTATAAACCATACTAGATCAATTTTCTTTGATGTGTTGTCTGGTTCATGTATTATTTCTTCAGCAGATTTCAATTTGCTGTTTAACCCATCCATTGAGTTAAATCATTTAAGGAACTGCTTTTTTTTAAAAATAAATTAGACATTCTACTTGTGTTTTTAAACCTTCCTGTTGTTTTATCTTTTTGTCTTCTTTTTCTTCATGTTTTTATTTCTCCTTTTGTATCTCTAAGCATTTTACACGTTTCATAGTCTGTAGCTGTGTTATCTATTCCTGCGTAAGAGTATTGATATAACTTTGTGGCTTAAATAGCACACATTTATTACCTTGCAGTTAATACAGGTAGGGAATCTGGACACAGCTTTGCTGGGTCCTCCACAAGGCTGTAAATCAGGATATTGACCAGCACTGGTTGCTCATCTGGGGCTCAGCTGGGGAAAGGTCTGCTTCGGTACTCACATGGTGGGTAGCAGCATTCAGTTCCTTGCAGGTCACCAGAATAAGAACTCAGTTTTTTGCTGGCTGTTAGCTAGCAGCCACTTCAGCTCTCTGACGTGGTGCTCTCCCCATGGCAGATCACAGTGTGGCAGCTCGTTCCTCAAAAAACAGCAAAGATGAGAGTTTCTTAGTAAAATTGGTATTAAGCAACATACCAGCATGTAATGTAATCATGTACTCGTAAGCGCATAAATCTCACCACTGTTGCTTTATTCTGTTGGTTGGAAGCAAGCATATGCGATGCCCACACTTCGGGGGAGAGAGTTAGGAGAGAGAATGACGCTGGGCGACACTGTGTTTATGGGAGCCCCCTAGAGCCTGGCTGCTGCGGTATCCAGTAATTCCACAGTCTGCAATTCTAGGGAGAACTGATTCTTCTGTTCATTATTTCTGCTGACATGGTGGATTCTTTCTTTGTGTGTTCTGTAATTTTGACTTATGAGCTCTTCTAGTGAGATTTTTGTCTGTGGTGCTTCTGCTAGGCACATTTTCAATGCCAATTTGTCATCTTGGAGTTTCTTCATTTGACAAGTGTAATCTTGAAAACCAAACCCAAGTGATGATAAACTCATGATAGTGAATCCTCAGGAGATTTATATATATGTGTGTATATATATATACACACACAGTATAAGCCAAGACAAGCAAGCTTCGTTTTTGTTTCTTAGGCTTGGTAGGTGTATATGCGTACACTTTCTTCCCTTCAAGGACCACAGTGTGTGTCTGGGAGTCAGTGTCACACTTCCACTCTGCGAGGCTCCAAGGCTTTGCCTCCTGTGCCCTGTGGCTCTCGTCACCCACATCCTTAGTTCTCCCTGTAGTTGTCTCATCATCAGCTCATGGTTAGCACCCTGGTTTTCAGTACACTCCTTAATTTTGACCCATGGTAATTTCCTGTACTACCCCAGCTATGCATTTAATAGGATATTAGTTATACTTTACCAAGATTTCTAGGCAGTTTATAGAGAAAAAATTTTCAAGTAATCTAACCTGGCAACATACCAAAAAAGGTATGTTTTTTGAGTCTCTGCAAGAGGTGGTCATGTATTTTCTAGTTTAATACCCATAAGAAGTGAAAATGTTAGTTGCTCAGTCGTGTCCAACTCTTTTGAGACCCCGCAGACTGTAGCCAGCCAGGCTCCTCTGTCCATGGAATTTTCCAGGCAAGAGTACTGAAGTGGGTAGCCATTCACTTCTCCCGGGGATCTTCCTAACCCAGAGAATGAACCCGGGTCTCCTGCATTGCAGGCAGATTCTTTACCATCTGAGCCACCAGGGAAGCCCTAGGATGTGAAGCATTCGTATCCTGTTTTTATAGATAAAGAAGAATCTAGATCTCTGAAATATTAACCTTGCCAGTATTTCATAGCTGGGAGCAAAATTAAGTTCAAACTTGAGGTGCAAAACCTACTTCAGTGCTATACTTTGTATTCCCTGCTCTATGTATAAAACCTCATGTTTATCTCAGAGGACTTGGTAAGGTCTGCATTAGATAACGTAGATGAAAATATTCTGTAGTTTAATGCAGAGCACTCTGAAGTAAGTAGATATTATTAGAGTCACTACTTAATGTTAACCTCAGATATGCAGATGCCACCACCCTTATGGCAGAAAGTGAAGAACTAAAGAGCCTCTTGATGAGAGTGAAAGAGGAGAGTGAAAAAGTTGGCTGAAAGCTCAACATTCAGAAAACAAACATCATGGCATCTGGTCCCATCACTTCATGGCAAATAGATGGGGAAACAATACAAATGGTGGCTGACTTTATTTTGAGGGGCTCCAAAATCACTGCAGATGGTGATTGCAGCCAGGAAATTAAAAGACACTAGCTCCTTGGAAGGAAAGTTATGACCAACCTAGACAGCATATTAAGAAGCAGAGACATATTACTTTGCCAACAAAGGTCCGTCTAGTCAAGACTATGGTTTTTCCAGTGGTCATGTATGGATGTGAGAGTTGGACTGTGAAGAAAGCTGAGCGCCGAAGAATTGATGCTTTTGAACTGTGGTGTTGGAGAAGGCTCTTGAGGGTCCCTTGGACTGCAAGGAGATCCAACCGGTCCATCCTAAAGGAAATCAGTCCTGGGTGTTCATTGGAAGGACTGATGTTGAAGCTGAAACTGCAATATTTTGGCTACCTGATGTGGAAAGCTGACTCATTTGAAAGAGACCCTGATGTTGGAAAATATTGAAGGCAGGAGGAGAAGGGGACAACAGAGGATGAGATGGTTGGATGGCATCACTGACTCAATGGACATAAGTTTGGGTAAACTCCGGGAGTTGGTGATGGACAGGGAGGCCTGGCATGCTGTGGTTCACGGGGTCGCAAAGAGTCAGACACGACTGAGCGACTGAACTGAACTGAACTTAAAGTTCTATCAGTTGAAAGTTCTATTCAATCTGGTTAATGGGAAAGGAAGACAGGAATTTGAAGAAACTGAAGCAAATAAGATGGAAGAATAGCAATTCCTAAACCAATAGCTATTCATTCAACTAAATACTATAACTTATTCTGAGATTCAAAATATCACTTAAATCAAAACATGCTTGATAGAACTACAACCTTTTAAACTATATTTTATACTATTGTTACTTAATTAGCAGAGAGCCTGCTATGTGCTAAGTAATGTTCTGTGAATACAGATATGATTAGGACAAAATTCTCAGCTTAAAGAGCTTACTCTGTAGTAGGGGAAAGAGATAATTACAAATGGAGGTATGTCAGCCAGATTTAAAATAAAATTAGATAGTGGCATCTTAGGGGAAGTGAAAGTCACTCAGCTGTGTCTGACTCTTTTCAACACCACCCCCCCCACACCCCCGGAATGTAGCCTGCCAGGCTCCTCTGTCCATGGAATTCTCAAGGCAAGAATACTGGAGTGGGTAGCTATTTCCTTCTCCAGGGAATGGCATCTTAAGTGAAAATTGTATAAGTTCTTTCTTTACCAGCAGATAAATATTGGTTATCATTTAAAAAAAAATTAATAAAAACTTTTTTTCAGATTCTTAGAGGGAAAGAGCTTTTTTTTTTTTTTTTTTTTCATTTTTGAGCCAAAAACTTATCCTTTGGTCATATTCCTACCATGTGAAGCAATACAAAATAAATCTGTTTTTTGGGTGACAACTCTTCAAACAAAACACTTATACTGTCCAGTTTTATTTATATCAATAACTTTGGACAAAATCTCATATCTTTCCATCATCTTTAATCATAGCTACATGAAATCTTGACATTTGAAAGTTCCATTCCTGGCATCACCTCCCAGTAATTTGACAGCTTGGGAATGTTCTGGCGTAATGCTTCTAGTAACTGATGCTTGACTCTTGTGCCTCTGTGTTCCTACGAAGCAATCAGCTGATTGGTCCCAGGGCGAATAAGTCCATCTGAGTAACTACCCCTACGTGCCCAGGGTCTATAAGGGTTGGCTCTTACATTTAGAGAAAGGAAACAAAAAAAACTAAGTTAATGTCATCAGACCCATACTGTCTGTTGATATTTTTAGGAAGCCATAAGTTACAATATAATGATAATGCAGAATTCATTAATATATTCATTTACCAATTATTTACTACTATCCTTCTCATCTTCTCTGGCCCCCAGTCATTTAACTTTTCCATTAGGTGATCTTAGGCACAGTGTGGATCCCAATGAAGTTCATTCCGAGTTGTGCCCTACCTCAGGATTCTGTAGGAATGTCCATGTATTTGACCCCTTTGTTCCTGCTCCGTTTTCTATTACTGTAGAAACAAGAAATAAATGTAAACTGCATAGCACTTAGACCAGCAATTACAGGCACATTTGCTCTAGCCTAAAAACATTCTAGATATTTCCACAAGCATTTATCAAACAGCTCTATACAGAAGGCTCTGATGCATGCTGGGAGCACTTTGGAAACAAAGCCCATACAGGTGCTATCACCCAAATGCTGTCAAAGTTCAAGAATGTGCTCTTTTTTTGCCTGTTTTTCCAGAGAGTCCTAGAAAGATTGAGAAAGAAGAGACTGTAGCTTTTTCTCTATAAAATTTTCATTATCCTGACAATGTTTTCCAATGAAGCCTGAGCTAATTTTAGGTAACCAAAACCCTGGGTGTTACCACAGATTCCTTTGAAAAAAATTTTATGGCATAAGAGAGGCAGTGTTGAAGATTTTTTTTTTTTTTTTTATAATCAGCTTAGGTTTTCCTTTGCTTGCTGTCAGCTTAATTGTTTAGCTCCTCTCTTTGCCTGGCATTTGCAGGAGTTAAAGACTTCAGGGTGGTCCTGACATTTTCATTAAAGTGCTATGAGCTAAGTGCTCCTCGCGCCTGATGGTGTATTTTCAGGTGCACTAACAGAGATCATTATTTCTTCATACAGCAGCAGTATGAAGAATCAAGCTGTGTTTCTTGAAAGATGAATGGGCATGTGTGAGGGGGAAGGTTGGGGTGATGATTAAATGTGGAAAATCATGCACTTTTTTAATTTCAATGTCTTTATAATTAGGTTGTTTGTGAGTGTCAGAGCTGTTGTTATTCAGGCCTTGTTACATTATTTGTTTTTGTTACCAGAGAGATGGTGTCTCAAGCAGCAGCCGGGCTTGGACTCTTTGAGCTCTGTGAATCACTGAGCACGGAATCCGCAGGGTTCTCGTCTTGCTTCCCATTTTGCGGCACTTGTTAGTGGACTCAGGAAGAACGCGTGTAGCAGCCAGCTTTCTGACTTACAGTTAGTCATTCGTTTCACCTGTTCCTGATGTTGATACCAGCTACCTGTGTTCAGTCCTAAGAGTTTGAATATTACAGGATTATGGGCCAAAAAACATCCTCTTTGAATCCTTTTGCTTGCAGAAAAATCAACACCTGAACTTCTCTAAACCATAATTATCAGTATACCTGACCTTTATTTAATGTTTACTATCTGTCAGGTTCTATGGAAGTCACTTTACATGGATAATTTTATTTAATTCTTGGACAGTTCTAAGAGGTAGATATTAGTGTTCGTCCATTTTATAGACTTGTTAGAGAAGCTGAGTAATTTCCTAAGGCAATACTTTCCGTTTGGCGGTTAGTGAACTTCGAATTAGAACCAAGGTTTGACTCCAGACTCTATACTAAGAAGTCTCTGTTTCTTTATTGAACAAATCTATTAAAAGTGTGAAAGTGAAAGTGTTGGTCAGTAAGTCATGTCCGACTCTTTGTGATCCCATGGACTGTAACTCACCAGGCTCCTCTGTCCATGGAATTCTCCAGGCAAGAATACTGGAATGGGTTGCCATTCCCTTCTCCAGGGATCAAACCTGAGTCTCCCGCATTGCAGGCAGATTCTTTACCACTGGTGGCTACCATGTTTAACTTTTCACTTTGATATCTTAAAATATTGTCAATATTGAATATCAAATTTCATTTTCCTCCACTGGACTATAAGTTCTAAGAAGACAGTCTGCTTTTTTTACCTTGTATATTCAGAACTGAAGCTGCATCTAAAAGGTGCTATAGTATTTTTTGAAGGACTGAATGAAGTCATTGGCAGGCTTATATTCTTAGCAATATGTTACTAGTATGAACATAATTATAAATAATAATTGATTATTTATAAATGACTACCAGCCAGATCTTTTTAATTTTTTTTAGAAAATGTTGATAAAATAACTTAATGAGCCCCATGTACCATCACCCAGCTTCAACAGTGATCAAAATTCTGACTTTCCAGACATGCTATGTTTATAGTCTAAGAGTGCTGTAAATAAGGAGCTTTTTACAAGCTTCACTGGAGCAACAGTGAAATCCCCCTGTCTCCTCCCTCCTCACTGAACTCAGAAACAAGGTTGCTTTCTAAAACTTACACTGTTAAATCAGTGTGTACTAATTCAGAAGGGATATGAGCAGTTGTCTAGAGACAGAATGGCTTCATAGGTCTTAAGACTTGTAATGAATGTACCCATACATCTACAGGAAAAGAGTCCCAAGTAAGAACAGGCTTTGGTCAGCAGCAGCATCCAAAAAGGGAGGTGTCACAGACTAGTCCCTGATCTTGCAGTTGAAGTAATGCACTCAACCATCTGCTGCTCCTGTGAGCACGGTGTCAGCGTGATAGCTCCGGAAAGAGAAATTCATAGAAGCATACTTAACCTCACTTATTCTGACTCAAAGCAACCTGCTACACTTGAGCTTGCTTTCCAAGGTGCTGTGCTGGTGAATGTCAATATCCCACCTGTTTGGTGGTTGATTTTCTCATTGTAAAGTAATTCCTCAATATGCTGGTTTTAATATCAGTTTTTTATACTTTGTTGGCATGGATTAGCTTCTCTGTGAGGCAGGATTTTTAGGCCAAAAATGTTAATATATCATACTTTTCTCATTGAAGTATTCTGTTCATTTTTCAAGGAATTATTTTTATTAAAGACTAAATAATTCTGTTAGTTTAAATATATATATATAGCTTTTGTCTGTTAAAATTTTTTTTAATTGAATTCAAAAATTATAGAAAGTAAAATCCTTATTTGTTGCTTAGGTTTCCTAAATGCCTTAGTAATAATTCTTTTTGTGATTTTATTCCATCATATACTTAATCAGTCTTGCTTAAAATACCTTAAGCAATGGCCGAAATCAGTTTTAAGCCTAGTCTGTTTTGTCCCTTGAGCTTGTGGTTTGCTTTTGGCTTTACTTAACATGTTGTTTTTCCTTTTGATTTTTCTTTCTGTCCAAAATGATTCAAGTTTGTTTTACACTTTTATCCTATTGGCATTTTCTTAGGTTCTCTTCTGCATTGAATTCTACTTAGTAGAGTCAGAGTACTTGCCAGAAATTCTCTGTTTGATTGTCATCACACTATCATTTTTGTGCAGCTCCATCTCATGTTGATCTCTGCAGTAGTTTGCCTCAGTATCAGGATGTTGCAATCTCTAGATCTCATCTTTAAGATTCCTAATTGAAAAACCCAATGTCCTTCACATAAAAATCCATTTGTGGAAAGCTCCATCTGTAATTTATTCCCTCTCGGCATAGCTCCTCAGTAATGTTTTTGAGTTTCTTGTGGGATATGAGAGGTCATTAAAAATCATCATTTTTTCCTCCTTTTACAGAAAAAAAAAAAATTGGATTGCTTGAACTTGCTCATTATTTTCTTCTTTCTGCCTCATATGAACTCAGATAATGATGTTCTATGCTGCTAGAGCTGTGAAGTTATGAAAACAGACTTTTCTTTTTGTTGAAGTAAATATTTTGTGATTTCTGAAAGTGTCCCATATCAAGGCATTTACATTCCTTTTATAAACCCCTCCAGGGACTCTTTGCCTTTAGCTTTTTGGAGCCCAGTTTCATTTCATTTTTTTAATATGAATTCCAAGGATGGAATTACTGAGCTCAGTTGAGAAGATCCCACGTTCCTTGCTGTTTGCCTTCAAGTACAGTAATACGGTTTTTTGTTGTTATTACAATGTAGTGGACATCTGTTCTGTTGTGTGCAAGATTATCTGTGAAGTGATCTTGGTCTCTTCAGGGTCCAGACACTACATCAAGATCCATTAGTTCCAGTGTTATTTCTCATTATGTTTTAATGGTTCTTCTTTGTAGCTGCTCCTTGTACTTTCTCATGAGGACACATTAACAAGCTCTTCCCAACTAAACTCTTACCTATTCTGATTTACAAATCAGACTGAAGTTAAATTTAACATTTGAAGGTTAACTTTGCCATTTTCTAAATAAAGACTATTCAGAATGTAAACAATTTCAAAGAAAAACTTACTTGTCTTGCTCTTGTAGTTTGACTTTTAACTATGAAAAAGAACTTTACTGTAGCCTTATTTTTACAGATGGATGCCAGTTAAACATTATTGAAGTAAACTGTGTTATAAATTGGCACATTCTGGCCTGAATTAGTATATTCTGGTATGTAGCTTTGCCTCCAGCAAGCATTTGAATTAGTTGGTGTCATTTGCTTTTTTCCAACTTTATTTCTCTTTCTTTAGTAATCCTGACAGGAAAAGAGAAATATCTTTGCCTTATAATCAGTGGTATGATGATAAATGTTTAATAACCACCTCTCTGAGTGGCAGCGGAGCAGCCCTGATTTGTAGCATTTGCTGACCCCCGGGTGTAAATACTGTCCATGTGGTTGATTTCAAGCTCCCAAGAGGCATTACTGAGCCCAGAGTTGGGAGGAGAGCAGCAGCCCACCAGTATGTAGTATTTTCTCCAGAGTAGAGGTAAACAACCTCAAGAGCATGGACAGTCCTAGGATAGTGAAATCACGAGGAAGTAATGGGTTCTGAGTATTTGTTATCTTTGTTTTTAATATAATTTATTTAATTGTAAGTTTATACAATTTTTGATAGTGATTGAATTTAACAACCCTATTCAGCAAATACCTGAAAATTCACGATTAGCTTTTGTGAGTTGGTCGCAGCATACAGTGGAGGAAGAGATAATGGCAGGGGAAAAGGATCTCTCTAATCCTCTCAGCCTTATGTTTCTCTAATATTATTCCTTTCACCGTCAAATAATTTCCTCTACCCGTTAGAGAATGCCTACAAACCCGTCGCCTGTACCTACCAAAGAAAGAGTATTATCTTTGCTCTAGACTCTCGAGAGCCTGCACAATTTCTTTAGTATAAACTGGGGGAAAGGAAAGTCTTTGTATATTTCAGTAGCTAAAGTTGCTTTTGTCTTTTGAGTGTATCAAATAGTGCCATGGGTTTTATGGGCTATTGCTTCTTCCCAGGGGCTAGCGAGGTCTTTGATACCACCCCGTGAGTCCATCTGGCAGGACCCTAATGCTACCTCCCAGTAAGTCGAAGGAAACAGCAACAGCAGACAGCTTTACAGTTCCTCCACTCTCTTGGTGGGCATGTTGGACAATTACTATTAATAGAAGACAGTGAAAGATACATATCTATGTGTAGCTTTACATGATTAGATTTCCTTCTTTTACCACTGCAGTGGAGTAATGGATCTAAGAAAAAAGGACTTGCTAATGACGCTGAATGCTGAAGCCTGATTGTTTTCTCCTAATTTTTGGAATACTTTAATAGGTTATTTTGGAAATCTACTTTTTAGATGTCCCTGGTTTTATTAACCTGATGGTGTGCTCTGCTCGTTGTCCTGTAGTCAGGTGTTAAGATCTCACAGCATATAGGTTTTTACACATCTTGTACCTAGTGTACTGAGGGACTCATTTTATGTCATACAGTTCTGCAGTTGAAATTTTACATTTCTTTTTTTTCTTACTTCCAGCCCTGGCCTGGTGGTGACAGCAGAACATCATGCGATCAGTGTTACCAGGCAATCAGGGAGAGATACATATATATGATCATTAAAGTAAATACATCAAGACGAATTATGTGAAACTGTTCCATTAACATAACTAACAGCTGAAATGTAACATAGCAAATCAACACATGTGCTGCAACATTTGGTGTTGGTCTTGACTTTGCCTTTTAAGGCTACACAGAAATCATTCTTATTTTCATTGGAACACAGATGAGTGTCAAGCTGCAGCTCATCAAATGGCCCCTACTTATGGAAAAGATGCTTTCCCAAAGACTGTGCTCACCTTTGGCACAGCCAGAGTACTTTGCTGGGTGCTTCTACAGCATGATAATTGGAATCTAACCCCAGAGCTGTCATCATTTAGCCTTTGGTACAAAGAGAAATCCAAATAGCACAGATAGTTTTGGAAGTTGTTTCTTTTCTTTTTTTTTCTTTTTACACTATAAAAAACAAGAATAAACTCAATAAACCCCAAATTCTCCTTCCTCAAGTATATTCATCTAGACTTTATGATGCAGTAAGAAAGCATCAATATGTTCCAGGGTCTATGAGAATCAATAAAATATTGGAATACCAAACCTGGAATGCATTGTGATATATTTAAAAGGAGATTGGGATCCACTTTCATCCAAGAATATGCTCATAACATGCTTGATTTTGAAAACTATTAAGTGGCAATTCTGAAATCTTGTACAGAAAATATCTTAGCATTGGAGAAAATATAAATTGCAACGGGAAATGTCATATTTTAATTTGAGCCATCTCCTATGTAGTGCAATACAGCTGTTGTGTTCAGGATATTAGCTCTAAGTAATGAAGCATCTGAGATTTCCTTGAAGAGGCAAACAGAAACATTTTTGTATTTTCCCCTATAATTCCAACAAGCTAATGTGTATTCAGAGTAAATCTGTTTGTCATCTCACTATCCTTTAGAAGACAAACATTTATCAAAATGTTTCCCTCCCTCCCCTTCCTCCCTCTCTCTTTCTCCTTTTCTCCCAGTTTGTTTCACCATTCCACTCTCCAATTCCATTCTTCCTCCTGTCTCCAAGGTATCTATCCTCCATCTATTTTTTCATCATAGGCTTGAGAGTTTAGCTAAACAAGAAAATTAACTTCCAGAATTTCAAGATCCTAAGACACGTTTCGGGGGAGGCGTTGATTTTTTTCCCGTATCCGATTCAGAGGCCAAGAGAGTGAGTCACAGACACAGGTGTAGAGCAGGGCCGGGCAAGCCGCCCGTGGTGCATTTCCTGATTACATAACCTTTGAGTGTCTCCAGGAGAGATGAGGTCTAGAGAGAGCCATGCTGAGTGCAGTGCCAGGCAGTCTGATCACAGACAGGCAGTGCTTGTATCCCTTCTCAAAAATTTCCCCGTGGGTTGTTAAAGCATCATAGGTTAGTGTTTAAATTGGAATCATGTAGGCCACAGCTGTGCCTTGAGTGAATCTCGGCTTTAACGTGAATCAGAGTAGCTGACTCTGATATGAAGGGAGCTTTTTCTCCTCCAACATTAGCTACATTGTTATTTCCTCAGTGGCTAGAAAGGACAAACTGGGTGGCCAATAAAAAAGCAAGTGATCCAGGATACTTAAACAGTGAGTTTCTAACCCATATGTGTGTTAGTCACTCAGATGTGCTGGACTCTTTGCAACCCCATGGGCTATAGCCCACCAGGCTCCTCTGTCCATGGAATTCTCTAGGCAAGAATACTGGAGTGGGTTGCCATTCCCTTCGCCAGGGCATCTTTCTTATGCAGCAATCAAACCCAGGTCTCTTGCACTGCAGGCAGATTCCTTACCGTCTGAGCCACCAGGGAAGCCTCTTCTAACCCATAATTAGACTATATTGTTTATTGAAGTGAAGTGAAGTGAAGTCACTCAGTCATGTCCGACTCTTTGTGACCCCATGGACACCAGGCTCCTCCGTCCACGGGGTTTTCTAGGCAAGAGTACTGGAGTGGGTTGCCATTTCCTTCACCAGGGAATCTTCCCGACCCAGGGATTGAACCCAGGTCTCCCACATTGTAGACAGATGCTTTACCGTCTGAGCCACCGGGGAAGTCCATATTGTTTATTAGGTATAATAAAGCATAATCTTTATATTCCATCTTAAAGTCAGTTTACATCAACTTAAAAATGATTTCCACCATCTTTATAGAGATCTTAAAGGTGTTGTTGGCTTCTCCGGTGGCTCAGCAGTAAAGACTTTGCCTGCCAATGCAGGAGACACGGGTTCGATCCCTGGTTGGGGAAGATCCCCTGGAGAAGGAAATGGCTACCTACTCCAGTGTTCTTGTCTGGAGAATTCCATGGACAAAGGAGCCTGGGGGGCTACAGTCCATGGGGTCACAAAGAGTCGGACAGGACTTAGCAACTAAACAACAACAACAAAAGGTGTTAACTTTTTAATTTTGTTTCATATATATGATTGTATCCCTTGTGTTTGTTATATATTATCAGTTGGTCAGTTATCCACCTAAAGATTATCTCTGGATTATTAGAAACACAGAAAGACATTCTCAGATTTTAATGGCAAAATTAAGTTTAATGTACTATAGACTTATTGTTTGGCCTTAATAAGGATTGACAGATCAATTTTCTTCTCTTTACCCCCTTAACCATCTTTGTCCCCACCCACCTTGGGAGGTGAGGAAGAGGGAGAGACGAGAGACCAAGCCTCAAAGGAAGCCAATAAACGTGCACAGTGTAGACCTCCAACCCCTTTCTAAGGTTTCCAGCTCTGTGATTTTATAATAAAACTGGTGAAGAATCTGGAAGGCGAGGGGCGTGTATTACTCGTCAGGATTATGCTAGCAGGGGATATCATTATGCTAGGGGATATCATTATGCTAGCTAGGATTATCATAGCAGGGGTTGATACTTGATCAAAGAAAAGTTATTTAGGTGATAATGAACAATGTTCTGATAAACTAGCTGCAAGGAAACACAACAAAACAAAAAGTGGGAGGGCAAATCCTTAGGTTTAGGTATGATCAGAGAGGGGAAATGCTTTAAAATTCCTGTTAAGATTTTCATTTAGACCATTTATTCTTAATAGGGAAGTCTGTAAAGCTTCAATCCAACTTTCACATAAAATATACCAGTTTTGGGATTTTGGCTTTTGATATTCAATTCATAGCTTCAGCTATTCAATTCATATGACTGCAAATTAGACAGATGCATGTTTCATAGAAAGGAATATTCTACCTTTCTTTCCTTTATTTTTAGCTTTAAATAAGTGCTCAGCACTTCTGGGAATCTTGTTTCAGAGAAACTTTAATTTTATAAAACTGGTGGCAGTTAAATATGGAGAGACCATATAGTTTATCATCTAAACCAGGATTCTTTTGAAAATAAAAAGGAAACTAGTAATAATTATGCTAGGACAGTAGGCTTAAACTAGAATGAAGTCACATGGCACCCTAACTGTAGCTCCTTGAGGCACTGAGATATGCAGTTAAATCATTTGTGAAAAAAAGAGACTCATAGAAAGAGATCAGATTTGTGCTCATCGGAAGTGGGTGGTATGGGGAGGGAAAATTGGATGAGGGTGGACAAAAGGAACAAACTTCCAGTTGTGAGATAAATAAGTTCTAGGGATGTAATATACAACATGGTGACCACAGTTAATGTTGCTATATAATGTATATGAAAATTAAGAGAGTAGACACTAATAGTTCTCACCACAAGGAAAAAATTCTTTTTATTTTCTTTTTGTTTCTGAGATGATGGATGTTAACTTACTGTTTCATGATACATGTAACTCAAATCATTATGCCATACAGCTTAAATTTTTACAGTGCTATGGGTCAATTATATCCCAGTAAAACTGGAACAAAATAGACGAAAGACAATAGCAAGTGTACATGGACGCCTGTGGCTTTATAGAGCACAATATGAGTGTGAGGTCAGGAAGCAGGAAGTGACCTGAAAAAGGTCTGATTGAGCTTGACCAGAAGACAGCATTTGATTGTTTTTGGTGGGATGGAACTGCTGCCCCTTATTTCCTCCTTATAGTTTTATACTTGTCAGTTTCTCGTTGTTTTAGTGTAGAGAACTAAATTTATAGGACTGGCATTTGAGAAGGAGGAGAGGAAAGTGGGAAAAGGTCAAAGACTGTTCTGTGAATGATATGTTAGTAATGAATACTTGAAACCCAGAGAGGCTTGGGAGAATAGATAATGAGTTATATTACTGAGTCATTGAGTTTGAGGGTCCATAGGCTATCCATGTAGTTATAACAAGTAGACAGCTCTTAGCCAAGGTTTTCAGTTCAGGAAGGAAATCAGGTCTAAAGTTGTATATATTTGGGTTTTTTCCACGTAGAGTTGATTAAGTCTATGAGAATGGATGAAGTCTTTCATTCATTCTAAATTTAGCATTATGGTAGCTGCTAGGGATACAGTAATAAAGGAGATCAAATATGTCTTCACAGAGTTTATGGTGCAGTGGGAGAAACATACAGATACGGTCCTATGAGCACACATAAGAATCATACCTAAGCCAGGCTTCAGGAGCCAAGGAAGACCCAGTCCCTTAGGATAAATATTTAACAGAAGCTCAGCAAAGGGGAAGAGAAGGTGAGGGTGGAGTACAGAGAAGTCATAGTGCACCTATGTCCTTTGAGACAGTGCCTGGCATGTGTCAGAAACGGAGAGAATGTGCATTAAGAAGAAAATATATTAAAAGTTGAACATAGGACTTTAAAGAATGACTTCTTTGCGGGGGGCAGAGATATGGATAAAGAGGAATCAACACAGGAGCCTAAGAATGGAAATTGGCAGAGAGTTTGGAGAAAGTGTTGAAGGCAAAGGAGAGTCAATAGTGTTAAAGCTGTGTAAGGAATCAAGTAGGGTGAAGATTAAGGAGGGAAACTATTGAACTGGCAGTTACGTAGGTCTTTGAGAACTTGGGCATCAGTTTCATTAGCATGAGAACCAGATTGCAATAGTTTGAGGAATGAGAGAAAAGGAATGATGAAGTTTTGTAGGAAAGGGAAAGAGAGAAAGGGGGTGATATCTGTGGACAAAATAGGGAAAATATTTTAGAAGAGGAGAGATGCTTTGCTTGAAAACCTTTGACGCATTTGAAAAGAGATGATATCAATAGAAAGGTAGGTTAAGGGTGTAATCGGTGTTGCAGTGTTCTGTGAAAGTGGAGTCAAGAGCACAAATGAGTAATTTAGCCTTGGATAGAAGTCCGTTGAAACATCAGAGGAAAGAGAAAGATTTCAAAGAAAGCTCTTGAGAGGAAAGTTGAGGACATTCATACCAGTGGTTTTCCCAGTTAAGTGGAAGATAAAGTCCACTGAACATCAAGAAGCGTAAGGGTACAGTTGAGAGCTTTAAAGAGCCTGGCAAAGCTGAGAAATAAAATTCTGCCAAGCTCTGCAGTCACAGTTGAGGTTTTGTTGTTGCTTTTGTTTTTTAAAGTCTATTTATAATGGAACCAGTTATCACAGATTGTATTGGGTTCTTGAGGATAGAATTGGAAAAATGAATAAATTATTAGGCTGACGCAGAATTGAGCCTTGACAAAGCAGAAGATTGAGGTGGGAGGAGTTGAGGGTATTTTAAGAGTGTAGGTGAAATGATGGCCAGTCTTCAGTTCCAGCTACATAAGAAAGCGTGGTGGTGCACAATTTGTTTAGAGGACAAGAAGAAGCTGCAGGTTGTGCTAAAAGTAAAGCAAAGCTTGGTGAATAATGGTCAGAGGGGAAGCTGTGCTATTGACATAGTAAATGGTAAAGTGGAAAACTCAGCAGTGGCCACAGAAATGGAAAAGGTCAGTTTTCATTCCAATCCCAAAGAAGGACAGTGCCAAATAATGTTCAGACTACCATACAATTGCACTCATTTCACATGCTAGCAAGGTGATGCTAAAAAACCTTCAAGCTAGGCTTCAGCAGTATGTGAACAGAGAACTTCCAGATGTACAAGCTGGGTTTTGAAGAGGCAAAGGAACCAGAGATCAAATTGCCAGCATTCACTGGATCATGGAAAAAGCAAGGGAATTCCAGAAAAACATCTACTTCTGTTTCATTGACTATGCTAAAGCCTTTGACTGTGTGGATCACAACAGTCTGTGGAAAATTCTTAAAGAGGTGGAAGTACCAGACCACCTAACCTGTCTCCTGTATGTGGATCAAGAAGCAGCAGTTAGACCTGGACATAACTGACTGGGTCCAAATTAGGAAAGGAGTATGATAAGACTATATATTGTCACTCTGCTTATTTAACTTATATGCAGAGTACATCATGGGAAATGCTGGTCTGGATGAATCACAAGCTGGAATCAAGCTTTGTTATTGTTGTTTAGTTAAGTTGTGTCTGACTCATGTCTGATTCTTCTGCGACCCATGGACTGCAGCCTACCAGGCTTCTCCGTCCATGAGATCTTCCAGGCAGGAGTACTGGAGTGGGTTGTCATTTCCTTCTCCAGGGGATCTTCCCAACCCAGGGATTGAACCTGTAGCTCCTGCCACGTCTCCTGCTACGTCTCCGGCGTTGCAGAGAGATTCTTTACTGTTGAGCCACTGGGGAAGCCCTGGAATCAAGATTGCCAGGAGAAATATCAACAACTTCAGATATGCAGGTGATACCACTCTAATGGAAGAAAGTGAAGAGTCTCTTCTTCTAATGGAAGAAAGTGAAGAGTCTCTTGATGAAAGAGAAGAGTGAAAAACTGGCTTGAAACATAACATTCAAAAAACTAAGGTCATGGCATCTAGTCGCATCACTTCCTGGAATATAGAAGGGGAAAAAGTGAAAGCAGTAACAGATTTTATTTCCTTGGGCTCCAAAATCACTGCAGACAGTGACTGCGGCCATGATATTAAAAGACACTTGCTCATTGTAAGGAAAACTATGAAAAACCTAGACAGCATATCAAAAAGCAGACACATCACTTTGCCAACAAAGTCCATATAGTCAAAGCTATGGTTTTTCCCCTAATCATGTATGGATGTGAGTGCTGGTCCATAAAGAAGGCTGAGCACCGAAGAATTGATGCTTTTGTTTTGTGGTGCTGAGAGTTCCTTGGACAGAAAGGAGATCAAACCAGTCAATCCTAAAGGAAATCAACCGTGAATATTCATTGGAAGGACTGAAACTGAAGCTGAAGCTCCAGTATTTTGGCCACCTGATGCAAAGAGCTGATTTATTGGAAAAGACCCTGATGCTGGGAAAGATTGAAGGCAAAAGGAGAAGAGGGCGGCAGAGGATAAGATGATTAGATAGCATCACTGACTCAATAGAAATGAATTTGAGTAAATTCTGGGAGTTAGTGGAAGACAGAGGAGCCCAGCATCCATGGAGTAATGAAGAGTCAGACGGACATGACTTAGCAACTGAACAACAAGGAGAAGTCAAGGTCATTCTGAAGATAATCATAAGGCAAAATTCCAGAAGGTGTGATAGAGTATATAAATGGCATAGAGAGTCTCTTATAGGACTGTGGGTAGTCGTAGATCCTAAAAGACACCAGGAGTGGAGGCAAGACTGGGAATGGAAAGGAAGTGATTTAGTGTCTTCCAGAAGCTGACAGGCACTTCTGTCACTGTTACTGGAGTCACCGTTTCCGCTGCTTTTGTACTTTACCCCCTTCACTGTTGATGCTTTTAAATCAAAGGAATCACTCTGATGTCTATACAAAGAGTTTGGTATGTGGCATGTCAGTCTTCTTAAACTACAGTTTTGAATGTAGCTGACCCAGTGACAAAGAAGTTGCTTTATTTTGTCATTAGAAGATATTCCTGTGCCAATAATAAAAACTTTTTTTCCCTTTTTTTGCCAAATAGGGAGTGGTTTTATTTTATTTTAATATTTATGTATTTGGCTGCATCTCTTACTTGTGGCGCACAGGCTTATTTCCAGCTGTGGCGCTTGGGCTCCAAGGTGCGAGGGCCAGTAGTTGCAGTGCATAGGCTTATTTGCCCCAGGGCGTGTGGGATCTCGGTTCCCAAGTTCCCTGACCAGGGATGAACCCTTGTCTCCTGCAATGGAAAATGGATTCTTAACCACTAGACCACCCAGGGATGTCCCCAAGAACTGATTTTAACTTATGTAATTTGGGGAGTCAAGTTTACTTTCCTTTGGGTAAATCTGAAATTACTGCAACAAATTCTGGAGATATTTTTAATGTTAATTTGATCAACTTAGTCTTAGTTTCTTAGCTTACCTTAGTACCTGCTCAGTTGCTCAGTCCTGTCTAACTATGATCCCATGGACATAGCCTGTCGGGCTCCTCTGTCCATAGAATTTCCCAGTCAGGAATACTGGAGTGGGTTGCCATTTCCTTCTCCAACCTTAGTATAGACATTATTTTAATTAGTACACTTTTAAAAACTTCTAATTTAGAAAAGTTTAAGAGTAGATTTGAATCTGATACAGTCTTAGCTTATTAAACAAGTTAGAGTTAGGTCATTCTTCTAAACAATTCCCAAGGTTAGGAAAAAATTGTCATGTATGTATGAAGAAATTTTCATTTTGAATATTTTAGAATCATTTGAAAGAGTATGGTTCACTTTGAACTATTAAATCCAGCAGGCTAGGAACCTATGTTTTAGGGAAGGGATTTTCCAGATTGCAAATTTAATTTAATATTTCTAACTAAATAGAATATCCAGAATGACTCTTAAGTATGCCCCTTCTCCTGTCTTTCACAACACTTAGGAAGAAAAAGATGTTCTCTGCTACGGTTCTGGTCTCATCTTTTAATAACTTCCAACAATTTGGAAGTCTATTGTCTTCTCATTTCCCCTCTCCTTAACCTCATTAATGTTATCTAAAGATCTTTTAAGTTCTCTTTATCTTCCTAGAAAATTTTGATACATGACTCATGAAATTTATCCCTACATTTTCTCTTTTCTCATTTTGAAGCTTTTTCAACATCCATACAAATAATCCTTATAATGTATATGCTAGAGTGTTCCTTAACTTACCCAGTCTTAATGTCTTTTATTTCCATTTCTTCTAAGCTTACAATAGGGATTGCCATATACTAGAATTCATGATAATTTGGAAGTACTCCAGCTTAAAATTTTTGAACTCTGAAATTTCCCTTTCAGATTATAATTTCAGTTGAGACCACTATCTTCCATTCATTTGGCAAGTATTTATTGAATGCCTTATAATAGGCATACTGAACTTTGTGGTCCTCCCTTTTAACCATTTACATGTGCTCTTCCTTTATTTTTGCTTCTAGTTCTTTGATATTCTGCCTGCTTATTATTGTATTACCACCCTGACTCTAACCTCATTTGCTTTTCTGCCTATAGTGAGCTTCATGGTTGGTCATTTCAATTGCACTTGAATTCTGAACCTTCAATTCTGAATTATTTTTCGTAGGCTCTTTTACTATTTCCTCTGACCTTATTCATTATTATTATATTTTACAATCAATATGCATTGGTATTTCCCTAAATATTTATGTTGTCTGCTGTTCTCTGTTCCATCCTGCTTTTGTCCAGGGCCTCCATTTAATTAATTTATTGAATTTATTTAGTGTGTATCTGCTTGTGATGAATTCTGATTTTATTGACTTATGACATCTTTATTTTCTTTTCATTTTAGAAGGGTACTTTTTCTTAGGTATAGAATTACAGGTTAGCAGTTATTTTCACTTGGCACTTTAAAGACTCTAGGCCAGAGTGTGTATCTGGCCCACCCCTGCTCTTAGAATGTTTTGAGAGCCTGCGGTGTTTACAGGGGCTTCCCCACTGGCAGGTCTTGAACTATAATCCCTGTCTTCTCAGCACTGAGAAACGTCCCCAGACTCTAATTATAGGTACTTAGAAGGACTTCGGCTGCTGTACTTGTGAGATGGGAAGTCACTGGAGAGTTTGAATGGCGGAGTGATACACAAAAGAATTTTTCTGTTTGCTGTGGTCAGAAAAGACCATAAGGAAGCAAAGCAGAGCCTGAGAGGACAAGTTAGGAGGCTATTGCAAAAAAGCAAGTAAGAGATGAAGGTGGCCTATAATTTTTTGTCTGGCTAGTAAAATTTTTAACTTTTAGGCTGCCTTAAATTTTGATCTACTCAAACCATTTCATCCATATGGTATCACACTGATTTGTTTCTACAATTTGTACCTAATAATGTCACTCCTCAGAGATTCCTCATTTTATATCTTCAGGTAAAAATTCAAAGTACCAAAGGATAACAGATCATATCCGTGCTCTGGAGCCTGTCTCCCTTCATAGCATCCTCTCTTATTCTACCTCTTTCAAGTCCTCTCTTATTCTACCTCTTCCGTTTGTTGCTGTTCATTCACTAAGTCATGTCCAACTCTGTGCGATCCCATGGACTGTAGCACACCAGGCTTCCCTGTCCTTCACCAACTCTCGCAGTTTGTTCAAACTCATGTCCATTGAGTTGGTGATGTCATCCAATCATCTCATCCTCTGTTGCCCCCTTCTCCTCCTCTTTCCTTTAGCCGGTTATCTACTTGAAGCCTAGATTCTCTCCATAGGTTATGAAACTTCCTCAGATCTCTATGCCTTGGGCCATGTTTTTCTTCTTCTAGAATTATCCATCATCAACTCCCTTCTCTTGTCTGATTTACTCCAACTCATCGTAAAGATTAAGGAAGAAGCTTATTTTGTTCTTGGAAGGGTTTCTGAACCTTTTCCTTCCCTATTCCAAGACAAAAATGATTAGTCTTTTCTGTGGAATCAGTACATTTGTAGCATCTACTCTCTACCAAGAACAGTTTTAGGAGTTGGAGAACCACAGAAAACTAAGCTACAATATTTGCCCTCAAGGACCTTGTTCTAGAAGAGAAGACGCATAAATATATAATGACATTGTAGTGTGATAGGTATCCTAGTAGAAGGTATGATCTTGAGAGAAGGGTATGAATGAAGTGTTCCTAGAAGAGGATAAATCCATATCAGTTTCTAAAGAATAATTCAGAGTTTATCAAGCAAAAAAGGTGCATGGGTTAGAGGAAATATATAAGACTGAAAGAACAATATGTCCAACAGCATTGGACACCAATTGGAGCGTGCAGCTCAGGTGGGTGAGGCAGGTAGTCTGTTGGGTCTCTAGAGCTAGAAGACTGATAGCCAGTTTTCAGCCCTGGTGTATTCTTGCCTCTTTTTTTCCAAAACGGTATTTCAAACTACTTTGAAAAGTAGCACAAATGTATTAGAAATGTCATGAACATAGGGGGAAAAAGGAGATGCATAACCCTAAATCAATCATAATAACACATGGTAGTAACCTGAAGAAAAAAATGGAATATTCAAGTCATGTACTCTTATACAAGATCCACTGACTGGCTGACTAGTTGCCAACAAAGAAATAGGAAAAGAAAATGTAAAGCAAAGTCTTTGCTTTGTCTTAAGTAGTTTTACACATCTTTTCAAGAAAGAAATTACTTGAGCTAGTTTGCTTTCTCTTACCTTTTGTAAAATGCCCTTGCTGAAGAATCTACTAACCATATGGTTTCTTCCGATATTCTCTTCTTTCTCCCCCTTCTCCCTTAGTATCTTTTTGCTACATACATTGCTCCTTCAGCCACTCTTGACATTGGACTTCAACAGGAAAAGAAAAGAGAAATTTATATGAAAATACAACCACCATTTGAAGACCTTTTTGATGCAGCAGAAGAATATATCCTCCTCCTCCTTCTTGAGCCTTGGACAAAGATGATAAAATCAGACCAAGTTGCTTATGGAAAGGTATAGTGGCACCGATCAGCTGTGTGTAAACCACTCAGGTTTACTGCAAAACTGATGACAGGCAACATTGCTAATCTGCAGGAGAGAAAAGCTGAGAAAGGTCTCACATGGGCCAGGAACTCAGAGTTAAGATTTGGGCAGACACAAATTTAGGGCAGGGAAAGCACTGATTAACTTAGTTTTTCCCCATTTCCCTGTTGTCTCCTAACAAAAGACAAAAATTGATGTCATTTTTAATTCTGTCTACAAATATGTCAGCAGAGAAAAATCTGAGTTTTGGATTCTTGTGAACCAGTAAAATGTGCCATTATAATATACTAGTTTTGTCATTTCTTGCCATGTCTCAGCAGCGGCTTTAAATAATTTTGATTAATGGAAGGAGCCTGTGTATTTTTATTCTGGATGAGTTACAGTAAGTACTATACCCATGGAAAATGTAAACATTCCATATGTATTGTGGAAAACACATTCTGTGACTTAAAGCACTCTCAGATGTTCATCAGGTCAGACTGCTTGATTTGAGAAAAGTGCCAACACACCTTTTTTCATTCCAAAAGAGCTGATTTTAAGTCTAGGTGCTTGAATATTTTCACTATTCTTATTGATGGGTGGAAGAAATTTCTTTAAATTGTTTAATTTGAATCACAAACGAAAGCCATTTGTGGGTATTTTTAATGTTAAGTTAACTGCATGTACCCTTACCTTATTGAATTATAACCAATACAACATGATGGCTTATTAAATTCATTGACCAAAATAATGAAAATTTCATTCCTGATTTCTTTTTGTCCTGAAAAATTGACATTCACATCCTTTCTACCACAGAAATGCATACTTTACACTAGGAATATTGGGATATCATATGAAACTTTTGAAAAATTCTCTCCAGTCATGATTTAAATACAGTATATGGTATAGAGCAAAATGAATTTGAGATATGGTCCCACGATGACAAAAGTAATTTAGAATTATAGCTAACTTCCCTAATACCAAGAAGTTTTGGCATTAGCCATGATTCTTATGAAATGCCTGGGACAAATTATATGCTCTTTTTTTTAAAGGAAAAGTAAATTTCTCTTAATTCTACAAGCTTCTTAAATTCAGCCCAAAGGACCTCTGTAAAAGTTCGACTGACTGGATTATGCGGACCCTTCCGAAAAAGAATGAGCGAGGAGATTTAACCAAAATTAAATATTAAATACAGGAAGTTCTCCGTCAGCCAAACTGATTCTTGCCGGCAGTAGAGAAATGGAAAATGATCTTGTTCTCCTGACTGTATAAAGCAGTGCAGTACACAGACTGAAGGCTGAGTCCTGCTGTGAGGTTTAATCATGATTGAGTAGAGTCCCATCATTTTTTTGTTCTACTGTGGATTGCCTATCTTCATGTGAAGTCGCTCAGTCATGTCCCGACTCTTAGCGGCCCCATGGACTGCAGCCTACCAGGCTTCTCCGTCCATGAGATTTTCCAGGCAGGATGGAGTGTGTTGCCATTGCCTTCTCCGATTTTCACGATTATTATCCCATTATAATGAATAGAAGCTGGGAATGTGACCCACCCAATGTGTTTGCATTGTCTGTCATTTCCCACGGGGTATCCAGAAAGGAGGAATGGTCTTTGGTGGCGTTATATCATTACACAGAAATGTATGCAGCTTTTGTTTTATCTTGTACGTTTGTAGTCTGACTTTGCTGTAACTAATGTTTTTCATTGTGTAGGTCTTCCTGCTTTTGCCTCCAAACTAACTTACTTTATTGGCAAGTGTATTTGTTTTTTAGCCCACTGTTATTGGCAAATTGTGCATTCTTTCCCCACTTTTTTATAATGCACATTCTTTTGATGTTACAAGCTTTATTATTGTTTTATTATAGGTGGAGCTGGTGGAAGAAACTCGACAGCTAGATTCCACATACTTGAGAAAGCTACAGGCTTTGCATAAAGAGACCGTTTTCAAGAAAGCTGAGGTAAGAAACTCTCTACTTAGAAAAACAAACATTTAACCTGGAGAGGATTCTCACTGCATGTATTGGTGGTATGTGGGAATAGGGATCATTTATTGAGGAGATCATATATGATAAAGTAGGGGGCAGGCAGTTCCATTTTCTGCTGCTGCTTTGCCTAACATGCTATGTATGACAGGTGTAACATTTTATTGACACGTTATTTAACAACAAAGCCAGAAAAAGAAAGCAGATGAAGTCGTGTAGGGAGCCAAGATACTCATTTGTCTTAGAGTCTTCAAGCCACGTTATATTCCTTTGGATGTTACTGGCTATTTTCTGTATGGCAGCAACTCTACTTGTCAAGTCACAAAAAGAATTAACTTGAGTTTTCCAAACAGAAAAGGAAGTGTTGTGTGACAGCAATAAGCAAAACAAGAAAGAAAAATGGAAAGGCTTTAACGGAGTCAATAAAAAGATCATAGGATTGACTATGGTAGTCAGGTGTTATTTTGATATATAAATTTACAAATTTGTGAGTATCTAAGTAAGCCACGATAGATCTATAAGGATTTAAGATTAAATGTGTGTATCTATGTAAATGACCGTTTAGATTCATATTTATTGACATGGAAAATGCCGAGGACATGTTATTACATAAATATGTGGGGAACAAACACTGGTATGATGTAATCCTATTCATATAAAATTATACATGCATTTCTACTTGTATACATATATGCAAAGAGAGCTATCTGGAAAAATGTTCATCAAAATGTTAAAGATAGTTAGCTCTGAGTGACAAGGTTTCAGATGATTTTTTACTTTCTACTTTATACCTATCCGAAATCTTTATTCTTTTAAACTTTTACACAGACAGTAGTTATTTTTTAAGTGTATTCATGATTTTACCTTATAAATACAGAAATTCTTTATTTGAAATTCTACTAATTAATATCTGGAAAGGATACATAAAAATTCATAAGGATAGTATATTATAAAGTTATATCTTTAATTTTTTTAACTTATGATATTATTCATAATACTTCTACCTATCAAAAAATTTTAAATATAGGAGTTTATCTCATGGTCTGATGTTTTTCAAAAACAAGTTGGAAGGTGAATTAATTATTCAGTGAGTTACATAGGAAGGATTTCTAAAGAATAAGCCTCTCTAGCTTTTTGCCATGAAGGGCTTATAAACTGTTCATGAAGCATCAGAGGTCTTAAAAATACCTTACAATTGACTGTTCTATGAGGGTGATTACATCTAAAGTATCTTGTATTACTCTATAACTTAAAAAATTTTATAGATAGAATAATGTTTTATATTTGTGATCTATTATTAAGAAAAAGAACCATGTTACAAAACCACACATAGTTGTATAGTCCTATTTCCGTATTTAATAAATTATTTTATGTGTAAAAAGAAGACCAAATGGATACACATAAAAATGTTTGTGGTGGTGATCTCCGAATGTAGTACTGTGTATGCTTTTTGTTTTCTTTTTATTACGAAAGACATACTACTTCTATACCAACAAAAATAGTAAGATTAATATTTTATAAGCAAGTGTATACTAAATGTTTACTAATGTTCCTGAAAAGAAGGGAATAGAATAGAAAGGACCAGAACAGAATTTGGTGTGTTAGAATCACATTCTAGATTCTTTACCCAGTTCTACCATTGAATTGATAAATGCCATTGGCGTGATAATTAATTTTTATTGGTTTATCTTTAACTTTGGAAAGTAATTTGTTGTATTTAAGAGATTTTTATGAAAAGTATTATTTCACTAGGACACTACTTGTGAAATTGGAACTGGTATTTCACCACTTCCTCATGTCTCTAAAAAAACAGAATACTGGAATATGGTTCCTGAAGAATACAGGCATTTTAATTTTAATGAACTGCTTAACAACAAACTGGAGTTTGAACATTTCCGTCAGTTTCTTGAGGCTCATTCTTCAAGGTGAGAAACATAACCATTTTGTAATTTCTCGCTTAAAACAATTTTCTAAGCTACTTATTTTTTAAGCTGCTTGTTTTGATTCAACATATGATAAAAATGATTTGATGCTTGGTTTTACCCATTTCAGTAAAAATTAATGAGCATAGTTATCTGAAACCTATATGGTTAACTTTTTGTTGGGAATTGCATTTTGATAATAGCAGCCTCCAGAATGTTATTTTGAATGGTCAAACAATATTTGTTGATACTTTTAGCGTTGGCTAAATTAAAACACCAGTATGTTTCATTTTTCCCTATTCTGACGTTTCTTTCTTTTGTGTTTTTCTAGACAAGTGCTCTGATTACTAGTTCTGAGAAGCTTCTCTTTTGTATTTCATTAAGCTATTAAAATGACTACTGTTTTGTGGCTTTTGTTAGTTAATACTCAAATGAAGTATTGTAGTTCTGCATAGAATCTTGGTACCTTATGACACATTTATCTAATATAAAGTGAAGTATTCATCATATTTTTCTCCAATAATTTTCTCCCAAGTTAAAAAAAACTGGCTAGACCTGGGAGCCAAATTTCACATATATAGTTTCCCTTTTTTGTGATGATAATTATTCTAAATTTAACATGTTACCAAATAGACATGCGGTAGGTGGGAATTTTTCCATCTTTGAAATTGGTAATACTAGTCCATCATTCATGGAAGAACTCTGAGACCCTACCAGTATGGCGGTAGGTTCTTTCCTGATCCCAGTATTCCTTGTATTCATATATATATTCAGCCAGGACAGGACACAGTATTGTACGCATTAGTTCCATGGTCTAATCAGTTGTGTTAACTACTCAACACAGCACTTTCTAAGTTCTGTCAGATCAACTACTTGTTTGGTGTTTAACAGAATTGAAAGAAAGAAATAAGATGGGCTGTACTTTGTTTTCATTTTAGCATGGACCTTATGTGCTGGACAGACATTGAACAGTTCCGAAGAATAACTTACAGAGATCGAAAGCAAAGGGAGGCAAAATCTATATATATTAAAAATAAATACCTTAATAAAAAATATTTCTTTGGGCCCAACAGTCCAGCTTCTGTGTATCAACAGGACCAGGTATTAACATGGAAGCGTATTTTTACATTTTAAGTATGAAAACTAGTAATTTCTTTCTTTTTGCTAACAACCTGAGAGTCATCTTTTTTCTTTTGCTTTTATGACTTATCAGTTAGATACTTCTGATATCTTTTTTTAGGTATTCATAATAGTCTACCAATGTCTGCAATGTGGGAGATACTTTAATACTAAAGTATTATATATTATTAAAACTTTGTTATTTATTAAGGTGATTTATTGAATAAAAATAACTATTGTTCATCTACTCACCCATTCATTCAGCAAATATGGGTGCCTGTGATATGCCAGATACTGTTCTAGGTGCCCAGGATAAATGGTAAACAAGGTGAACAAAGTCCTTGTACCTTTCAGTAGGTAGAAAAACAGCCATTATTAGCTGTTAAGCCTCATCTCTCCCTCTTTTCTGTTCTTCTCTTAACTGAAATTGCTTGAAACATAGTCAATCTTTGAAAAATCCTGTTTGCCATTGAATTGTCTTCTGAAACTATTTCTATTGACCAGGAACATAGATTTGCCATTTTGTTGAGCCAAAATCATAAGGCCTTAATCACAACTTATTAATAAGTGTACAGTGTCATTATTTACAGTAAAAATGTTAGGTTGGGATTCAGCAGTGGATTTGAGTGTTCATGTAATTGATACATGAGATATGGCTCAATTTTAATGACTTTGAAATATAAAATTAAGTGTTATAATTTATTTAACTTGAAGTTTGCTAGTACTAGAAGTTTGCTAGATCAAATGTATAGCATTTGATTTCTTTATTTTCATAGTTTAAAACAATGCATACCATAATGCATTGTTCATAATTAATTAAGATCCTGGCTTCCCAGGGATCCAACACAGGTCTCCCATATTGCTGGCAGATTCTTTCCCAGCTGAGCCACCAGGGAAGCCCAAGAATACTGGAGTGGGTAGCTTATCCCTTCTCCAGTGGATCTTCCTGACCCAGGAATAACCCAGGGTCTCCTGCATTGCAGGTGGATTCTTTACCAACTGAGCTATCAGGGAAGCCCTATATCATAATGGCATCAGTTCAGTTCAGTCGCTCAGTTGTGTCTGACTCTTTGTGATGCCATGGACTGTAGTACGCCAGGCTTCCCTGTCTATTACCAACTCCTGAAGTTTACTCAAACTTATGTCCATTGAGTCGGTGATGCTATCCAACAATCTCATCCTCTGTCATCCCCTTTTCCTCATGCCTTCAATGTTTCCCAGCATCAGGGTCTTTTCGAGTGAATCAGTTATTCACATCATGTAGCCCCTTCCAATGAATATTCAGGACTGATTCCCTTTAGGATTGACTGGTTGGATCTCCTTGTAGTCCAAGGGACTCTCAAGAGTCTTCTCCAACACCACAATTAAAAGCATCAATTCTTTGGTGCTCAGCTTTCTTTATAGTCCAACTCTTACATCCATACACTACTGGAAAAACCATAGCTTTGACTAGACGGACCTTTGTTGGCAAAGTAATGTCTCTGCTTTTTAACATGCTGTCTAGATTGGTCATAACTTTTCTTCCAAGGAGCAAGCGTCTTTTTATTTCATGGCTGCAGTCACCATCTGCAGTGATTTTGGAGCCCCCAAAAATAAAGTCAGCCACTGTTTCCACTGTTTCCCCATCTATTTGCCATGAAGTGATGGGACCAGATGCCATGATCTTAGTTTTCTGAATGTTGAGTTTTAAGCCAATTATTTCACTCTCCTCTTTTCACTTTCATCAAGAGACTCTTTAGTTCTTCTTTGCTTTCTGCCATAAGGGTGGTGTTATCTGCATATCTGAGGTTATTGATATTTCTCCCGGCAATCTTGATTCCAGCCTGTGCTTCATCCAGCCCAGGGTTTCTCATGATGTATTCTGCATATAAGTTAAATAAGCAGGGTAATGATATACAGCCTTGATGTACTCCTTTCCCACTTTGGAACCAGTCTGTTGTTCCATGTCCAGTTCTAACTGTTGCTTCTTTACCTGCATACAGATTTCTCAAGAGGCAGGTCAGGTGGTCTGGTATTCCCATCTCTTTCAGAATTTTCCACAGTTTGTTGTGATCCACACAGTCAAAAGAGTCCAAAATGCAGTACTTGGATGCAATCTCAAAAACCACAGAATGATCTCTATTCATTTCCAAGGCAAACCACTCAATATCACAGTAATCCAAGTCTATGCCCCGACCAGTAATGCTGAAAAAGCTGAAGTTGAATGGTTCTATGAAGACCTACAAGATCTTCTAGAACTAACACCCAAAAAAGATGTCCTTTTCATTATAGGGGACTGGATTGCAAAAGTAGGAAGTTAATACCTGTAGTAACAGGCAAATTTGGCCTTGGAGTACAGAATGAAGCAGGGCAAAGGCTAGTAGAATTTTGCCAAGAGAACACACTGGTCATAGCAAACACCCTTTTCCAACAACACAAGAGAAGACTCTACACATGGACATCACCAGATGGTCAACACCGAAATCAGATTGATTATATTCTTTGCAGCCAAAGATGGAGAAGCTCTATACAGTCAGCAAAAACAAGACTGGGAGCTGACTGTGGCTCAGATCATGAGCTCCTTATTACCAAATTCAGACTTAAATTGAAGAATGTAGGGAAAACCAGTGGACCATTCAGGTATGACCTAAATCAAATTCCTTACAGTAGAAGTGAGAAATAGATTTAAGGGATTAGATCTGTTAGACAGAGTACCTAAAGAACTATGGGCAGATGTTTGTGACGCTGTACTGGAGGCAGGGATCAAGACCATCCCCAAGAAAAAAAATGCCAAAAGGCAAAATGGTTGTCTGAGGAGGCCTTACAAATAGCTGTGAAAAGAAGAGAAGCTAAAGGCAAAGGAGAAAAGGAAACATAAACCCATTTGAATGCAGACTTCCAAAGAATAGCAAGGAGAGATAAGAAAGCCTTCCTCAGTGATCAATGCAAAGAAATAGAGGAAAACAACAGAATGGGAAAGACTAGAGATCTCTTCAAGAAAATTAGAGATACAAAGGGAATATTTCATGCAAAAATGTGCACAATAAAGGACAGAAATGGTATGGACCTAACAGAAGCAGAAGATACTAAGAAGAGGTGGCAAGAATACACAGAAGAACTATACAAAAAAGATCTTCATGACCCAGATGATGATGGTGTGATCACTCACCTCGAGCCAGACATCCTGGAATGTGAAGTCAAGTGGGCCTTAGAAAGCATCACTACAAACAAAGCTAGTGTGAGAGTGACGGCATTTCAGTTGAGCTATTTCAAATCTTAAAAAATGATGCTGTGAAAGTGCTGCACTCAATATGTCAGCAAATTTGGAAAACTCAGCAGTGGCCACAGGACTGGAAAAGGTCAGTCTTCATTCCAATCCCAAAGAAAGGCAAAACCAAAGAGTGCTCAAACTACTGCCCAATTGCACTCATCTCACACGCTAGTAAAGTAATACTCAAAATTCTCTAAGCCAGGTTTCAACAGTATGTGAACCGTGAACTTCCAAACGTTTAAGCTGGATTTAGAAAAGGCTGAGGAACCAGAGATCAAATTGCCAACATCCACTGGATCACAGAAAAAGCAAGAGAGTTACAGAAAAAGATCTACTTCTGCTTTATTGACTATGCCAAAGCCTTTGACTGTGTGGATCACAACCATAATGGCATACATTTGTTAAGAAAAAAAAATGAATCTCAGATTAATTCAGTAAATTAAGGAAAAATTCAGAGGTATTCATAAGTAGAACATACCAAGTTTAAAAATCTAGATCTTTGAGGGGAAAATAAACAAAAGTTCTTGGGAGTAAGTGAGAAAAGAAATTGTAGAATTAAGCAACCTTAAGAAAAATGTCTTGTGTTTGGTTCCCTGAGATACAAATCTGGGATGTATTAGCAAAAGTGGCTGGGAGTATCTCAATAAGCAAAAGTATGAAATAAACACATGGAAAGTGTTTGTTTTCTATTTGGCTTGTGCTGCATTGCATGAGGTTTCATGGTATCTGATGCTACTGTGTGAACCTTCCATAGTAAAACTTGCTGAGAATTAAAAATGCAATGGAAAAAGTCACCCATTGCTGTCATAGCAAATGGTTGGGCTTATTACAGAAGAGTTTTCCAAATGACCCTTCTTCCTCACCTTTGTCTTCCATTTTATTTGCCTATTTTATACTTAAGGATACCTGTATCACTTTGTTTTATATAGACCATGCTAGTTCTAATTTTAGTTGTGTGGCCAGTTTGCAGTTTGATTAGCAAAGTAGTCTTTTATTCTCTTTTCTTCTTATTTTAACACAGAAACCATATTATTGTTTATACTATTTGATAAATATTATTAAAAGATGGTAGAGTTTCTCTTTTGTTTTTATATAAAACAATATTATATTTAGGATTTAATCTTATTAATAAAAGGAGAGCTAAGAAGAGATAATTTTTCCAATGAGTCCAATTTTTCTTCCTCTGTGCAAACAACTCACCAATTTTGAGTGATATGTACACAGAAACAGGTAAAAACCACAATGATTTCTAGTAGGGAATGGCCATTAGTATTTTTTAATTAATTAATTTTATGGCCATTGGTATTTTTGAAACCAGCAATTTTGTAGAAGACGATTTTGGCTACAGAGAAATTGTGTCTTATAAAATGGCTACTGATGCAAGTCAGCGACTATTATCTGTGCAACCTGGTCTTTTTCTGCTTCCTGTCATCTCTGTTTTCTTCTCTGAAGTTGTTGGAACAGCCCTACCTTGCTACCACCACCGTCATTCCACTGTCTCCAACCCAGTGTTTATGGTGATGTACACATGAGTCGTTTGTCTCTTAATGAAGTAATGCCTTATTTTTCTCAAACTAAAGAAAATGCCTTCACAAAGAAGTCCATTTGAGTAGAATCAGAGATCCATAGAATATTTGACCTGGAAGAGAACTTAGAAAACTAAAAGACTAATGGCCTTACTTTACAGTTGAGGAAATTGAAGCCATAGAGGAAAAAAATGGCCTTGCAGTTGTCACACAGGGTACAAATCCCTGTGTCCTTTGAAACGACTAAATTAGCAAAATCAGACCTCTAAAACAACCATCACATAAACCACAATTCTCTGTTTGATAATAGGGGAGTTATCTGTCTTTGCTATACACAATAAAGCCAGGAGCTATTTTATAGAAAATGAAAATTTTGGCACCTATCATGGGCTCAGCATATGGTTTTGGGGTGAATGAATAAATCAATGACCATTAGTATTTCTTTGCTTATACAGAAGTTTGTTTCATTTTTTCTTTCTTAGATAATGAATTTAAGTGGTGGCTGGGGAAAGATTCTCCACGAGCAGCTTGATGCAGCCGTTCTAATCGAAATTCAGAAGCATGTCCTAAATAGACTAGAAAATGTTTGGTTGCCATTGTTTCTTGCAAGTGAACAGTTTGCAGCACGTCAAAAGATAAAGGTATCTAAGTTAATATAAATTTGGGATAGCAATTGACAGCACCTCTCAAAACATTAAATGTGCATACCTATTGACTCAGCTATTGTACTCCTATGCATAGTGGTTAACAGCTGAGAGCCAGACATCTCGAGTTTTAATTTCAACACTGCCACATATAAATTGTGCAACACTACATTTTATAAACCTTAGTTTTCTCATTTGGAAAAAAATGGAGTTAATAAGAGTAATAGCTTCATAAGATTGTTATGAAGAGGAAATGATATATGTGTAGTTTCTTAGAATGGTGCCTGGCACACAGCAAACACTCACATATTGTCTTAATATAGTTACTATTTTTTATATTATTATTGAGTCTTCATATAAATAGGCAAGTGTATATGAATGGGAATAATCAAATGAATAATGATAATTTCATACTGTGGAAAACTATGCAGATTTCCATATAAAATGAGATTATAAAAATGAGATTTCTACAAATATTGATGATGAAACATGTTATTTATTGAGTGAAACAAGCAGGATCAGACCAATCCCATTATATATGCTTATATCTCTCTATATGTCTATGCATTTCTCTCTCCTCTCTATTTATGTTTATGAGCAAAGATCAAAAAAGGATCTACCTCCTGGGAATGGGTATGGGGAGTGAGAAAGATTTTTACTTTGTAAAGTAGGGTTTTTGTTGTTGTTGCTTTACTTTGTTTAGTTTGTATTTTATAAGAAGCAGGTATTGCTTTGATAATTTTAGATGTCATTATCACATCTAAAAACAGGCAAACCTGATCTTTACAAAATGAACACAACGAGTACAGAACATGTACTTCTGGAGTTTAGTGTGCAAAGCACATGTTATTAGTATTGACCAGGAAGGATGTTAAAAACCTGCCTTCCATAGTTAATTTATCAAACACTTTGAGTCTTACTTATCTGGAAAGATCCTTAGTCTTCTCAGCACTTTAAGTTATGGAAAACACAGTACAGCTGGAAACATAGACCTCACAGTCTAGTCAAGGCTATGGTTTTTCCCATGGTCATGGAAGGATGTGAGAGTTGGACTATAAAGAAAGCTGAGCACCGAAGAATTGATGCTTTTAAAGTGTGGTGTTGGAGAAGACTCTTGAGAGTCCCTTGGACTGCAAGGAGATCCAACCAGTCCATCCTAAAGGAGATCAGTCCTGGGTGTTCACTGGAAGCACTGATGTTGAATCTGAAACTCCAATACTTTGGTTACCTCATGCGAAGAGTTGACTCATTGGAAAAGACCCTGATGCTGGGAAAGATTGAGGGCAGGAGAAGGGGACGACAGAGGATGAGACGGCTGGATGGCATCACTGACTCAATGGACATGGGTTTGGGTGGATGCCGGGAATTGGTGATGGACCAGGAGGCCTGGCGTGCTGCGGTTCATGGGGTTGCAAAGAGTTGGACACAGCTGAGCTACTGAACTGAACTGACAGTATGGGGGAGAAGACCTGACTTGTTTTAAGCAGAAGGTTCATGGAAATAAGCTTTGGAACAATTCAGATTTCCTCATTTCCTTTCTTCAACAAACTAATTGTCTATCCAAAGCCAAGTAAAAAGATATTTGGCTTACTAATCTTGTTTACCATGTTTTCTCACTATGATTACCACATTAATATTTATTCTAATTTACAGCTCCTTCCTGACTTAGCAATTCTTTGGGTGGCCAACAGCATACACTGATTCTGGCAGCCTTAAGCAAAGACAAAGGGGAAGGGAGATCAAGAATTTGTAATAAAATTATGCTGGAGCATCTCACATACTCAGAGGAAGAGTTGACACCCAAGCTTTATTTCTAAAGCTGGCCAAGGGCCAGGACATCCCTGGGAACTCAGCAAAAAGACTTCTCAGATCTTTTCTCCACCATGTAGCTACCAAGAGACTCGGCAGCAGTGATTCCAGTCCCTGTCTCTCTAGACCAGCTCCTGGATCTACCTGCTGTTGAGCAGAGTCACTGAGCACAAACTTGGCAAGGGTGGGTCCCCCAAATGGAAAATATTGTGAGCAGGCAATAACCTCAAGAAATGTCTACTGTGTTCCCTCCCTATATTGAGTAACTTTTGTGCTTTTTTTTTTTTGAGTCCAACATGAATCTTTCTATTAAAATTTTTACAGTGTTGTGTTGGTTTTTGCCATACAACAACACAAATCAGCCAGAATTATACATACCTGCCCTCCCTTCCTAGCCTCCCTCTCTTCCTGCCATCCCATCCTTCCCGGTCATCACAGAGCCCCAGCTTCTCACCAGCTATCCATTAGTTGTGGCTGGAGAATAGCACAAAAATCTGGGAAGTCTTAATTATCTTTCCAGCTTCAGTTTCCATGTGACTCAAAGTTGTCTACCTTTGGGGCAGTACACTCAGGTATCATTATCTCCATTTTGAAGATGAGGAAACTTTAGAGAATTTGAGTAGACCTGGGCAGGGCTTCCATTTCTAAGTCTTAATCTTCTTTCTCCTGCTCTCTTTCTTATCCACACTGACTTTTAAAAAAATTATTTTTGATTGCCTCACATGCAGCATCTTTTGTTGTGGTATGGGCTCAGTAGTTACGGTAGCATACGGGGTTAATTGCCCTATGGCATGTGGGATCCTAGTTCCCCAACCAAGGATCAAACCCATGTCCCCTGCATTCAAAGGCGGATTCTTAACCATTGGACCAAGAGAATTCCCCCACACTGACCTTTACCGCATTTTTTAAAGCTGTTGAATCAATAAGTGGTTTCAACACTGGACATTCTGAATAACTGGATAAAATCATTGGTTTTGCTTCTAGGTACAGATAAAAGACATAGCTGAAGAGCTTTTACTACAGAAGCGTGAAAGGAAAGTCGGAGTCTGGAAGGCAAGTAGTATTTGTTATATTCTTCCTTTTGTAAGTTCCAACTGTCAAAGTATTTTTCTTCCCCTTCCTATACAAAGATCTTCATTGTAGATAATGCTTTCTAAGCCAGCAGATGCTGACACTATTCTTCACTGGCTGAAGGACTCTCTGGGAAAGTGTAATTCTACTAGAGCCCTCTTCTTAAAGATTTCCTTGACCTGCTCAACTCTGGAAGTGTGTGATTGGATTTTAAACATATATTTTTAGTTATTTTGCTTGTGATGGATTTATTGAGACAGGCTGTTTTTCCAGCATGTGATAGTTTATTTATTACTGGGAGTAGATTACACAAAAAGAATGAGGAGTATGCAGCAGAATCAGTAACTTAAATTATCTTACATTATCCTCTTTATTTAGAAGTATATTTTAACTTTAAAAGAATTAAGATAACTGTCATTTTGGTGATTATTTAAACCACTATAATATGATACCTTCTTAGAAATTGCCTATTTTTCTTCTTAACAAGAATGATAAACACAGTCTTCTTTTGGAGCCTACAAATTTATTTGTATTCATCCTTCTGTAGGTCTTGATAAAATGTCAGACTGGACCCAGGTGAACTTCTACAGTCTAGCAAAGATAAAAATCTGTTAGTCTATTAGAGGAGTATATGTATCAGTTAGGATTTTTTGTTTGTTTGTTTTCTTCTCGAAAGGAAATATTCTTATATTTGTCCCTTTTATGTATTTTTAAAAATGCTAAATAGAATGGCCTTGTATTTCATATTACTATGCATTATATATTATGTTGTTTTCTGTTAAGTTATGGGTTTTAGTTAAATTACTAAGTTTTAGTATCTTAAGAAGCAGGTCTTAAAACATTATTTGTTGAGTGGGTTTTAAATAAACATCCCACTCTAATACATAGTTGTTCCTATTTATAGGGCTGTAATTTTAATATGGACCATCTGGTGAGGGTCTTAACTTTTTGTCCTTGAAACTCCACATGTGCCTCACTAAAATTGTGATAGACATCAATTCACTTTATCTGCAATGAAGGCACCCCCATTCATCTAGACTGCCTGGAGTTTCCTTCACTTTGCAGTTTCCACCTCAGCAGTCACCCTCAAAGTCTTTCTCTGCAAAGCCCCTGCTCCCCCAGGCAAAATTAGTTACTCCTTCCTTTGTGTTCCCATAGACCTTTTACATAGCTCTCTTAAACACTTTTATCGTCGGTCACATATGATTTGTTTCAAGAAACATAGCTTACGCATTGTCAGTAATGGATATTTATTATGTATAATGGATATTTGTCATTGATTTTACTGTAATTCCTAAGTTCATCCAAAAAATTGCCTTTAGAATGATGCTTCCTGGCATGGTTAACCTCAAATTTTGGGAACTTCAATAAATTTATTAAATGTAAAAAAATCTATTCAGTAAATTGAATAAAATTTATTATGTTTTTTAATCTGAGAGGCTAAAGGTGAGGGGGATAAATATGTGACCTAAAATGGTCAAGGTAAAAAAAATAGACATAATAAGACTTCCCTGGTGGTCTAGCAGTTAAGCATCCACCTGCCAACACAGAGGACTCAGGTTTGATCCCTGGTCCGGAAAGATTACACATGTTGTGGGCGACTAACCCCCTGTACCCCAACTACCGAGCCTGCACACTCTAGAGCCCATGCTCCACGACGAGAGAAACCACCACAGTGGGATGCCATCGCACCATAACTGGAGAGCAGCCCCGCTCACAGCAGCTGAGACCAGCACAGCCAGAAAGAAGGAAAGAAAGAAGAGTATATCAAGAAAAGTAGACCTCATATACTTCAAAACTGAGAGGATATAAAATAAGTAATGCCTTTTAAAAGTGAGCCCTTTATAGTAAAATAGTATGTCTTTTCTGTTGTGTAAAGTGAATCCTGGGTCAGAGAAAGTTTATTGTCAAAAATATGCAATAATAGTTTAATTTCTTCTTGTTTTTAATTATTAATAGTAACTTATTATTAAAATAACATAAAGAAGCCCCACCTTAAAAACTTGGCCTTTGGGGAATCCCCTGGTAGTCCAGTGGTGAGGACTCAGCATTTCCATGGTGATGCCCCAGGTTTGATCCCTAGTCAGGAAACTAAGATCCTGCAAGCCCACAGCCAAAATCCAAAACCAAAAACAAAGACAAAAACACGCCACTATCTTTCTAGGATAGAATTATAGTGAAGCTCCACAGTAAATTTCCTATTTAAATTATAATAGGATTAATTGGTAATTTTTCCTACAGTTTTTAAAAAAAATCTTAAATGTTCAACTGCTTTTACTTTTTGAAAGTCAGGAAAATTATATATTAATATATAACATATAATATAAAATAATAATATATAATCATAACATCATGAAGAATTCATACTATATACCCAAGTGTAGTTTTTCACCATCTCTCAAACTCTAATGATTATTAACATTCTCAGTCCTCTGTAATATAATCATATATTCTAAGACATCCAATCATTTCATTTTCTCCCCATCTCCTAAAAAAATGATGCCATAAAAATATAAAGGAGACAAAAGGGAGAAGAAAAGAGAGGGGAAGTTGCCAAATTCTCTTTATCCATGCTATAAATTTCAACAGCCCAAAACAAAGGAGATAGAAGTTGGTAATTTTTAGCCTAATAAATGACTTTATTATTAATTTTTAGAACACAGCTAATTTTATGTATTTTCTGATTTGGACAGCCTGTGGAGAGTAAGTGGATATCTTCGTCTTGTGAAATCATTGCTTTCCGTAAAGCTTTATTGAATCCAGTTACTGCAAGACAATTTCAACGCTTTGTGGCTCTAAAAGGAGATTTATTGGAAAATGGGGTGCTCTTTTGGCAAGAAGTACAAAAATATAAGGTATTGTATTAGAAGCTGGAGAAAACCACCTCTTTTTAAGGAGGAAATGCATTAACATATCAGATTCCTAACTATATGGACGAGATTTGTATCCCAACTTGATGTCTTCATCAGTTCAGTTCAGTTCAGTCGCTTAGTCGTGTCTGACTCTGCGACCCCATGAATCGCAGCACACCAGGCCTCCCTGTCTATCACCAACTCCCGGAGTTCACTCAGACTCACGTCCATCGAGTCAGTGATGCCATCCAGCCATCTCATCCTCTGTCGTCCCTTTCTCCTCCTGCCCCCAATCCCTCCCAGCATCAGAGTCTTTTCCAAGTGAGTCAACTCTTCGCATGAGGTGGCCAAAGTACTGGAGCTTCAGCTTTAGCATCATTCCTTCCAAAGAAATCCCAGGGCTGATCTCCTTCAGAATGGACTGGTTGGATCTCCTTGCAGTCCAAGGGACTCTCAAGAGTCTTCTCCAACACCACAGTTCAAAAGCATCAATTCTTCGGCGCTCAGCCTTCTTCACAGTCCAACTTTCACATCCATACATGACCACAGGAAAAACCGTAGCCTTGACTAGACGGACCTTAGCCGGCAAAGTAATGTCTCTGCTTTTGAATATGCTATCTAGGTTGGTCAGAACTTTTCTTCCAAGGAGTAATTGTCTTTTAATTTCATGGCTGCAGTCACCATCTGCAGTGATACCAATATGTAAATACTGAGATATTTATTGTCTATATTATATATATTTATTATTATATACTGAAGAGTAAGAGTTAGCCTTGAAATGATGGTATTAGATTTTTCAGGGTTTCACATACATTCTAATGAGAATCTTCCTGAAAAGATTCTCATAACTATGTTTTTGCATATTACTTATCTATAAATGTACATTTTTTCCTGCAGATATTCATATTCAGCACTTTAACCAAGGCTTCTTTACAAAAATTCCTCCTAACCATATTTGCAGCAATAGTGTTCAAAGATAATGGATTACAGAGAAATAAACATCAGAAATGAGAGAGGCTTCTCTATAATGGCCAAATTCTTAACAAAATAAGTGAAAGAGCAAGCTGTTAGCTATCAAAGCAGTTTATTATCAGGTTTAATTATTTGATGAAATCATATAGAATCTCTGCATTGAAGAGAAGGAAAGGACTCTCTAGGTTATATAACCTAGACTTGAAAACAGAAATGTTGTCTCAAAATATGTAAGAGTAGACATCCCTGCTCCCAAGGTAAGCAGGCTCATTACCTTGCAATCAGCCTGTTTAATCCCATTTTTTATAGAAGTAGGGAGTAAAAATAAAACTGGAATTCAAGAGGATAAGGCTTTCAATTGAACTATGATCTAAGCACGGATTGCAGTATGTGGTAAGTCACTTTAGTCGTGTCCGATTCTGTGCAACCTGTGGACTGTAGCCCACCAGGCTCCTCTGGCCGTGGGGTTCTCCAGGCAAGAATACTGGAGTGGGTTGCCATGCCCTTCTCCAGGCAGGGATTATGTGGCACTAATACTCTGCACCATGTTTATTCTAGGTAGTTAGTAGTTGCTCAATACCATTTTGCTTCCAGACTTTGTCCAGCATTCCATGAAACTGTTTTCTACTCTTTTCTGTTATCCACAGTTTTTGTACCTTTCTCAACACAAAAATTTCTCCAAGGGAAAAAAAAGTATTTTGAGATATAAGTTCTTTCAAAATCTATCACAAGATAAATAATATTAAAATAATTTTTTGAAAATTAAAAAGGGGGTAGGATCTGTTTTCCAGAACAGGAAATTATTATGGTCTTTAAGCTAAAATGAATACGAGTAGGTCCAAACCTGTTAGGACAAAACGTAAGGAGATAAACTGTGCAAAATAAGCATTAGAAAAAAAACCAGAGACTCATACATAATCAATGCTTTGTGACTGTCACTCCTCCAAAGCTGCCCTTGGTCTTCATTTAAATATCTTTTCTGTGGTGTAGAATGGGGGACATAGAATCCTATATAACTATTAAAAACCATGCTATTTAAGTGAATGTGTTTATTCAGTAAGTATTTACTAAATGCTAGATTGCAGGAATAAAAAAAAATGGATACAATACATTGTCTTCCCTCGAGGAGGGGAATCATCCATGAAAACAAAATATGATGAAATAACGTTGATTATAATCCATATTCTAACTGGTTATAATTTTGATACAGAGGAGGGGATGATTCAGGGAGGGTGGTAGGTCAGGGAGGTCTCAGCAGAAGTGATGATTCTTACAGAGGACTCTACTCAGTCCTCTGTAATGACTTATGTAGGAAAAGAATCTAAAAAAAGTGGTTATATATATATGTAAAACTGATTCACTTTGCTGAAACTAACATAACATTGTAAATCAACTCTACTCCCAAGAAAAATTTTTCAAAAAAAGAAGTGATGATACTTGAATTAGGTCTTAAGGAAGTTTGCCAGAAAGAAACCTAGCATGTCTTAACTGAGCTCATTTTTATATGACTTACTCACACTAAGTGTTTGTGTCTGTCAGATATTATCTTAATGCCTTTCACGTGATAACTACCTTATCCTTTATAAGAATCCTAGGTCAAAGCTGTTAATTCTTACCATTCTACAGATGAAGAAACTAAGGCACAGAAAAGTTAAACTTCTGTGCCTCATACGGCTAACTAAGTAGTAGAGCTGGAATTTGAACCAAGACATTCTATTGCTAAAGCTTGTGGCCTTAACCACTAAGTTATACTCCCTCTCAGGGATGATTGTAATAATACGCAAAGGGATGGCTCCTATGATCTTAATCAGACATAGTTCTGAATTGTGAAAAGCTGAAAAGAACTATGATGTTCAACGGCAGGACATTGCTTACTTTAATTTTAATCTATGCATTAGAACACTCTGAAGGCATTAAAAATTTGCTGTTGGAAGATTAATCAGTGATGGGAAAAATATATTCATCTTACTGATTTTTTGAAACCTAGCTACTAGAAAGCAGTATGATTTAATATAAAGTGTGTGTGTGTGTGTGTGTGTGTATGTGTGTGTGTGTGTGTGTGTGTGTGTATCCCCAAAGAGAAAAGACTGGAAGGATATATACATCCAACAAACACTTTTTGAGCATCTACAGGGCCAGGCTAAAACCTGAGGCTACAACTGTGATCCGGTCTCCCTTCTCAGGGCTTGCAGTGTCAGAGAGGGGACAGACAAGTGACAGAGCAGGTGGCTATGTGAGTGTGAGCAGTGCAACGGGTGGGAGGGGCGCACAGGGTGCAGTGAGGTCCTGAAGCTGGCCATCACCTCGACCGAGGCAGACACAGAACGTTTAGCAGAGAACAGTACAGTTGACCCTTGAACAACAAGGGTTTGAACTGCGAGGTCCAGTCATATCTGAATTTTTTTCAACAAATTCAGACCCCAGTACTTCACAGTCCACTGTTGTTTGAATCCACAGATGTGGAAACACAGATACGGAAGGCCAACTGTAAAGTTATGCATTGATTTTCAACTGCAAGGGCGGGCTTGGTGCCCCTAACCACCGGCCACCCCCCACCCGTGTTCAAGGGTCTACTGTGTGCTTAAACTGA
This sequence comes from Oryx dammah, assembly GCF_014754425.2. Classification (NCBI taxonomy): domain Eukaryota; kingdom Metazoa; phylum Chordata; class Mammalia; order Artiodactyla; family Bovidae; genus Oryx; species Oryx dammah. Next base: position 76,050,137 of record NW_024070203.1, read on the forward strand.
AACCTTAACAATAAGTAAAAGTGAACTCAGCTAATGGTAGAGTAGGGCATAAAAACCAGAAAAAAATAGCAGGTTGGATTCTGTCTAAATTCTGACTCTACACTCTCAAAATTAACATTGTATAATTTCACAAATTTGTTTTTATTTCACAATCCTTATATTTCCATAATAATAAAAAACTAGGATCATTGTAAAGCAACTATACTCCAATAAAAATTAATTAAAAAAATAATAATTAACTTGGCTCACCAGATATATAATAATTTCACTAGTAACAGCAAAAAATTTAATTTTGGGTAACATAGCAAGCATGTGTTATAAATAGGCATTTTCTGAGGGAGTACTAAATTGCATAAAAATGCTAACTGTTGTCTCAGTGTAACATTTATATCAAGATTTTTCACATATAATTTATGCCAAACTTATAACTTATTTATGTAATGTTTTATATGGCAAACACTAGAAATTTTCTTTCTTTAATTGTCCTTAAGACAGTTATTACAATGCCTGTCATATAGTGAGCACTTAATAAATGTTGGCTAATTCCTGGCCTAGAATTACAAGTTTCCAAACTTTTGTGTTTTCTAGTGATTTAGAGAACAATATCTTTAGCAAGGAAATGTCATAATTCAAGCTCAGCTACCTCTTTGTCTTAAAAAGTGATAGCCTTACATCTCTGACATAAAACTGGGTCTTTTATCATTACATATATCATTACTGCATTTAAATTCTTTAGCTATAAAGATGATAATGTAATAGGTTATCTGAAAAAATATAGATACTGAGATGTATAATAATACACCTATTAAATACAGCATTCCCATTTATATGCTAGCATTTTTGAGTCTAAATCACCTTGGCATAGAAGCAGTTATGGTGGAAAAAGCTTTTGTGTCCGCTTGTAACTTGAGTTAGGTGCTTGTTCTCCGTTGTGCCACTTATTAGCTATCTCAGATTGGAATCATGTGTTTTCATGCTTCTCATCCTGTAGATATTGAGCCTTTAAAGGACAGGTACTATGTCTTGGGGCTCACCTCAAGGTCTGGCATTTTGCAGGTACTTAATATGAATTTGTTAAATGAGCCAAAGCAGACACTAAAGCTGCTCCTTTGCCAGGAGAAGAAGCAACCAGGATTAAAATGAAATCTGTGTTTACTTAAGGTATATGTGTCAAAGTCTTTGGTTCCTTTAAAAGGCAAAGATTGACCAAATGGGTGGCAGAACATGACACACACAGACATGAAGACACAGGCTAGGAGCAAAAAAGAAAAAAAAAAAGTCTTAGGTTCTTCAAATCCAAGAAAAATAAAATCTATGATTTTTAAGATAGTCTTGACATGTCCCAGTACTCTCTTGACCTGAAGTTATATTAACTGAAAGACATATTGATGTATTCTATAAAGTGCTCTATTAACACATTAATCATGTATTGATCTATCTTTCCTCCTTGTTTAGGACTTGTGCCATTCTCATTGTGATGAGTCTATCATACACAAGAAGATTATGACTATTATCAACTGCTTTATTAATTCCAGCATCCCCCCAGCTTTACAAATTGACATTCCAGTAGAACAAGCCCAGAAGATTATTGAACACAGGAAGGAGTTGGGACCATATGTATTCAGAGAGGCACAGGTAAGAAATCAGGGCATGTAGTAAGCACACTTTAAAACAGATTAGTAGTCTAGATATTCTTTTAAAGTTTTTGTATTATTCATATTTGGCAAGGTTCGAATCCTCCTAATCCTGGGATTTATTCTACTTAATTAGAAAAACGTTGCCAATGCCACATAATATAGAAACTAGTAACTTGCTATTTTGCTGATGGTAATACACAGCAAATATAATTTTTAAAATTCTATACTTAGGCTTTGCATGGTTATCATTTTATTTCTAATTTATAAATCCCCAACTAATTTCTCCTTCCTTTCCCACCATTCATATTTCCTTTTAAAATATCTGCTACCACAAAAAATGTGTAAATTATGTGTGTCCCAAGATTTGTGTATTTTCAAAAGTTGGAATATTCACATAGCTCATAAAGTAAGTGAGAGGAGATTTAAGTACCCAACCAACATAAAGTACACAAGCTCATGAAAGGAAAATCATGCCTGTTAACCTGCTCAAGTTACTTCTCTTTAAGATAAATAATAGAAAACAGTGATTTGCTGAACATAGTTTATTTGCATTTTGAAAAGCCTTTTAGTGATGTTGTTCCTGAAAAATGATTAAGAAAAATAAATTATAATAGGGGTAATAGGGAAGGCCCTGTCATGATTTAAGTGATATGAAACAGAGATTTAGGGTATGAATGCCCTTGAGCATGGAAAAACACCATTATTCCTTAACATTTTCATTTGCAAGCCAGCTGTGTTCTAAGTCCTAAAAGGAACTGAAAGCAGACTCACCATCCAAATTATGCATTAAAATAGGCAAAAATATAGAGAGATGATTGACGATCTGCTAGGGAGAAATAGAAAACATGGTGTCAGAATTGTAGCATCTGTTAATGAAAAGATCACTTAGCCTAGCCTAGGTCTCCTGATGGCCAGGCCAAAGCCTGGCCCTCCAGATCACAGCCTCAAGGCTGATGGTGAATGTCTTGAGCTGCTTATGTTGGTTGGTTCCGCCACGCTGTCCAGGGAGCGCAGCCAGGGAACTTTACTGGAGTCCTTTAGTTTATGCTTTCTGTCTCATTTCCCAAAACAGAGTCCCAGATATATCTTAAATATAATCTTTAGGGTATCAGAGAACAAGAGAATATTTAGGGGCCTCACCTCACCAAATCTATTGTTTCCGTGTTCCCTAAGGAAGCTCAGAGAAGGACATAGCTCCTACCCAGGTGTGCAAGCCAGAGAGCTGGTTGCCATCTTCACGTCTTCTCTCTCCTTTGTTCCCTGACCTTCGGTGATCTTCAGTCACTAACATGTATCCATTTCTCTCCTTATCTGTTATTCTATCTACTTTTCTCTAACTCCATGCCACTACCTCAGTTTACGTCTGCAGTGTCTCACATTGATTACCAAAATTCCCTGCCCCTAGAGTCTCTCAAAACCATTTAACTTACTACAGATGGAGCCATCTTTTTCAAAATGTGTATTTGATCATGTCACTTCTCTGCTCTCAATTTCGACTACTCCCATCGTCCTCAGACTGGAGACCATATTCCTTCATCGACATCTCTCTAAGCAGATGCCTTTCCACTCGCTGCCATCTATCTCTGTCTTACTGAAATATTAGATTTTTTACTTTTATTTGTTTATTTATTTTGGCTGCACAGCATGTGGGATCTTCATTCGTTGACCAGGGATTGAACTTGCACCCCTGCATTGATTTTAATTTTTTTTTTTTTGCTTTATTTTGGCCACACAGCATTCAGGATCTTAGTTCCCCACTCAGGGATCAAACTCATGCTCCCTACAGTGGCAGTGTGGTGTCTTAATCATGGGACCACCAGGGAAGGCCCACTGAAATACCTGTATTTCCATAGAAAGGCAATGGCACCCCACTCCAGTACTCTTGCCTGGAAAATCCCATGGATGGAGGAGCCTGGGGGGCTGCAGTCCATGGGGTCGCTGAGGATTGGACACAACTGAGCGACTTCACTTTCACTTTTCACTTTGACGTACTGGAGAAGGAAATGGCAACCCACTCCAGTGTTCTTGCCTGGAGAATCCCAGGGACGAGGGAGCCTGATGGGCTGCCATCTATGGGGTCACACAGAGTCGGACATGACTGAAGCGACTTGGCAGTAGCATCAGCAGGCATTTCACCGGAGAAGGCAATGGCAACCTACTCCAGTACTCTTGCCAGGAGAATCCCATGGACAGAGGAGCCTGGTAGGCTATAGTCCATGGGGTCACTAAGAGTTGGACATGACTGATGCGACTTAGCAGCAGCAGCAGCAGCAGAGAGGCCTTACTTTCTTCCCTCCAGAGCTTTTCACGGTCTCATCTTCTCTCCTTTATGCTTCTGTGATATCCTGTGTTTGTCCCTGTCAGAACACTTATCACACAAAATTGAAAATAGCTGTTCTCATGCCTGACTTTCCCACTGGACTGTAAGGTCTTTGAGAACAGGAACTGTTTCTTATTTGCTGCTGTGGCCTGCATGCCTAGCACAGAATAGACACTCTCATTTTTGAAAACATGAATGAATGATGTGAGAAGAGATCAGTCATGAGAGAAACAGCTCAAATTGGAAATAGAACAACGTTGCATAAAAGGACTGAAGAGTAAATAAAAAGCGATTGCCTGTTTTAGCATTGCTTTCACTTATAACATCTGCCTTTCCCCCACCTGCATTCCTAATAGCTTGAAAGTTTTCGTCACTCAGCCATATTTTCACCGATATTCTTCACTCATGCTGCAGCCATTGCCTATCCACTGGCAATGTGGGAAGTAGCTCCATATTTATTAAAAAATGTTTCTAACAGTCTGGTTGTCTTTTAAGGTTCTGGAGGTACAGGGTAATTTTCATAAATAACATGAATGTTATTAACTGCAACTTTCAGAAATAGAGCATTTTTTTTCAGGCACCCTATTCTACATGCAGGATCTTAGTTTCCCAACCAGGGATCAAACCCATGCCCCCTGCACTGCAAGTGTGGACCCCTAACCACTGAACCTTCAAGGGATTCCCAGAAATAGATTTTATGTCTGCCTCAAAATATTGTGCCCTAATAGGGTAACTTTTATTGGGAAGTCTTCTAGGTGACAAATATATTTGAGAGCTGGAAATGACTCAGGTTTTGGAGAGAGGACTGAGAAGTAGGGTCAATAGTTGGTAAATGGAGGTGGAAGAGGAGTGTTTAAGAAATTCATATAAAAACTACCACGATCCTTTAACATTGGAGCAGGGGATTACGTAAAAGCATGGCGTGCATGCCATGTTGCTTCAGTCATATCTGATTCTTTGTGACCCTATGGACCGTAGCCTGCCAAGGAATTCTCCAGGCAAGAATACTGGAATGGGTTGCCATTTCCTCATCTAGGGTATCTTCCAGACCCAGGGATCGAACCTGCGGCTCTTATGTCTCCTGTGTTAGCAGGCAGGTTCTTTACCACTAATGCGACCTGGAAAGCCCCAAAATCCATGGTAGATGAAAACTTTTTTAAAGCCTGATGCTGCTACTGCTAAGTCACTTCAGTCATGTCCAACTCTGTGCGACCCCATAGACGGCAGCCCACCAGGCTCCCCCGTCCCTGGGATTCTCCAGGCAAGAACACTGGAGTGGGTTGCCATTTCCTTCTCCTACGCACGAAAGTGAAAAGTCAAAGTGAAGTCGCTCAGTCGTGTCCGACCCTCAGCGACCCCATGGACTGCAGCCTACCAGGCTTCTCCATCCATGGGATTTTCCAGGCAAGAGTACTGGAGTGGGGTGCCATTGCCTTCTCCATTTTTAAAGCCTACACTTCATCAAATAAAGTATCATCTTTAGCTTTTGTGTTCACAATCCCAAGAGGCTATAGAATTCAGTGACAAGATGGTATCTTAAAGGAGTAAATAGTCATAGAATTACTAATGCTATTCATGTACAGAAAGGAGGGATGATGAAATGTGTCATGATGTTCAGGACTCTGTTGATCACTGCAGCATTTGCTTTCTAAACACTCCACTTTCCTGCTGAAAAGTTGGCTTAGAGCCTAATGGGATGGTTCATTTTTCTCCAGGGCATTAGATAAAGTCCATTTCCAGCAACAAGATGTTGGACTTGATCTGATGTGGCAAGTCCTACCTTCTTGGAAGTAACATATGCCTCTGGAACTAATGGAAAAACTTGGCATGAAAATTTGAGCAACAATTCTTATCTCTATAAATATCACAATTAATCACTTAATGTAGAGTATCCTCATAGAAAGCATTTGTCCAGGATACCACTCTGCTTTTTAAATGTTACTTTTCTTGCTCTCACATAAAAGAGAGATTGTATCATTTAAAAGTTACTCAAGATTTATTCTTAGATCTGCAGCTTTGTTTAAGAGCTTTTCCAGAGGCAAAATGGTATTTCCTTTCTCTAAAAGAAGGGAAAGGAGGGGTGGAGAGGAGTCCCCCTTGATGAACTGAATATTTGGAATACTTGCATAAAACAGCCGAGTGTGTGGCAGATCAACTGGTATAAGTTTTAAAAGAAAACATATATTTCTTATTTAAAAAGACCTAATGGATTCTTTATTAATACAATCAATTGGTTAGGGAAACATAAAGTATAAAGTGACTTTTAACTGTATTTAAGTGTATGTTTTTTTAAAAGAAAGACTTCTCTCCTTGGTAGTAAAAACATTGATGATAAGCATGTGCCGAGCTAAATTATACCAAATGTCTGGAGACAATAAGTTGGAGGAAACATGCTGTATATTAAAGATAGAATAGTTAATCCATTATTATGGTGAATTAGAGTTTAAATTGGTACATTTGTATAAAATTGTAATCTGAGACATACTTTGTTTTTTATACAGATGACAATTTTTGGAGTTCTGTTTAAATTTTGGCCTCAGTTCTGTGAGTTTAGGAAGAACTTAACTGATGAAAAAATTATGAGTGTTTTGGAGAGAAGACAAGAATATAGTAAGCAGAAAAAGAAAATGGCAGTCATAGAAGATGAAAAATTTGTAAAGGTGAGACAGGAATCATTTGGGGTTTAATCAGACTTTTAAAAGGTATGTGATATTGTTACTGAGTCCAAGCTGTCTCTGCTCGCCACAGGACAGGCCAATGAATCTGAGGGGTTTAGGCAAGGAAGAGACATTATTAATCAGGGAGCCAGCTGACCCAGAAGATAGCAGACTAGTGCCTCAAAATAACCATCTTATTGAGGTCTGGATGCCAGATTTTTATAGATCAGAGATTGAGGGGAGACAAGGAAGCAAAGTAAAAAAGGCAATTAATCTTGCAGACATCTACAACGGCAAGCCTTAGGCAGGGGATGTGTTAGTTTCTTCTTTCCTGCCATCTACAGGTGGACAGGGTTCTGAACCCAAAGCACTTTAACAGTCAGGCAGAGTGGCAGGATTCTCTGAGGCAGGCCATTCTGTATGATTATAATAACAAAAGCAATGAAAAGCAAGTCAAAGAAATGGTTCCAGTGTGGACTCAGAATTGGTTTCTTCTCTGCAAATGCTATGTGCACATTTGTAGAATTTGGGATGAGCAAAAATACAGAGAAGTTATAAAGTATGGATTTTAGTGACGTTTAAGCCTTCAGTCAGAAGTTTCAGACTTGTTTTGAAATTAAAAAAAAAATCTCAAATATCATCTCATCTATGTACCTCTCTTGGAGAGCACTTTATATTTGTCTTATGAGTAAGTTTTTGCATCTGTCTTTCTCACTGAACTGAGATCCTCAAAGACACCATCTGTCTTATTAAATACTTCCACCACTATCCAGCACATGTTCAATTATTAATCATTATTTACCAAATAAATCTGGGAATGAATGAGATAGTATTATGTACTTGGGACAGCATTTTCAATATTAAAATTAGAGAATGATACACTGACTGTGAAACTTATGAGTTGGCCAGGCTGCCTCTTTGTCTGTCTGTTAAGTTATCAATTTATCTATCTCTTTATCTATTTTTTTACTTGAGAAGGGGTAACAAGTAACATATTTCATCTTATTTATAAGCTTCACCCCTATTCTCTTTTTTAAAAGAAATTTAAAATATATCTAAAGATATAAAAGTAATATAATTATAACCCTCATATTTCCCCAGGTCAACATAAACACTGTTAACATATTTTACATTAGTTTTTCATTTTTCCTTTGTAAGTGAAATAGTGCAGAACACTGTACCCTCTTCACCCCAGTCCTGAGTTCTTATTTTTAATGCATAATTTTATTCATTTACTTATTTGGCCGTGCTGGGCCTTCGTTGCTGTGTGGACCTCCCTCTAGTCATGGTGCGGTGGTTCCTCTCGTGGCTCCCAGGTTCTAGAGCACAGGCTCAGTAGTTGTGGCGCACGGGTGCCGTTGCTCCACAGTATGTCAGACCTTCCTGGATCAGGAATCAAACCCACGTCACCTGCACGGCAGGTGGATTCTTTACCACTGAGCCACCAGGAAAGCCCCCAACCCTGAGTTCTATTGCCTTCCCCACTGCCAAGAGCAACCATTAAGTTTTGGACATGTTCTCAACAACTCCTTCTTAAGATAATGTTTTATATGGGTATATGGATTCATAAATGATACAGAAGACTATGTTGTATGTACTTTAACTTACCTAAATAGTGCCATATTTTATTAGTCTGCTCAGGCTACTATACCAAAATATTACAGAATAGATGGCTTAAACAACAGAAATTAACTTTCTCATAGTTCAGGAGACTAGAAATCCCAGCTCAAGGTGCCAGCTAATAGGATTCTTGGTGAGACCTGGCATGTACAAGGCTACCTTCTTGTGTCCTCACAAGTTGGGGAGAGAAAGAGAGCTCTCATCCTTTCTCTTCTTGTAAAGCCACAATTCCTTTGGATTATGACCCTACCCTTATGACCTCATTTAACCCTAAATACCTTTTAAAGGACACCTTTATTTGGTGTTATCTCTAGAAGGTCTTGTAGATCTTCATAGAATCGGTCAATGTCAACTTCTTCAGCCTCACTGGTTGGGGCACAGACTTGGATTACTGTGATATTGAATGGTTTGCCTTGGAAATGAACCAAGATCATTTTGTCATTTTTGAAGTTGCACCCAAGTACTGTATTTCGGACTCTTTTGTTGACTATGAGGGCTACTCCATTTCTTCTAAGGGATACTTGCCCACAGTAGTAGGTATAATGGTCATCTGAATTAAAGTCTCCCATTCTCATCCATTTTAGTTCACTGATTCCTAAGATATTGATGTTCAATCTTGCATCTCCTGCTTGATCACATCCAATTTGCCTTGATTCATGGACCTAACATTCCAGGTTCCTATGCAATATTGTTCTTTACAGCATCGGACTTTACTTTCACCACCAAACACATCCACAACTGAGCATCTTTTCCACTTTGGCCCAACCTCTTCATTCTTTCTGGAGCTATTAGTAATTGCCCTCTGCTCTTCCTGAGTAGCGTATTGGACACCTTCTGGCCTTGGCGATGTTCATCTTCTGGTATCATATCTTTTTGCCTTTTCAAACTGTTTATGAAGTTCTTGCAGCAAGAATACTGGAGTGTATTGCTGTTTCCTTCTCCAGTGGACCACATTTTGTCAGAACTCTTCATTATGACTGGTCTGTCTTGGGTGACCTTGCAAAGCCTCGCTGATAGCTTCACTGAGTTATGCAAGCCCCTTCATCACAACAAGACTATGATCTATGAAGGGAGAGGAGAGGAGCCAAAGACAGAGACGCTCTATACAGCCAGAAAAAAACAAGACCTGGAGCTGACTGTGACTCAGATCATGAGCTCCTTATTTATTGCAAATTTCAGACTTAAATTGAAGAAAGTAAGGAAAAACCAATAGGCCATTCAAAGTGAAAGTGAAAGTTGCTCAGTCATGTCTGACTCTTTGTGACCCCATGGACTGAGGCCTGCCAGGCTCCTCTGTCCATAGAATTCTCCAAGGCAGAATACTGGAGTGGGTAACCATTCTCTTCTCCAGGTGATCTTCCCAACCTAGGGATTAAACCTGAGGTTCTTCCCAACACAGGGATTGAACCCAAATCTCCCACATCTGAGCCACCAGGGAAGCCCCAATAGGCCATTCAGGTATGACCTAAATCAAATCCCTTATGATTATACAGTGGAGGTGACAGATAGATTCAAGAGATTAGATCTGGTAGACAGAGTGCCTGAAGAACTATGGATGGAGTTTGTAACACTGTACAGGAGGCAGTGACCAAAACCATCCCAAAGAAAACGAAATGCAAGAAGACAAAGTGGTCGTCTGAGGAGGCTTTACAAATAGCTGAGGAAAGAAGAGAAGCAAAAGGCAAGGGAGAAAGGGGAAAAATATACCCAACTGAATGCAGAGTTCCAGAGAATAAATAGCAAGGAGAGACAAGAAAGCCTTCTTCAAGGACCAATGCAAATAAATAGAGAAAACAATAGAATGGGAAAGACTAGCGATCTCTTTAAGAAAATTAGAGATATCAAAGGAATATTTCATGCAAATATGGGTACAATAAAGGACAGCAACGGTGAGGACCTAAGAGGAGCAGAAGAGATTAAGAAGAGGTGGCAAGAATACACAGAACTATGTAAAAAAGGTCTTAATGACCCAGATAACCACGATGATGTGAGACAGACATCCTAGAGTGTGAAGTCAAGTGGACCTTAGGAAGCATTACTATGAATAAAGCTAGTAGAAGTGATGGTATTCTAGCCGAGCTATTTAAAATCCTAAAAGATTATGTTGTTAAAGTGCTGCACTCAATATGTCAGCAAATTTGGAAAACTCAGCAGTGGCCACAGGACTGGAAAAGGTCAATTTTCATTCCAATCCCAAAGAAAGGCAATGCCAAAGAATGTTCAAACTACCATACATTTGCACTTATTTCGCATGCTAGTAAGGTTATGCTCAAAATCCTTCAAGCTAGGCTTCAACAGTTTTTGAACCTAGAACTTCCAGAAGTATAAGCTGGGTTTAGAAAGGCAGGGGAACCAGAGATCAAATTGTCAACATCCAATGGATCAGAGAGAAGCAAGGGAATTCCAGAAAAATATCTACTTTGCCTCACTGACTATGAGGAAGCCTATGTGGACCACAACAAACTGTGGAAAATTCTTAAAGAGATGGGAATACCAGACCACCTTACCTGTCTCCTGAGAAACCTGTATTCAGCAACAGTTAGAACCAGACATGGAACAACAGACTGGTTCCAAATTGGGAAAGGAGTATGACAAGGCTGTATATTGTCACCCTGTTTATTTAATTTATATGCAGAATGAAAAGTGTAGTTGCTCAGTTGTGTCTGACTCTACTACCCTATGGACTATATTGCCTGCCGGGCTCCTTCATCCACAGGATTTTCTGGGCAAGAATACTGGAGTGGGTTGCCATTTCCTTCTCCAAATATGCAGAATACATCCTGCAAAATGCCAGGCTGAATGGATCACAAGCTGGAATCAAGATTGCCAGGAAAAATATCAATAGCTTCAGATACCCAAATGATACCACTTTAATGGCAGAAAGTGAAGAGGAACTAAAGAGCCTCATGATGAGAGTGAAAGAGGAGAGTGAAAAAACTGGCTTGAAACTCAACATTCAAAAAACTAGAATCATGGCATCCGGTCCCATCACTTAATGGCAAATAGAAGGGGAAAGAGTAGAAGCAGTGACAGATTTTCTTGGGTTCCAGAGTAACTAAGGACAGTGACTGCAGTCATGAAATTAAAAGATGCTTGCTCCTTGGAAGAAAAGCTACAACAAACCTAAACAGCATATTAAAAAGCAGACATCACTTGCCAACAAATGTCCAGATAGTCAAAACTATGGTTTTTCCAGTAGTCATGTACATGTGTGAGAGTTGGTCGTAAAGAAGGCTGAGTGCCAAAGAGTTGATGCTTTCAAATTATGATGCTAGAGGACTCTTGCGAGTCCCTTGGGCTGCAAGAAGATCAAACCAGTTAATCCTTAAGGAAATCAACCCTGAATATTTATTGGAAGGATTGATGCTGACGCTGAAGCTCCAGTACTTTGGCCACCCGATGCAAAGAGCTGATTTAATGGAAAAGACCCTGCTGATGCTAGGAAACATTGAAGGCAAAAGGAAAAGGGGGCTGCAGAGGACAAGATGGTTAGATAGCATTATCGATTCAATAGACATGAATTTGAATGAACTCCAGGAGATAGTGGAGGACAAAGGAGCCTGGCATGCTGCAGTCCGTGGGGTCACAAAGAGTCAAACCAGACTTAGGAAATGAACAACAGCAACCTCTTAAAGACCCTACCTCATGATACAGTCACAGTGAAAGTTAGGACATCAACATACGAATTTGGGAGAGACATAATTCATTCTATAGCACATATTGTGCTTTCTACATCTTGCATTTTAAATTTATTGTTGTTTTTAATTCTACCCACACTGCTCTACTTAGATAGATCTCATTTTTTCAGCTTAATTGCTGCATTCCCGTCATATGCATAAATATCCCGTCATATGCATAAATATACTATTTAACTATTTCTTTATTGTATTTTTTCAATTTATATATGGAGGCATTCCTGTAAATGCCTCCATAGTCACGTGATTAAAATGTTTTGGGAATGGTTAAGTAATAGAGTATGAGTGTGTGTCAGTCTGTGTTCTTATTTCTCCTCATCTGGTATGTTCAGACTTCCAAATTTTTGTCCATCTGTTGATGACAAATGGTATGTCATCTTACTAATGCAGTACTCTTGCCTGGAAAATCCCATGGATGGAGGAGCCTGGTGGGCTGCAGTCCATGGGGTTGTGAAGAGTCAGACATGATTGAGCGACTTCCCTTCCACTTTTCACTCTTCACTTTCATGCATTGGAGAAGAAATGGCAACCCACTCCAGTGTTCTTGCCTGGAGAATCCCAGGGACGGGGGAGCCTGGTGGGCTGCCGTCTGTGGGGTCACACAGTCGGACACGACTGAAGCGACTCAGCAGCAGCAGCAGACTAATGCATTCATTTCTATCCATCTAATTAGTAAGGGCTTCCCAGGTGGCTCAGTGGTAAAGGATCTGCCTGCCAATACCGAAGCCACAGGAGACTCGGGTTGCATCCCTGGGCCAGGAAGATCCCCTGAAGGAAAAAATGGCAACCCTCTCCAGGATTCTTGCTGGGATAATCCCACGGATAGAGGAACCTGGTGGGCTACAGTCCATGGGGTCATAAAGAGTTAGACATGACTGAGCGGCTGAGCATGCATGCAATTATTAATAAGATGGAACGATGTTTCACATGTTAACTATTGAGATATTGTATCAGGATTGTAGTAAGCCTATAGTTCAATCTGAGAATTTATGTCATAAATTAGAAAGCATTTTGTTTTCTAATCCATGAACAGTTTATTTCTGTTTAGTTCTTCTTTAATTTCTTTCATCAATGATTTTGCATTTTCTGTGACATCTTGAATATATTTTGTGAAATTTATTCCAAAGTATTTCATATTCAAGATAATGTTATCTTATGACTCTTACGACTAACTGATATTACACTGTATGGTTATAATGCATTTTGCTTATCCATTCATCAGTTGATGTATTGGGTTGTTTCCACTTTTTGACTTTCATTAATAATGCTGCTGTGAACATTCTTATGCAACCTTATATATATAGACATGTTTTAATTTTTCTTGGGACCTAGAGGTTGAATTATTGGCTCCTTTTGAGGAATTGCCAAACTTCTCTAAAGCTATAGTATCATCTCGGTATCTTGATTTTCACGTGGTATCTTTTTCCATCTGTTTACGTTACTACCTGTATCATTATATTTGAATTAAATTTCCTCTAGACAGCATATAGTTGGGTCATGGTAGTGTTTGGTTTTTGGTTTTAATCTACTCTACCAATCTCTTCCTTTTAATTGGTATGTTTAGTCTATGCATCTTTAGTATAAGTATTGATATGTTAGTTTTTAAATCTGTCATTGTACTTTCTGTTTTGCTTATTCCCTCTCTTCTTTCTTCTATTTCCTTGTCTTATATTCCTGTGTATTACTTGTACATCTCTTAGAATTTCATTTTGGTGTATCTCTGTTTAGATGTTTCAGCAGTTACTTTAGATGTCACCTTATACAAGCATAACTTCATAACTTCTCAATTTATTGGTGTTGACATTTTACCAGTTTGGGTCTCAAAACTACCTCCCTTTAAGTCTCTTTCCCCTCACCTGTTTACAATTATCTTAAATACTTCTCAACATATATTGAGAATCCCATCAGACAATTTTATAATTTTTGCTTCAACTGTTAAACATAAATCAGGAAACTCAAAGTGAAAAGTCTATTGTATTTACCCCTACTTTTGCTCTATTTTTCTTCTTTTTTGATGTTCCAAGATTTGTTTTGTTCTTTCGTTTTCTTTTATGTAAGGTATTATTTCTCACTGCTTTCAAGATTCTTTGTGTTTAGTTTTCAGAATTTTGAATATGATATGTCTTACGCAGATTTCTTTGGGTTGTTTCTGTTTGAGGATTGCTCAAGTTCTTGAGTCTGCATATTTATATCTTTTGTCAAGTTTGGAAGAGGGGGATTTATATTAATGCTACATATATTTGTGTATATATATGCATATATACACTTTCTTTATGATCCATATTCATGATACCTTGGGTACTTCATTTCTGAGAGATTTTTTGTTTTTTCAATCTTTTTTAAGTTCAGTAAACAGTAATTTTACATTTTCCTTTTAAAATGTTTTGATCTGTTTCTGTTCTGAGTTTCTGCATTTAGGATTTGGAGTTTTATGTCATATATGCAAATGTTTGTATGGGAATATTTTATCCATTTTGAGCTCCTGTGTTAGAGTTTTATGATTCATGATTGGATTTCTTGGAGAGTACTGTTATCAACTAAAATATTGGACTTCTCATTTTGTTTTATTCTTGCAGTGGTTTTATGGGATATCACCTGTTATTTTCTGCTCATTTTAAAATGTCTTATATTTTTCTCAACCACCAATAATAGGGAGTAGTCAGAATTCTAATACACTATGGATGGGAGTGTAGATTAAACTTTAGAAAACAATTTTACTTTATCTGGTAAATTAAAAGATGCACTTAGCCTTCAATTTATCAAATCTACTTGTAAATACATATATCCTAGAGTAATTTGTGGACACAGATATCAGGTGATATGCACATGGTTTATAGCACCCATGTTTTCAAAAGCAAAAAAATCAGAAGCTATCCAAATATCTATTAACAGGAGATTGTTAAAAATAAATTCAAGTAGTAGAACACTTGCTGTGATGGAAAGCAAATAAACGATCCTACAATACTAAACGTAGACACACACCGGGGATGTGCTGTTGGCTGGGAAAGTTGCAAAAATGTGACGTCAACTCTGCTTATATAAAGTTAAAATTCAGATAAAACGAATCGATACAAATGTGATAAACTATAAAAAGAAGGAATGATAAACACAAAGTTCAGTACAGTGGTTACCTTTGCAGGTTGGGTGGAGACATGATGTGATTGGGCAGGCGACACAAGAGGGAGCAGAGGTGCTGGTAGCGCGGCGTCTCTTAAGCTTTGGTGGTATTGTTATTATTCACATCCTATTGTTAGAAAATTTTAATAAGCATTTAATATGTAATAACATGTTTAGATGAATAATACTGCAAAAAATTACCAGATTTTCAAAAGCTTCTCTTTGGTACATGTTTCCTATCATCGGGAGGTTGAGGGTATTTCCAGTATAGAGTGGGAATCGGGAAAGGCCTAAGAGCAAGAAAATAGGAAGAGGTGTCTTTAAAATCTTGCTTCCACTGAATCAGTTCTTCACAATATGACTTCACATATTTTTGTTGATGTATTAAAAGTTCTTTAATCATAGGGCAAATATTTACTCATATACAGCTTGTGAGTGATTTGTATCTTCCCAGGTGCCACTGGTGGTAAAGAATCCACCTGCTGATGCAGGAGACTCAAGAGACATGGGTTCGATCCCTGTGTCGGGAAGATCTCCTGGAAGAGGAAATGGCAACCCTCTCCGGGATTCTTGCCTGGAAAATCCCATGGACAGAGGAGCCTGGTGGGCTGTAGTCCATGCGGTCACAAAGAGTCAGACACGACTGACTGACTGAGCACACAGCTCATGTATAGAAATGAAATGTTATTACACTTAAATATAATTAGTTTTGGATTATTTATTTTAAAAATTTCTGCAGTTATTTCCCTTCCAGTGGTTTGGGTAATAAGTGACAGATCATATAATACAAAAGCTGATTTCTCCCTCAAACCAACTATGCATCTGGCCCAATCTATATAATCTGACAAGAAACAGAGTTCACTAAATGAAAACCCTCATATTTACCTTCTTCAGACCCTTGAGGCAAGTACGTGTCTGACTGAGCCACATGAATGTGATACTAATTTGGTAGGCTCAGGAAGAAAATATATTTGAAGGGTTCATTTAGGGAGGAAAAAATAGAATGTTGTCTAACTTAAGTACGTTTGGAGCTTTTTTCTGATTACATCTGTGACATGTGAATAACTTCACCAATCAGATGAGTCCTATGTGAGCCTGCTGCATTTTTTACTAACGTGGCCTAAATAGTCTCTCAAAAAGAGCTCCCTGTCCTAATCTCTTTCTTCCTTCTTTCACCAGACTTTTATTGATCATCTGCTACATAGAATTTTATTGATGACCTATTTATCCCTTTTATATATGCTAGGAACATGAATATAAAATTTACATACAGTGTAAGGATAGAAACACACACACATATATACTTAATTGAAAAGAATATAAACAAAAAACTGAAATCCCAGAAATTTAGTAATTAATTATTTGTGGGGGGAAAGTAAAGGATCTCAAAGAAAAGGTTAATTTGAGTTAGTCTTAAATAGTAAGCTCTATTCAGGTCTCCCGCATTGCAGGCAGATTCTTTAGCAGCTGAGCCACAAGGGAAGCCCAAGAGTACTGGAGTGGGTAGCCTATCCCTTCTCCAGCAGATCTGCCCAACCCAGGAATCAAACCAGGGTCTCCTGCATTATAGGCGGATTCTTTACCAACTATTCCACAAATAGTTCTAAATGTATGCACGTATGCCCACTCAGTCGTGTCTGACTTGTTGCGACCCTAAGGACTGTAGCCCACCAGGCTCCTCTGTCCATGGAATTTTCCAGGCAAGAATCCTGGAGTGGGTTGCCATTTCCTCTTCCAGGGAATCTTCCCCACCCAGGGATTGAACCCCCATCTCCTGTGCTCCTGCATTGGCTGGCAGGCAGATTCTTTACCACCGTACCACTTGGGAAGTTCTCAAATGTACACTTATTGAATAAAGGTTATAGAAGTAAGGAGGATATAAAGAAGATCTCTTACTGTATCTTAAATTCTTAGGAAGAACTTCACAGCTAAGTGTCATCCCAAGTATTTTCTTTACCAAAGTTTGCTTTGGTAAATATATTGTCTGAAACAAAAGTTGGAACATATAGTGTGAGTGAGAGTAGAGAAGACCTTAAATTACTATCTCTCCAGAAAATCCAGAATGTATGTTTGTATCATCCATATTACATTTTGGTTATGGAAATGCAAGTGTCCATAAGTGATATTCTGATCTGTCTGTATCTGTCAACTAGTACATGATAACATGGTTAGGTACCAATATTGACAATCATTTTGTAAAGTAAATAATCCTAAAGAAAACATAGGAATTTTAATTTAAATATTCATACTATATACAGTAAATGTATTGCCATCACTTACTAGTGATTGCAGCCATGAAATTAAAAGATGCTTGCTCCTTGGAAGGAAAGTTATGACCAACCTAAACAGCATATTAAAAAGCAGAGACATTACTTTGTCAGCAAAGGTCCATCTAGTCAAGGCTATGGTTTTTCCAGTGGTCATGTATGGATGTGAGAGCTGGACTATAAAGAAAGCTGAGCAATGAAGAATTGACACTTTTGAACTGTGGTGTTGGAAAAGACCCTTGAGAGTCCCTTGGACTGCAAGGAGATCCAACCAGTCCATCCTAAAGGAGATCAGTCCTGGGTGTTCATTGGAAGGACTGATGTTGAAGCTGAAATGCCAGTACTTTGGCCACCTGATGTGAAGAGCTGACTCATTTGAAAAGGCCCTGATGCTGGGAAAGATTGAGGGCAGGAGCAGAAGGGGACGACAGAGGATGAATGGTTAGATGGTATCACCGACTCAATGGACACGGGTTTGGGTGGACTCCGGGAGCTGGTGATGGACAGGGAGGCCTGGTGTGCTGTAGTTCATGGGGTCACAAAGAGTCGGACACAACTCAGTGACTGAACTGAACTGAACTAATAACAGATTTCTCACATGCATTTATTTTAACATGGAAAGTATAAAGTAAAGAAGACCAACAGAGTATAAGTTTGTTCCAAGATGCTATTGTCAGTGAAGACATATGAGAAAATGTTGGAAAAGTGAATATGGGAAACTCAATTTTTTTGTAACATGAAAATATATCTTCTGAAAAAAATCACTTACTATGAAAAGCATTGGGTTTACCTAGGTAACCATAGGCATGACTCTTAACCCTCTTAACCTCAATTTTATCTATCAACTGATAGTGATAATATTAACCTCATATGATGTAAGATGGATTAATTGAAATGATATGAATAAAAGAACTTTTAGAGTATTCAACTATTTAATTGTAAGGTATTACTGATCCAAGACAGTATAGTATAGTAGATAGGAGTGCAGTTTCTAGAGTGTGCCTACCTAGTTTTGAATCCTGGCCTTACCATTGATCAGTTCTAATACCTCAGGGAAACCACTCACTTCCCAAAACCTCATTTTTTTTTCCTATGAGATGGAAATAGTAAGAGAACTTATATAACAGAGTAGAATTAAATATAGTATGTGAAACATACTACATGTCATAAAGATATTATTATCTTATTGTTGTAGTAAGTATCCTTAATAACCCCCTTTTTAGAATAATTTAATTTAATATAATTTTACAGGATGGAATCAAACAATATTCAAGTACTTCAGGATCTGTTCTCAAAACAGCTACTTTAACTAGTGACCCAGGTTTAGGCATGCAAGCATACGGCCGACAGGTAAGCAGGAAAGATATCAAAGCTATCACTTCTTCTCTAGAGCACTGGATAGTGTAATGCAGTAGCTGAGTTATTTTTAAAGTAATAGATATATGTTTGTTTGAAAATGAGGCTAAAATTCCATGAGGAGGGACTGGAATAGAGTTTCCTTGAGTCTTCAGAGAACATTACAATTTCGGCTGATCCTGAAAAACATAATCAGAGAAAATAATTTCTGGATACATACAAAGAAGATTTTAGTGGCAGAAGTTGAGATAACTATCTTATTGGAAAAGAGATAATCATATATATAAGAATATATGTAGGTTGATATAATCTTAGGTCAAGAGAAGAAAGAAGAATGTCAAATGCTATATTAATTTTTTAAATTATTTGAAGTGGTCAAAAATTGATCAAAAATGAATATATGTATGTATATGATCAATAGCTAATATATCTTTTTGATAATACATGATCAGCAACTAATATGTGTACAATTTTTATGTTTATATTTATAACATACATTAATATAGTATCCCAGAAATTTTATAAGTTATGTACATTTTTAAAGACTGATATTAAAAGTGTTTATATCATAGGCTAATACTAGCTTAAACAGTCTTTCTGGTAATCAAAATGTCAAATGTGTTCAGCCTCCCAGCTAAGATAACTGATAGATTATGAAGCTATTATTGAGATAAATGTCCAATTTTGTGAAGCCATATATTGAAAAATATATATTTAAAAGTGTGTGATACCTAATGCCATTTAGAAGAACATTTATTAGCAAATGACTAGCATTAAGTTTCAGAAACACAGTGTAAAAATAAGGGGAGAGGAAGTCTCTTCCACAAATGTTGCTGGGCAAATGGGATAACTACATGTTAAAAAAAAAAAGAAAGAAATTAGATCATTCTTTAACTCCACACACAAAAATAAGCCCAAAATGGATTAAAGACCTAAATGTGAGGCCAAACACTATAAGATTCCTAGAGGAAAACATAAAGCAGAAAACTCTTGACATAAATCATAGCAATATCTTTTTTGATCTATCTCCCAGAATAAGGGAAATAAAACCAAAAATAAACAAATGGGACCTACTTAAACGGCAAAGCTTTTGCAGAGTAAAGGGAACAATAAACAAAATGGAAAGACAACCCACAGGTTGGGAGAAAATATGCGCAGATGATGTGACTGATAAGGGATTGCTGCTGCTGCTGCCGCTGCCAAGTCACTTCAGTCGTGTCCGACCCTGTGCGGCCCCAGAGACGGCAGCCCACCAGGCTCCCCCGTCCCTGGGATTCTCCAGGCAAGAACACTGGAGTGGGTTGCCATTTCCTTCTCCAATGCAGGAAAGTGAAAAGTGAAAGTGAAGTTGCTCAGTCGTGTCCAACTCTTAGTGACCCCTTGGACGGCAGCCTACTAGGCTCCTCTGTCCATGGGATTTTCCAGGCAAGAGTACTGGAGTGGGGTGCCATCGCCTTCTCCCAATAAGGGATTAGTCTCTAAATTTTACAAACAGCTCCTGAACCGCTCAGTATCACAGTAATCCAAGTCTATGCCCCAAACACTAAATGCTGAAGAAGCTGAAGTTGAACGGTTCTAGGAAGACCTACAAGACCTTCTAGAAGTCACACCAAAGATGTCCTTTACATCATAGGGAACTGGAATGCAAAATAGGAAGTCAAGAGGTACCTGAAGTAACAGATAAGTTTGGCCTTGGAGTACAAGATGAAGCAGGGGAAAGGCTAACAGAGTTTTGCCAAGAGAATGCCTTGGTCATAGCAAACACCCTTTTTCAACAACATAAGAGAAGACTCTACAGACATCACCAGATAGCCAACACAGAAATCAGATTAATTATATTCTTTGCAGACGAAGATGGAGAAGCTCTATACAGTCAGCAAAAACAAGATCTGGAGCTGACTGTGGCTTAGATCATGAGCTGCTTATTGCAAAATTCCAGCTTAAGTTGAAAAAAGTAGGAAAACCACTAGATCATTCAGGTGTGACCTATATCAAATCTCTTATGATTATACAGTGGAGGTGGCAAATAGATTCAGGAGATCAGGTCCGGTAGACCGAATGCCTGAAGAATTATGGACAGAAGTTTGTAACGTTGTACAGGAGGTGGTGACCAAAACCATCCCCAAGAAAAGAAACGCAAGAAGGCAAAGGGTTGTCTGAGGAGGCCTTACAAATAACTGAGAAAAGAAGAGAAGCAAAAGGCAAAGGAGAAAGGGAAAGATATACCCAACTGAATGCAGAATTCCAGAGAATAGCAAGGAGAGATAAGAAAGCCTTCTTAAGTGAACAGTGCAAAGAAATAGAGGAAAAATAATAGAATGGGAAGACTAGATATCTCTTCAAGAAAATTGGAGATATCAAGGGGACATTTCATGTGAGGATGGGCATGATAAAGGACAGCAATGGCAAGAACCAAACAGAAGCACAAGCGATTAAGAAGAGGTGGCAAGAATACACAGAAGAACTATACAAAAAAGCCTGAGTTATGAAGAACTGATGCTTTTGAATTGTGCTGGAGAAGACTCTTGAGAGTCCTTTGGACTGCAAGGAGATCAAACCAGTCAGTCCTAAAGGAAATCAACTCTGAATGTTCATTGGAAGGACTGATGCTGAAGCTGAAGCTCCAGTATTCTGACCTGATGTGAAGAGCTGACTCATGGAAAAGACCCTGATGCTGGGCAAGATTGAGGGCGGGAGGAGAAGGGGGCAGTGGAGGATGAGATGGTTGGATGGCATCACCGGCTCAGTGGACATAAGTTTGAGCAAACTCCAGGAGATAGTGAAGAACAGGGAAGCCTGGCATGCTGCAGCTCATGGGGTTGAAGGAGTCAGACATGACTTAGTGACTGAACAACAAAAACACATGCTTGACAGCATCAAAACAAACAGCCCACTCAAAAGAGATGGGCAGAAGAGCTAAGTAGACATTTCTCCAAAGAAGATATACAGGTGGCCATTCAGTTCAGTTCAGTTCACTCGCTCAGGCGTGTCTGACTCTTTGCAACCCCATGAATCGCAGCACACAAGGCCTCTCTGTCCATCACCAACTCCTGGAGTTCACTCAAACTCATGTCCATCTAGTCAATGATGCCATCCAGCCATCTCACCCTCTGTCATCCCCTTCTCCTCCTGCTTTCAATCCCTCCTAGCATCAGAGTTTTTTCCAATGAGTCAACTCTTCGCATGAGGTGGCCAACGTACTGGAGTTTCAGCTTTAGCATCAGTCCTTCCAAAGAACACCCAGGACTGATCTCCTTTAGAATGGACTGGTTGGATCTCCTTGCAGTCCAAGGGACTCTCAAGAGTCTTCTCCAACACCACAGTTCAAAAGCATCAATTCTTTGGCGCTCAGCCTTCTTCACAGTCCACCTCTCACATCCATACATGACCACCGGATGGCCATTAGGCACATGAAAAGATGTTCAACATTGCTAATTATAATGAAATGCAAATCAAAAGTACAATAAGATATCACCTCATACCTGCGAGAGTAGGTATTACCAAAAAGTCCACAAACAATAAATGCTGGAGAGAGTGTGGAGAGAGGCGAACCTTCCTGCACCATTTATGGGAATGTAAATTGATACAGCCACTGTGGAGAAAAGTATGAAGGTTCCTTTAAAAACTAAAAATAGAGCTACCATACGGTCCTACAGTCCCACTGCTGGACATGTATCTGGAGAAAAACATGGTCTGAAATGATTCATGCATCTGAATGTGCATGTTTACAGTAAGTAAGACATGGAAGCAATCTAAATGTCCACCAGCAGAGGAATGGATAAAGAAGATGTGGTATATATTTACAAAGGAGTATCACTCAGCCATTAAAAAGATCGGAATAATGCCATTTGCAGCAACATGGATGGACTGGAGAATGTTATACTGAGTGAAGTCAGACAGAGAAGGTGAAGTGTCGTATGACACCCCTTACAGGTGGGATCTAAAAGGATATGATACGAATGAACTTAGGTGCAAAACAGAAGCAGACTTATAGACTCCAAGAATGAGCTTATGGTGGCTGGGGGGAAGATTGGGGAGAAGGGACAGATAAATGTATATTTTAAATATATATTAAAATATACATATATTTTAATATATATTAAAATATCTTTATATTATTTTGTTAATTTTTAATATATATTATATAAATATAAATAATATGTTACAACTGAAAACTGTTAAGAGAGTAAATCTGAGACTTCTCATCCATCACAAGGAATAATTTTTTCTATTTCTTTAATGTTCCATCTATATGTGATGAAAGGTGTTTTTTAAACCTCTTGTGATCCTTTCATGATGTGTATAAGTCAAATCATTATTATTATAAACCTTTAGCTTAAACAGTGCTATATGTTGATTATATCTTAATAAAAGTAGAAGAAAAATGAAATTATTAAAATTTAGATCAAGGCTAAAGAGAAATACCTTTACTTCATCATATCTATATAAATGTAGATCGATGACAAATAGTCGTACCAACGTTAAATTGGTAAGCTCTGTGAAAATTCATATAATTATAAATTTATGAAATGTACATGTTTTCTGTATTCTGTTCTTTGACATTAAAAGGCCTTTAAATGAAGGGGCTGATATAAGCTGTCTTACCTTCAGTTTATTTCCTGGGGCAAATATCTCTAAAATTAATTTTGCAAATTGTTTTTGTAGCCAACCTGGTGCTACTCAAAGTACATAGAAGCCTTAGAACAGGAACGGATTCTTCTTAAAATTCAGGAGGAACTAGAAAGAAAGCTGTTTGCAGGTGAGTTTGGCTCTTTGTTTCCAGGGCTGCTTTGTGGTCGTCTGTCGCAGATTGATTCTGGAGGGCTTTGCTGACGATCCCTTCACTTTCTCTTGTTTCCGGGCAGCCACACCATCGTTCACAAATTTCAAGTCTACTGCTTCCACCCTGTCTTTGAAAAAGACTGTGTCCTCCCACAACATCCAGAGTGAGTGTCAGGCGACAGTCTGATTTCAGTTCTTCCTTCCTTCCTGTTAGAACTCTGCCTCTCACCTGGCCATCTGGAGAGGGCAGAAAGGGATGTGGACTGGCTCCCTCCCAACGGCTCCGACCCCCAAGTTGGGAGAATTCAGAGTGTAGGTGTCCCATCTCTTTGTCTCTGTTTTCTTCTCTTTTGCTGAGGAGGAAAGGCTATGACATATACGCAGCACTGCATACCGTTTCCAGACTGACAGCACTCCTGGGAGTGTATATCCTGCTGCTAGGTACAGCAGAAGTTCATAGACTGAACTGGTCAGTCCCATCCATGTCCCTCTGACTCACACACTAATGCACATGGACATCTGCACAATGTGCACACACGCACCTACTTACACTCTCCACTAACAAATTAACAGGCAGGAGTAACTTGCCTCCCTTTGAACGGCACAGTCTGCTGCATAGGAAGGCCCCTGGGGAATGATCATTTATGGCTTCCATCTACTCCTTATCTAGTTTTCTCTTCCACAGAGAACATTTATAGAAGAATGGGCTCAGTTTTCCAAGGTTTTGCAAGCTGAGTTTTTCTAAGTCCCATCTTCCCAAGATGGGAATACAAGAAGGAACTGATAATAACTGAAAATCAAGCTGGGGTCCTTCTCTCATACAGATACTGATGTGTTTATACAGTTTTGATCAGATACTAGTGTTAGTTTTTAACAATGCCCTGAGAAAGTAGTATTACTAGTATAATGTAATATATGTGCAACCCATTGAACTAAAACTCAAAGGACCCAGTAAAAGTCCCATTTCTCTTCTATTTTGTAGCTTAGATTTTTGTTTCTCAAAATCCTTAGTTTTCTGGTTCTTGGGAGGATACGATGATCAGGCCTTTATGCTCTTAGCCTGCTCATCTCTCTTCTTTTCAGATTTATCCTTAACCACTCTGCTCCTGTCAGTTCCCTTACCCCTTAGATCAACATCGCAGTGCCTCCAACATTAGGGTGTGCTGACTCATTTGTTAACTTTTTAGATCCTTCTTACAACTCTAAGTTTTTGTTGTTGTTTTGGATTTAAATTTTCTCTTATTGATTATGTTTCAGTCATTTCTTCTTTTTTCTTTGCAGGAATTGTTTAAACCAAGTTTTAACTAACATGGAAGCACAAGTGATTTTTTGATGGTCTGCTTTAGAGCAAGCCTGTCATCTAAATAAAGTTTGGCTTTACTTCCGCAGTTTAAAAATTACAGCTCTTCTGTACACATAACATGGTGGTGGTGGTGGTTTAGTTGCTAAGTTGCATCAGACTCTTGCGACCCCATGGACTGTAGCCCGCCAGGCTCCTCTGTCCATGGGATTTTCCAGGCAAGAATACTAGGGTGGGTTGCCGTTTCCTTCTCCAGGGGATCTTCCGGCCCAGGAATCAAACTCAGGAATCAAACCCAGGTCTCCTGCATTGCAGGTACATTCTTTACCTACTGAGCTAGGATGGAACACATAAGACTATTTAAAAAAAAAAAACTTTAACTCATTTAGAATAAAACAAATTCTATCTCAGAAGAATCAAAATGTTTTATCACAGACCTGAAGGAACCATGTTTTGCTCCTTAAATAGTCTTTTAACAAAAATGTTCCTTGAGCATTCAGTATACAGTTGACCCTGGCACAACATGGATTTGAACTATACAGTTCCACTTATATGCAGATATTTTTCAATAGTAAACATTACAATACTCCCAGATCTGTGGCTGGTTGAATCCACAGATGCAGAACTGCGTATATGGAGGAGCCATGGATACAGGGACCTACTATAAGTTTACAGAGAATTTCAACTTTATGCAGGGAGGGTTCAGTGCCCCTAACCCTCTGTGTTGTTCAAGGGTCAGCTGTATTTGGTTTGCAGATACATTCAGCAAGTGGATAGGGATATTCCTGGCAATAAATTGACCCAAAATATAGAGGGAAGAGCCTTCCTCATCTTGTCCCTATCCCTATTCCCAATTCTAAAGAAGCTGTATATTAAATCTGTGTGGCTCTCAAAGTTCAGTGTGCATAAGACTCACTGTAACATTTGCTAGCAATGCAGATTCCTGGGCTCATTCTCTGAGAGTTTGAGTCAGTAGTTCTTGGACAGAACTCAGGAAGCCCCCTCTTTAATGGACATCCTAGTTGTCCGTGTGATAAACTGTTAGGGTAGCAAGAGAAGAGTTTTAAAAGGCAAAAGCCCCCTTATTAACTAGAGACAGTAACAAATCTGCCTGCAACGTGGGAGACCTGGGTTCGATCCCTAGATCGGGAAGATCCCCTGGAGAAGGGCATGGTAACCCACTCCAGTGTTTTGCCTGAAGAATTCCATGGACAGAGGAGCCTGGTGGGCTACAGACCATGGGGTTGCAAAGAGTCAGACACGACTGAGCGACTGACACGCACACTTGTAGCAGAGAAAACTCAGACATACATCTACGTATCTTCTTTCCTAGAGGGAAAGGAGAATCTGTAAGAAATTATCTGGGAGGATGAACCTTCATCATCTGTTTGCATTGGGACTCAGAAACTCCAAGGACTGTGACCTGGGTTAGCAGATTGGAAGCATTAGACTTCCACTTTACTACCATCCCAGAAAGTATATTCAAAGTAGAAACTACCATTCCTAATTCTTTAAAGAGTTAAGCATTGAATAGGGGGCAGAGCATCAGGAGAAAGACTTCAGATCCCACTTGTTTTCTAAAGCAGTGGGTTTGGACACCTTTTTTTTTTTAAAGCATCACAACCCTGTAGTTTCCTCTGTTCCCATACTCCCCTATACCCTGTATCAGTCAAGAAGTTTGTATCTGTTTTCCATTCATTGCCTTTTTTTTTATTCCATTCGTTTTCTGCCTTTTGATTTTAACTAAGCCATTCCAGTACTCTTGAGCCTGGAAAATCCTATGGACGGAGGAGCCTGGTAGGCTGCAGTTCATGGGGTCACTAAGAGTTCGACACAACTGAGCAACTTCACTTTCACTTTTCACTTTCATGCATTGGAGAAGGAAATGACAACCCACTCCAGTGTTCTTGCCTGGAGAATCCCAGGGACAGGGGAGCCTGGTGGGCTGCCATCTATGGGGTTGCACAGAGTTGGACACAACTGAAGCGACTTAGCAGCAGCAGCAAGCATTTTCTGTGATTCCATTTTCTTTCTTAGTGTATCAATTATACTTCTTTTTAAAGTTGTCTGGTTAGTTGCCCTAGAATTTGCAGTACACATTTATAGCTAATGAAAGTCCACATTCAAATAATACTCTGCTGCTTCATGATTGCTTCATGGGTAATGCAAGTATAATACCTTTTAACAGAATTTTCCAATTCCCTCCCTCCTATCTTTTATCATATTGCTGTCAATTAATTTAACTTATCCATAAGCTATAATTGCTGAATGCATTGTTGGTGTTATTATTTTTAACAACTGTTTTCTCCTTAGGTCAACTCAGAATAAGGAAATAAAAGGTATTATTTTACCTTCATTTATTCCCCTAATAGTCTTTCATTCTTTGTGTAGATCTGAGTTTCTGACCTATACCATTTCCCTTCCCTCTGAAGAACTTCTTTTAATATTTCTTTTAAGGAAGGTCTATTGTTTGCCTTAAAACATCTTTATTTCTCCTTTACTTTTGAAGGGTAATTTCACTGGATACAAAATTCCAAGTATTTCTTTTTTCCTTTCAACGGTTCAAATGCTTCACTCTCTTTTTGCATGGTTTCTGAAGATAAGGCAAATGCAATTCTTTTCTTGACTCTCAGATTCCTTCAAGATTTTCTCTTCATCTTTGACTTTCTGCAATTCAAACATGATAGGTGTAGATTTCTGTATATATGTCCTGCTTGTGATCGCTGAGCTTTTTCGATCAGTAGTTTTGTGTCTTTCATTAATTTTTGAAAATTCCGTCATTATTACTTCAAGTATTCTGTTCCTTTTTTCCCTGCTATTTCATTATGTACATGTCACACCTTTTGTAATAGTCTCATAGTTCTTGGATATTCTTTTCTTTTTCATTGTTCTTTTTTTTTTTTTTCCTCTTTGCATTTCAGTTTTGGAATTTTCTGTTGACTTCTCTCTAAGCTCACTGATTCTTTCCTCCGCTGTATTTAGTCTATTGATAAACTCATCCAAGACATTCTTCGTTTTTGTTTCAGTGCTTTCAGTTACTAGCATTTTCTTTTGATTCTTTGTTTGAATTTCTGTCTCTGCTTATGTTACTCAGATGTTCTTGCATGTTGTACACTTTTTTCTATTAAATCTCTTAACATATGAATCGTAGTCATTTTAAGTTTTTGGTCTGATCATTCTGAAGTCTCTGTCATACTGATTATGATTTGATGCTTGCTTTTTGTCTCTTCAGATATGTTTTTATGCCTTTTAACATGCTTTGTAATATTTTTTGAAAGTCAGATACAAGGCACCAGGTAAAAGGAACTGAGGTATGTGGACCTTTAGTGTGTGAGATTCTGTATTTATCTGACTAGGAGTTAGGCTGTATTTAATGTTTGCCGTATCTGTGGTGTTAGTGACTGAAATTTCCTCTGTGTCCTTGTTATTTTCTTCCTGTGCTTGTGGGTTTTCTTAGAGATCCCTTAATAGGGTCTGAGGCCTGCAGTTCTTTTATCTGTAATCCCTGATATTATATAGGAGTGCTATTGATGTGGTGATAGAATGTGGGAGGAGAAGTATTATATAGCCCCATGGTTAGATTTCTTTCCTTTAGTGAGCCTGAGTTGGGTACTTCCCCCATCCCACGTCAGTTCAGTTCAGTCACTCAGTCGCTCAGTCGTGTCCGACTCTTTGCGACCCCATGAATCGCAGCACTCCAGGCCTCCCTGTCCATCACCAACTCCCAGAGTTCACTCAGACTCACGTCCATGGAGTCAGTGATGCCATCCAGCCATCTCATCCTCTGTCGTCCCCTTCTCCTCCTGCCCCCAATCCCTCCCAGCATCAGAGTCTTTTCCAATGAGTCAACTCTTCACATAAGGTGGCCAAAGTACTGGAGTTTCAGCTTTAGCCTCATTCCTTCCAAAGAAATCCCAGGGCTGGTCTCCTTCAGAATGGACTGGTTGGATCTCCTTGCAGTCCAAGGGACTATCAAGAGTCTTCTCCAACACCACAGTTCAAAAGCATCAATACTTCGGCGCTCAGCCTTCTTCACAGTCCAACTCTCACATCCATACGTGACCACAGGAGAAACCATAGCCAGTTAGGCTTTGGTAAAAACCACAGTCTGTTAGGCTGTGGCAGAATAGTTTCTGTTAGGAAAAAATGGATATATTCCAAAATTGTCTCTGTCCTTCCCCCTACCAGAAGCAGGAGAGGAGAGTTTTCTCTGATGGAAGTTTTTATATTATAAATATTTACATGTTCATTTTTGGCCTACGCTGAAAGCATCTCACAGCATGAGTTAGTCTCAACTTTTGCCACTAGAGTCAGTTTCCTTATATCAGTGCTCAGGAAGAATCTTCTCATTAGTTCTACTGATTTCTTAACATGCCTTCAATGCGTTTTCTCCTTCACTCATCCCCCAATGGATGACTGCCTTATTTCAGATTCTTACCACCTTGGATATGAATTTTAATTAGTGTCTTTAAAATAGATGTTTATTTAGCATGACATACATATAAGGCCCTCCTGTCTTCTGATGTAAACAGTGATTCAGATCAGACATTTGTTCCTCTGGGATGCTATCTTTGATATTCTTATCTCACTGAAGATTTCTAAACAGCTGCAGGAGTTATCACTCACTCTTCTGTCCTAACACTGTAGCTTGTTCATTACTCTATAATAGTTACATTGATTGTAATTTAATTTCCTTGTTAAAGCTGTCATTTGACTTTCAGTATCTTACATAGAACATCTGTAAAATAGATGCTCTTTAAGGATTTGCTGAAATGAAAGAAATATCTGCACTGTAAAATCTCTGGAAAGTAAAAAGTCACTGTTCATTGAAGAAAGTCAGTAAAATGCTATTCAAACAATGTTTTCCATTGGTGTTTTTCTAATTAGAAATGCACAGCAAAGTGGCTTGTTTTATATAAAGTATATTTAATAATCTTTGTTGTAACTACATCATTTTTTCATGTTTATGAAACTAGATCTATGTGTCATTGTGGCTTTCAGAGAATAAATTAATACTCATTAAATCACATTCGATCACTTAAATCACTTTAGGCTTGGATTTCTCAGTCTTGGCACTGCTGACATTTTTGGCCAGCTGGTTCTCTGTTGTGAAGGACTCTCCTATGCAATGTTGAATGTTTAAAAATATACCTGGCTTCTACACTGTGTGTTGGTAGCACCTCCTCGGTTATCACAACCCAGAATACTTCCAGATGTTGCCAAATCATCCCTAATTGAGAACTATTACTTTAGACTTTGGAACATTTTTATGTGTTACTTTTTGAAATCCCTAATTACAATGGAATCTTCAAATTATACTTATCTAGCATATCATTTTTTTAAAGTATCACACCTGCTAGCTCTGTCACACTGCCAAGAGTGCCTTCTAACTAATGACAGCTTACTTGTTTTAGTGGTATCTGTTTTACATTCACTTGAATTATTTCTTCTTTTATATCATCTTTGGAAGTATAATGCCTAAAGGAGATGCTCAACCAATGTTTATTGAATTAATAGAACATAAAATAAATTTCTTACTTAGATTTAACATCAGTGACATACACTATATTTTAGGTAATCTTAAAAGTGCCCTTAAATCTGCATTGGATTTGTACAAATAAATAAATAAATTCTAACTGAGTTACATGTTTACATCTGATATGCTTCTTGATTTTATAAGTCCTCATAAAGAAAAAACAACTTACTTTTAGAAGTCTTACATTTTAAAAACACACAATTTACTCTGTAAACTATGTCAGCTTACACCCTTCAATACATGGGAAAATTGTGCTTATACTTTCTTTATATTATTGTTTGCAGTGAATAACTATTTTGAAATAAATATAAGAGTGCAGTAATCTCAGTAATGTGGCCAGTTGAGTCAGATTCAGATTGTGGATATTATTTTTTTCATAAAAAATTTAGTTTTAAAGGCATAACCTAATTCATGTTACATTTCTTAAATGTGTATTTTATAATTTATTACATAATTGAAAATTATAGAATTTAGTGATGGTATCACTGACTCAATGGACATGAGTTTGGGTAAACTCCGAGAGTTGGTGATGGACAGGGAGGCCTGGCGTGCTGAGGTTCATGCGGTTACAAAGAGTCAGACACAACTGAGTGACTGAACTGAACTGAACTGAATCTGTGAATAATTGGCTTCTTAATTGACATACCCTTTTTAAAAATTACAGTAACCTTTTACTTCAAAAAGTATCTCAGTTGGTGTATATCCAAAGACTCAGTAGAAATTTGTTCTAATCTTGAATCTGTTACTGTCTTTCTGACATAGAGCCGCTTATTTTTGCCTTTTTGGGTCTCAATTTACTTATGTATAAGAAACAAAGGGTCCTTTTTTTAGCACTAATATGTAATTCTGTGAGTTTATGATATTGGAGACTTTTTACTCTATAACTGTATATAGAGTTTTAGTGTATTCCTCAATGAGCAGTTATTTCTGTATTTTAAATTAGAGACTTAGGTCAAAAGATGAAGTCGGGGAGGGTTCGAGATGACGGTGCAGAAGATCCTGAACTCACCTCCTCACACAGACACACTCAACAGATCTACAATTGCATATGAAATAATTCCCTGAGAAAGGAACCTGAAAGCTGGATGAATAAAACTTCCACAAAAAAGGTTAAAAGAACACCAGTGAGACCAGTAGGGAAGATGGAGGTACAGGCTCACCAAGGAAAAACCCACCCTCCAGATGCAGTAATTCACAATCGAGAGGATCTCAAAGGTACAGATCTTTCTTCTGGATGAATGAGGGATTCAAATGCCACATCAGGTACACAAGCTTCTAGATACTGTAAGAGAGAGAGAAGCACCCAAATACCTGGCTTTGAAAACCCAATTGGGAATATGCACAGGAAAACTATAGAACCAAGAAATGGGAAACCTATTCTTAAAGAATTTATACATAGACTCACTTGACCTGAAAACCATCACAAAAACACCAGTTGGAAGAGTTCATGAACCATAGGAAAAGGGACCAATGTACTAATCTTGAAGCATCTTTTTAGAGAGGCAAAAATCAGTTGGGTTACTCCTTGAGGACTGAGTCACAGGCAGGAACTATTTATGCAATCTGAGGCTACCTTGCTAATGGCAGTACTTGTGGGCACCACCTCTAGGAAGTGAATCCAAAAGGATACTGCTGCGATTTATTGTAGTATAGTCTGAAATCAGGGAGCCTGATTCCTCCAGCTCCATTTTTCTTTCTCAGGAAGGGACTCTATTCTTAAGTTCAGTTCATTGCTTAGTTGTGTCCCAACTCTTTGCAACCCCGTGGACTACAGCATGCCGCTTCCCTGTCCATCACCAACTCTTGGAGCTTGCTCAAACTCATGTCCATCGAGTCGGTGATACCATCCAACCATCTCATCCTCTGTTGTCCCCTTCGCTTCCTGCCTTCAATCTTTCCCAGCATCAGGGTCTTTTCCAAAGAGTCAGTTCTTCACATCAGGTGGCCAGAGTATTAGAGTTTCAGCTTCAGCATCAGTTCTTCCAATGAATAATCAGGACTGATTTCCTTTCGGATGGACTGGTTGGATCTCCTTGCAGTCCAAGGGACTCTAAAGAGTCTTCTCAAACACCACACTTCAAAAGCATCAGTTCTTTGGTGCTCAGGTTTCTTTATGGTCCAACTTTCACATCCATACATGACTACTGGAAAAACCATAGCTTTGACTAGATGGACCTTTGTTGGCAAACTAACGTCTGCTTTTTAGTATGCTGTCTAGGTTGGTCATAGTTTTTCTTCCTAGGAGCAAGCGTCTTTATTTCATGGCTGCAGTCACCATCTGCAGTGATTTTGGAGCCCAAGAAAATAAAGTCCGTCACTGTTTGCCTTGTTTCCCCATCTATTTGCCATGAAGTGATGGGACCGGATGCTATGATCTTCGTTTTTTGAATGTTTTAAGCCAGCTTTTTCATTCTCCTCTTTCACTTTCATCAAGAGGCTTTTTAGTTCCTCTTCACTTTCTGCCATAAGGGTGGTGTCATCAGCATATCTGAGGTTATTGATATTTCTCCTGAGAATCTTGATTCCAGCTTGTGCTTCATCCAGCCCAGCATTTCTCATGATGTGCTCTGCATATAAGTTAAATAAGCAGGGTGACAATATACAGCTTTGCTATACTCCTTTCCCAAATTGGAACCAGTCTGTTGTTCCATGTCTGGTTCTTACTGTTGCTTCTTGACCTGCACACACATTTCTCAGGAGGCAGGTCAGGTGGTCTGGTATTCCCATCTCTTGAAGAGTTTTTCAGTTTGTTGTGATCCACACAGTCAAAGCTTTGGCATAGTCAATAAAGCAGAAGTAGATGTTTTTCTGGAACTCTCTTTGCTTTTTCTATGATCCAACAGATGTTGGCAATTTGACCTCTGGTTTCTCTGTCTTTTCGAAATCCAGCTTGAATATCTGAAAGTTCTCGGTTCATGTACTGTTGAAGCCTCACTTGGACAATTTTGAGCATTACTTTGCTAGCATGTGAGATGAGTGCAATTATGCAGTAGTTTGAGCATTCTCTGGCATTGCCTTTCTTTGGGGTTGGAATGAAAACTGACCTTTTCCAGTCCTGTGGCCACTGCTGAGTTTTCCAAATTTGCTGGCATATTGAATGCAGCACTTTCACAGCATCATCTTTTAGGATTTGAAATAGCTCAGCTGGAATTCCATCACCTCCACTAGCTTTGTTCATAGTGATGCTTCCTAAGGCCCACTTGGCTTTGCATTTCAAGATGTCTGGCTCTAGGTGAGTGATCACAGCATCGTGGTTATCTGGGTTGTTAAGATCTTTTTTGTATAGTTCTTCTGTGTGTTCTTACCATCTCTTCATAATATCCTCTGCTTCTGTTAGGTCCATACTGTTTCTGTCCTTTATTGTGCCCATCTTTGTATGAAGTGTTCCCTTGGTATCTCTAATTTTCTTGAAGAGATCTCTAGTCTTTAAAGTACACACAAAATTTCACATGGTCTGAGTTCCACCACAGAGGCAGTAGTTTGAAAGGAGCTAGTGTCCAATCTGTTTATTGATCTTGGAAAACATCCTGGAGATGCAGGAGTCAGCTGGGACTTCCCTTAGGGATGGAGACATGCCAGCAGCTATTTGGGGAAGTCATTTTACTGCAATAAAAATGGTGATGGCAACTGCCACTTTGGAATAATCCCTCTAGCCTACTAGCACTGGGTGCTGATATGCCCACCAGCAGGATGGCTCCAGCATCAGGTCCCCCCAGGTGAAGCAGTCAGCCATACAGGGACCCAGCACTACCCGCCAGTAGGCTAGTACCAGCCTCCAGTCCCCTCAGGCCATACAGGCAGCTGCATGAAGACCAGGTTCTGACTTCTGTAGGCGACAGCCTCTGAAGAAGACATGGATTTAACCGATTCAGGGTCCAGACCTGCCTATCAGGGCACCCTGTATAGTCAGCCCTGCCACAACCTAAGGAAATATACACAGCCTGTGTAAGGGGCACTTCTAGAGCAAATACCTCTGATGACCAGAGGGGAGCATTTTGCTGAGCCTCATATGGCATCACCCATAAAAGATAATTCTCTAACATCAGTAAATACAACCGATTGACCTCTGTCTAGAAATAAACAGTACTGGGCAAAATGAGGAGACAGAGGAATATCTTCTAAAAGAAGGAAGTAGACATAACTTCAGAGGAAAAACTAAATGAGGTGCTGCTAAGCAATCCACCCAATATAGAGTTCAAGGTAAAAATCATAAATATGCCCACCAAACTTGAAAAAAGAATGGAAAATACAGTGAGATTTTTCAGAAATGAGAAGAAGAATCTGGCAAAACCAAAAAATACGCTAACTGAAAAGACACAGTAGAAGAAATCAGCATCTGTATTAGATGATACAGAAGAAGGAATCATCAAGCTGGAAGACAGAGTAGTGGAGATCACCAAGCTGAACAGAAGAAAGGAAAAAATAATTTTTAAAAATGAGGATAGTGTAAAAGACCTCAGGGGTAACATCAAGAGTACTAATCTTTGCATTATAAGGGTAGAGAAAAAGAACAGAGAGAAAGGGGTAGAGAACTTTTATGAAGCTATAATAATGGAAAACTTCCTTAACCTGGGGAAGGAAACAGACATCTAGGTTCAGGAATCACCAAAAGTTTCAAACAAAGTGAGGCCAAAAAGATCCAAACCAAGACAAATTGTAGTCAAAATGGCAAAAATGAAAAAGAATTCTTTTTAACAATAAGGAAAGATGTAACTAGTTATGAATAAGGAATTCCCACAAGACTCTTAGCTGACTTTTCAGCAAGAAGTTTGCTGGCAATAAGGGAGATGCATCAGATTTAAAGTGGTGAAAGGCAAAAAATCTATAGCAAAGTCTACTCTAGCAAAGTTTTCATTTAGATTTAAAAGAGAGAGAAAGAATTCTACAATCAAAACCTAAAAGAGGGGCTTCCCTGGAGGTCCAGTGGTTAGGACTCCATGCTTCCACTGTGCAACTGGTTAGGGAAGTAGCACCCCACATGCTGCACAGTGTGACCAAAAATAAAACCCCAAACCCAAACCTAATAAAAGAGTTCAGTCATCTATGATAAAAACACTCAACAAAGGGAGTATAAAGAGAACATTCCTTGGCATAATAAAGACCATATGTGACAAATCCCCAGCCAATATACTCAACTGTGAAAAGCTGAAAGCATTTCCTCAAAGATCAGGACCAAGACAAGGATATCCACTATCACCAGTTTTATTCAACATGGTATTGGAACTTCTAGCCGTAACAGCTAGGTAAGAGAAGGAAATAAAGGAATCAGAGTGGAAAGAAAGAAGTAAAATGATCATTCTTTGCTGATGGCATGATACTATCTATATACAGAAAACCCTAAACAGTCCACTAAAAAAAATTTTGTAACTAATGAATTTAGTAACAGAATACAATATCAATACACAGAAATCTGTGACTTTTCTATAAACTAATAAAGAACTTTCAGAAAGAGAAATTAAGAAAACAATTCCTCTTAAAGTTGCATCAATAATAATAAAATACCAGGAATAAATTTAATCAAAGAGGTAAAAACATGTTCATTAAAAACTTATAAGACACTGATGAAAGGAATGGAGAAGACACAAATAAGTGGAAAAGTAGTCTGTGTTCATGCATTGGAAGAATTAATATTGTTAAAATGTCCTAACGTAGTGTCTAAAGCAATCTACAGATTCAGTGAAATCCGTATCAAAATTTCAATGGCATATTTCACAGAAGTAGAACAAATAATTCTAAAACTTGTGTGGAATCACAAAAGACCCAAAGAACCAAAACAATCAAGAATGAAGAACAAAACAGGAGGCATCATGCTCCCTGATTTCAAGCTATACTACAAAGCTACAATAATCAAAACAGTATGGTACCAGCACAAATACAAACACACAGATCAGTGGAACAGAATAGAAAGTCCAGATATAAACCCACACATCTATGGACAATTAATTTACAACAAGGAAGTAAAAATATACAATGGAGAAAAGACAGCCTTTCCAATAAATAGTGTTGGAAAAACTAGATCACTGTCTTATACCACATACAAGAATTAACTCAAAATGAATTCAAGTCTTGATGTAAGACCTGAAACCATAAAATTCCTGGAAGAAAACAAGCAATATCTTCATTGACACCAGTCTTAACCATGTTTTTGTGGATACTTAATGAGAGAAAGTGTGTGTGTCAGTCACTTAGTCATGTGTGACTCTTTGTGACCCCATGGACTGTAGCCTGCAAGGCTCCTCTGTCCATAGGATTCTCCAGGCAAGAATAGTGGAGTAGGTTGCCATGCCCTTTTCCAACTTAATGAGAGAAGATATTTGCAAATCATATATTTGACAGGAGGTTAATATTAAAAATATACAAAGAATTCATACAATTAAAAAAAAAACACCCAGATTTTAAAATAGGCAGAAGCCCTGAATAGACATTTTTCCAATGAAGACATACAGATGACCAACAGATACATGGAAAAGTGTTCAGCATTACTAATTATTAGGGAAATGCAAATCAAACCCATAATAAAATATCACACCATACCAGTAGAATAACTATTATTAAAAAGACAAGAAATAGCAAATGTTGGTGAGGATGTGCAGAAAAGGGAATTCTCATACACTGTTGGTGGGACTGTAAATTGGTACAGCTACTATGGAAAGCAGTATGGAGATTCCTTAAAAGATGATGACTATAACTACCATATGATCCCACTATTCCACTTCCAGGTATGTATCTGAAGAAAATGAACACACTAATTTGAAAAAATACATTCCCTATGTTCACTGCAGCATTATTTGCAATAGCCAAGATATGGAAAGAACCTATGTGTCGATCAATGCAATGGATGGATAAAGATGCTGACACACACACACACACACATGTCTGTATGTAAGATGTTGACACATCTTATATGTATGAGACATACAATGGGATAACACAATATTATTCAACCATAAATGAAGGAAATCCTGCCATTTGAGACAACATAATGGACCTTGAAGATATTAAGTGAAATAAGTCAGGCAAAGACAGATACCGTATGATTTCACTCATATGTGGAATCTAAAAGAAAGCAATGAACAAACAAAAGAACCCTCATAGATATAGAGAACAAATTAGCAGTTACCAGATGGGAAAGGGATTGGGAGGTGGGCAACATGGGTGAAGGGGATCAACTGCATCGTGATGGATGGCAACTAGATCTGTGATGGTGATCACTTTGTAGTATATATCAGTTCTGAAGTATAATTCTGTACATCTGACTCATATAGTTTTTAAAAGATTAAAAAATTCTATACTGTTTTGTTTTCCAGAGTCAAATACTTAGTGTATAGGTCTGTCCTGAAATAGTTGTTAGAGACTTTTTCTTTAATGTGATTATTATAAAACCAGTTTTTTTAATCAGCCTTCTCAAACCTATTGCAATAGAGGTTGCTGTTTCCCAGCGTCTATCCAACACATTCCTTTTAGTCATGAAATCTCCAAGTTTTAGCTGTGCCCATGACTACCTGAGCTTCCCAGGTAGCGCTAGTGGTAAAGAACCCGCCTGCCAATGCAAGAGACATAAGAGACATGGGTTTGATCCCTGGGTCAGGAAGAGCCCTTGAAGAAGGAAATGGTAGCCCATTCCAGTATTCCTGCCTGGAGAATCCCATGGACAGAGGAGCCTGGAGGGCTACAGTCCGTGGGATCACAAAGAGTCGGACATGACTGAAGTGACTTAGCACACACGTAGCTCACACATGACTACATAATTAAAATTAACTATCATTTCCCAGTCTTCCTTGTAGTTAGATATGGCCATATGTTATGTCCGATGTCAGGCCAAGGGTACGGAAACAAAAGTGTGAAATATCCATTCAAGTCTTTTTAGAATGAAAATGCTTGCCGGTTATTTTCTCTTTCCTCTTCCTACAATCACAGTTGTAGTGCTGGCTGACAAGGTCCCACCAGATAGATGGGGCATTTTCCTAAGGAATTACATAACCTGGTCTCTGGATGACCTCATGAAGAAGAGATGCCTTGCTCTGGACTTTTAGGTGAGAGAAAAATCTCGGTCTTATTTGAGTCACTTTATTTCTGTGCTTTTTTATTATTGTAGCTTATACTTTACTGATAAAAAAAATTTGCTACAAAGAGCAGAGTATTTCCATAACAAAAACTGAAAAGATGTGATGTTGATTCATCAGTTGGTCATTGGGCAGCAAGGAAACATATATTTGAAGGTTAGAACGTGGTTACCTTTGTAATGTCATGGAAAAATATTTGGTGAACCTGTTATTTCTGACAGAAGGCAGAACAGTGCTTGCTGTGCCCACACTTTTCTTTTTTTCATCAAATGAACTTTTAAATTTTAAATTTCATTTCTTTATTTTTGGCTGTGCTGGGTCTTCACTGCTGCACATGGCTTTCTTTAGCTGCGGTGAGTGGGGTCTACTTTCTAGTTGCAGTATGAGGGCTTCTCACTCTGGTGGTTTCTCCTGTTGAAAAGCATGGGCTCTAGGCACGGGGGCTTCAGTAGTTGTGACATGTGGGCCCAATAGTTGTGGCTCGAGGGCTCTAGAACGTGGGCTCAGTAGTTGTGGCCCCCAGGCTTAGTTTCTCTGAGGCATGTGAGATCTTGCCAGACCAGGGACTGAACCCACGTCCCTAGAACTGGGGTGCAGATTCTTAACCTCTGGACTGCCAGGGAAGTCTCTGCTCATAGCTTTTTAAGGAAGTAGTCTCCCCACAAAAGAATATTGGTGTCTGTTTATGTGTTACACTTTTATCAAGGTATCATGAGAGAGATATCGGGCAAGAATTACCCTGATTTTCAATGAAAAAGGAAAGCTAAGGGAGTCACATTCTGTGAGTGTGGCTTGCAATTAAAACGGAGGTAAAATCTGATCGTTTGGGCGTGCAAAGCTGGGAATGTCAACTGCAACTATGCCTCATAAAACAAAGCCTTTGTTCAGTGCCCTTTTCAAAACTTGCTCATTAAGAGTTTTCATGTGGACTGTGGTGGCCCTATTACAAAGGTCAAAATCAAGCCTACTGTTTTAGATGACCATAAAATAGCCACCATTAAAATAACAGAGAGTGAAATGTGCTAAGCACAGAAGTGAATACATAAGAGTTGGCAGGCTTAAGAATCATGACAAGAAGAAATTTTGACATGGAACCAATAAATAGATTGAAATAGATTGAAAACTTACTAACTTTTGATGCAATTACATTCACAACAAAACCACAAACCTGGCCTGAAAATGCCTGTAATTTTTCAGTCTATAAAACAACCACCAGCTACCAAACTTACATCATCATCAGAAAGCAGGCTGTGAAATTATTCAACCTCCAAAGAGGCCCACTTTCCAATTCCAACTTCAGACGTGGCTTAGAGGATAATAGATAAGGAAGCTCGTCTCAGAAGGCAAAGTCAGGAGCCCCAGAGCATGAGGGACAATGGAGTTTCTCCCATACAGTAGCACCAGAATCTAACAAAGTGTCTTAGTTCAAGGTTCTATAAGAGAATACTATTGACTGGATAGCTTATAAACAACAAATTTATTTCTCCCAGTTCTGGAGGCTGAGAGTCCAAGATCATGTTGTCTATAGGTTCAGTATCCTGGTGAGAAGCCTCTTTTGGTTTATAGATGACGGTCTTCTTGCTGTGTGTGTGCATATGGCAGAAAGGAGAAGGGCACTTGGGGGCCTATATGATAAAGGCACTAATTCCATTCATTAGGACTCTACCCTCAGGACCTAATAACCTCCTAAAGACCCTACATCCTGTAACATCACACTGGG
Source organism: Oryx dammah (assembly GCF_014754425.2). NCBI lineage: Eukaryota > Metazoa > Chordata > Mammalia > Artiodactyla > Bovidae > Oryx > Oryx dammah. The sequence continues at coordinate 76,090,207 of NW_024070203.1, forward strand.
AATTAGGATTTCAAAGTATGAATTTTGGGGGGGCCATAAATACCCAGTCCACTGTAAAAAGGTATCTTCACAGTTCTAACCAAGAAGATGAAATGTGACTACTATGTTTTGTCCTTTCAAACCATCATAATTGTTTCTTTTCTCCACCCTGGTTTATATGTCAATATGATCCAGTAGGAAGTTGCTCAGTCGTGTCCGACTCTTTGCCACCCCGTGGACTGTAGCCCACCTGGCTCCTCCGCCCATGGGATTCTCCAGGCAAGAACTGGAGCGGGTTGCCATTTCCTTCTCTAGGGGATCTTCCCGACCCAGGGATCGAACCCAAGTCTCCCGCATTGCAGGCAGACGCTTTAACCTCTGAGCCACCAGGGAAGCCCAATACTGGAGTGGGCTGCCATTTCCTTCTCCAGGGGATCTTCCCAACCCAGGGATCGAATCCGGGTCTCCTGTATTGCAGACAGACGCTTTACCGTCTGAGCCACTAGGGAAAAGTTTCTCCCTTACAAATATCGTTAAAACCTCTGATCCTCTGATGAATTCCTTTCCAATCTTCAGTACTGTTATATATTTATTCTCTTTGAGCTTCTTTACTATCACATCTGTAGGTTTTTCAGAAAGAAGTGTTAGAAAGCATATGCTTAGTTTTGACATATCAAATGTGGTGCCTTTAGCAACTTAAAAAAAATTACTAAATTGCTAAGTAGGGTGGGACTTGTAGAATGACTGAGTGAGAAGTTTAGCAAATCATATCACCAAAAAGGAACAATAAAACTAGACAGAATTCTCAAAACAACTACTTTAGAATTCCAGAGATTGAAAAAAGACATATAATAAATTGAGAAACATTTATTCAGGAAAAACTACTGAACCTTAATAGAAATAGTTGGGAGTTTATGGAATCTTGGTCTAGGCCTGCTTCCATTCCCCCAATCATGTTCCATAGTGGAGTAGTTCTACCAAAGTAAGACAGCTCTAAGGACCAGTAACCTTGCTGCCAAGGGGGACTGATTTGATTTTGATTAGAATGTGGGAAAAAAACTCGTTCCCAGGAATTTTGTCAATACGATGGAATAATCCAAGAACAAGAGCAAACATCCAGGAAGGCCATTCTCACAGTTTGACTGAGATAGAGATCAATGTGATAGAATTGAGAATCCAGAAATAAATCCATATATTTATCATCAGTTAATTTTCAGTGAAGGTGTCAAGGCAATTCAGTGAGAAATTATATCATGCTGTATGCAAAATCTTACTCAAAATTGATAATAGATCTGTATTAAGCAACAAAACAGAAACCCTTGAAAGGAGGCAGGAGAAATATCCTTATGACCTTGAATTAGTCAAAGACTTTTCTGCATAGCTCTATAAAATAAAAAGTAGATAAATGGCACTGTATAAAATTTTAAAACTTTGTGCTTCAGAAGATGCCATTAGGACTTACCCGGTGGTCTACTGCTTAAAGAATTCGCCTACCAGTGCAGGGGACACAAATTTGCTCCTTGGTCTGCGAAGATTCTACATGCCAACAGGGCACCTAAGTCCGTGAGCCACAACTGCTGAGCCATGTTCAGCGACTGTTGAAGCCCATGCACCCTAGAGAAAGTGCTCTGCAACAAGTCAAGCCACCACAGCGAGGTGCCCATGCAACACAACGCAGAGTAGTTCTCTCTCACCACAACTAGAGAGAGCGCATGTGCAGCAACCAAGACCCAGGGCAACCAAAAAATAAAATTATCAATAATAATAAAAGTTTTTAAAAGATCCCATTAAAAATGAAAGATAACAAAGGACTGGAAGAAAATATTTGCAAATTATATATCTGCCAAAGGATTTATATTTAGAGCATATGAAGAACTCCTAAACTTCAATAATAACCCAATTTTAAAATGAGCAAAATATTAGAATAAACTGTTCAGCAAATAAAAATATATGAATAGCCAATAAGCACATGGAAAGCTGTTTAACATCATTAGTCTATGGGGAAATCATACTCTCTAGAATGTCTGTTATCAGAAATACAGACAATGACAAAGAGTTGGACCATGAAGACTGAGGGCTGAAGGATTGATGCTTTTGAGTTGTGGTGCTAGAGAAGACTTTCAAGAGTCCCTTGGACAGCAAGGAGATCAAACCAATCAATCCTGAATATTCATTGGACGGACATGCTGAAGCTGAAGCTCCAGTACTTTGGCCACCTGATGTGAAGAGCTAACGCACTGGAAAAGACCCTGATGCTGGGAAAGATTGAGAGTGGGAGGAGAAGGGGACGACAGAGGATGAGATGGTTGGATGGCATCACTGATTCAATGGACATGACATTGAGCAAACTCTGGGAAATAGTGAAGAACAAGGGAAGCCTGGAATGTTGCAGTCCATGGGGTCACAAAGAGTCAGACACAACTTAGCGACTGAACAATAACAAGCAAATGTTTTATGAGGATGTGGAGAAACTCAAAACATATAGATTGATGGTGGGAATGTAACTGACACTTTGGAGAAATTTGGCAGTTCCTGAAAAACTGCCAAATGGTTACTATACTACTCAGCAATTCCACTCCTAGGAATCTACCTGAGAGAAATGAAGACATTTCCACACAAAACATTTGTATGCTAACATTCATAGCAGCCTTATTCATAGTAGCCAAAGTGTGAATACTATACAAATACCAATTGACTGGTGAGTGTATAAACAAAATGTTGAACTTGCATACAATGAAATAGCATCAATGGAAAAAATACTGTCGTTTTCCTTGATGTAACAGACTTTGTACATTTTTTAATATACATTTTCTAAATACCCAAGTCTGAATAACTGTAATTTGTATGCCAGTCTTACCAAGAGAAATGGTGCTCTATGAGAAGAGTGACTGGGTCAGTTAGCAACTCAAGCAATTACACAAGTGCTTTTTCTGGAGATAACCATTATACTTTGGTATGTGACAGGCATGCTTCCTGTTTACTTCCCATTTCATCAGTTAGAATATTATAATGGTGTGTGCTCAGCAATCAATATTAATAAAGTTAATACTTTTAGGCATTCTTAAGCAAAACTGTTTCTTTTTTTCCTATAAATGAATTCAATTGTTTCAGTGCCACTGAGGGCTTCCCTGCTGACTCAGCAGTAAAGAATCTGCCTGCAATGCAGGAGACATGGGTTTGATCCCTGGGTCAGGAAGATCCCCTGGAGGAGGGTGTGGCAACCTTTTCCAGTATTCTTGCCAGGAAAATTCCATGGGCAGAGGAGCCTGGAGGGCTACAGTCCATGGGGTTGCAAAGAGTTGACACACTGAAGTGACTGAGCACGCCGCCTTGATACATATAAAGGTGCCAACAGTTTTACCTACGATCACATTAGCATTATCAGCACAAATATCAACACAGTGAAAAAGGCACATGACATCTTAGTAGTATTATGAAAACTGCCTTTACCTCACAGACCTCCTGAAAGAGGCCACTGAACAAATTACTTACAGCTGACATATAAGTTGTAACTGTTTCATATTTGTTCCCTCTGCCTGGGAATCCCTTTCCTCTTCTACCTGCAGTGCCCCAATTCGTATTTCACAGGCCCAGTTCAAACATTCTCTCCTCAAAGCTTTCCCCGATCCTTTTCTACCCCATCTGAGTTGCTCTTTACCTCTTTTGTCTTACACATATCTTGCTATGCATGCTAAATCACTTCAGTGATGTCCGACTCTTGCCACCCTATGGACGATAGCCCACCAGGCTCCTCTGTCCATGGGGATTCTCCAGGCAAGAATACTGGAGTGGATTGTCATTTCCTTCTCCAGGGGCTCTTCCCGACCCAGGGATCGAACCTGCGTCTCCTGTGTCTCCCGCACTGCAGGTGGATGCTTCACCACTGAGCCACTGGGGAACCCGTGATGTCTTGCTACAGTACCTGTCAGTTGTGCTGCATTTTTGTTTACAACGTATGTTTTATTCATACCATTATTAGATGCTGTAAGCATCTTGGCTGCAAGCATTTTCACCACAAACATTTTTACCACATAACTAATTGTCCTTAAGGCACTTTGGACATAAAAAAAATAACCGGTTGACAGTTTGGTGTGGCGGTTTAGTTTAATTTCTCTATTGATGCAGCACTCCCATTTTTATATTACATAAATCTTAGCCCTGGTAATGGTCTATACCATGATGAGTAGACATGCTGGTCTTAAAATAGTGAATGATAACTACGTGTATCAACTTAATAGATGACATGGTGATAAAACCTCCTGGAAGTGCGAAGTAAGACAGTGTAAAGCCAGACTGTATCTATCTATACCAGACAATGATAACATCAGTTTGAAAATCCTTCAGTGATTTGAAGACATATCATGGAACCCACATTTCTCATAAAACTTTGGAAGGTCTATTAACACACATGTGATTATACACCAACAACAAATGGTGTAGGAGGCTTTCAAAACACAATGCAAAGCTCAGTTACAGATTTGCATCCTAGTATTTGGAAACTGACACCTCTCTTGACAAAGGAAGAAACTTTAGTGAAAAAGAAAAAGTGTGATGCTCAAAGAGGAGACAAATCAACAAACAAACAAAATGTGTAGTACTATGAAAGACTGGAAGATAAGTGCTTAGGTACAGTTCACAAAATAAAATCAGTTAATTGAGCAGTATTGCCGTGAATCTACATACATTTTAAAGGTATTCAAATATTTTGTACTTCACAATACCTTTTAATTGTTATTCATTTCTCAGGTTTCAATACATCCTTTTTAATAATTCTCTTATTTTTCATTATTTTATCTTTCACAACAAAATTGCCCAGTTATAATGTGGTGACACTTTTGACACCAAAATGTCTATAAGCAAAAATACTTATGATCAAATGCTATGAAGCCATCATTATCCTGCTCCCAAAACCAGACAAAGATATAACCAAAAAAGAAAATTACAGGCCAATATCTTTCACTAATATAAATGCAAAAATTCTCAACCAAAATATTAGCAAACTGAAGCCAACAGCACATAAAAAGATGATACACCATGACCAAGTGGGATTCATTCCAAGTTCACAAGCATGATTCAACATATGCAAATCAATGTGATATACCACATCAACAAAAGACAAAAATCACATGATCATCTCAATAGATGCAGAAAAAGCATTTGACAAAATTCTTTCATTATATATAAAAATCCATTCAGTATAAAAATGGGTATAGAGGGAACATATCTCAAAATAATAAAAACTATTTATGTCAAACCCACAGCCAATATAATAATCAATTGTGAAAAGATGAAAGACTTCCTGCTAAAACCTGAAACATGGCAAAGAGGCCTGCTCTTACCACTTCTGTTTAACATAGTATTAGAAGTCCTAGCCACAGCTATACTACAAGAAAAAGAAGTAAAAAGGTATCCAAATTGTAAGGGAAGGTAACATGCAGGTAACATGATATATATATATATGATATATATAAATGATATATAAAAACCCCCAAAGACCACCATTAGAACTGATAAATGAATTCAGCAAGATAGCAGTTTACAAGATTAACCTATAGAAATCTGTTGCATTTCTTTATACCAACAATGAAATATCAGAAAAGAAATTTTAAAAAGTGATACCTTTTAAAATCACAACCCCCAAAATAAAATACTTAGGAATAAACCACTCCAAAGAGGTGAAACATTGAAAAGTAGAAAACATTAATAAAGGAAACTGAAGATGATTCAAAGAAATGGAAAGATATACCATTCTCTTGGACTGTAAAAATGAATATCATTATAATGGCCATACTACCCAAAGCAATAAACAGAATTAATACAATCCGTATCAGATTACACTTTTTGCAGAACTAGAGAAAACCTAAAATTCATATGAAATAATAAACAAAGAAACAGAATTTCCAAAGCAATCCTGAAGAAAACAAAGCAGGAGGCAAAGCCTTCCCAGACTTCAGACAGTGCTCTAAAGCTACAATAATCAAAATGGTGTGGTATAGAGAGCCCAGAAATAAACCCCCACACCTATGGTCAATTAATTTTTGACAAAGGAGGCAAGAATATACAAGGAGAAAAAGGCAATGTCTTCAGAAAGTGAAGTTGGGAAATTTGGACAGTCACATGTAAATCAATGAAGAACACGCCCTCATACCATACACATAAATAAACTCAAAATGGCTTAAAGATTTAACTAAGACATGACATCATAAAACTCCTAGAAGAGAGCAAGGGCAAAACATTCTCTGATATAAATCTTTTCTCCCAAGGCAACAGAAATAAAAACAAAAATAAACAAATGGGGCCTAATCAAACTGAAAAGCTTTTGTACACCAAAGGAAACCATAAAACAAAAAGACAGCCTTTGGAATGGGAGAAAATATGTGCAAAAGAAGTGACTGACAAGGGATTAATTCTCCAAATATACAAACAATTCATACAACTCAACAACAGAAAAACAAACAACCCATTCTAAAAGTGGGCGGAAGATCTAAGTAAACATTTCTCCAAAGAATACAGACAGCCATGAAAAACACAGGCACATGAAAAGATGCTCAATATTGCTAATTATTAGAGAAATGCAAATCCAAACTACAGTGAAGTACTACCTCACACCAGTCAGAATGGCTGTCAATAAAAAGTCTACAAAGAACAAATGCTAGAGAGGCTGTGCAGAAAAGGGAACCCTCCTATACTGGTTGTGGGAATGTAGGTTGGTGCAGCCACTATGGAAAAACAGTTGGAAGATCCTCAGAAAACTAAAAACAGAATTACCATATGATCCAGCAATCCCACTCCTGAGCATATACCTAAACAAAACTAGGATTCAAAGAGACACATGCACCCCTGTGTTCATAGCAGCACTGTTCATAATAGCCAAAGCATGGACACAACCTAAATGCCCATCAATAGATGAATGGAAAATGTGGTGTGTGCTAAGTCACTTCAGACTTGTCCAACTCTTTGCGACCTATGGACGGCAGCCTGCTCCTCTGTCCATGGGATTCTCCAGGCAGGAGTACTGGAGTGGGCTCCTGTGCCCTCCTCAAAGAATGCAGTGCATGAATACAATGGAACACTGCATGCTCAGGCGTGTCCAACTCTGCAACCCGATGGACTGTAGCCTACCAGGTTCCTCTGTCCGTGGGACTACCCCCCAAGAATAGTGGAGTGGGTTGCTATTTCCTCCTGTGGAGATCTTCCCAACTCAGGGAGCAAACCTGCATTCCCTGTGGTTCCTGTATTGGCAGGCAGATTCTTTACCACTGAGCCATCTGGGAAACCCACAATGGAATACTACTCAGCCATATGAAAGAAAGAAAGAATGCCATTTGCAGCAACATGGATGAGCCTAGAGATTATCATACTAAGTGAAGTAAGTCAGAAAGGGAAAGCCATACTATATGGCTATAGTCAGAGAAAGAGAAAGCCTTTCTCTTTCAGGCTGTGTCACAAAGAGAAAGTCAAATACCACATGATATTATGTGGAATCTAAAATATGGCACAAATGAACCTATCTACAAAACAGAAACAGACTCACAGAGAGAACAGACTTACGGTTGCCAAGGGAGTTTGGAATTAGCAGATGTAGACTATTATATATAAGATGGATAAACAGCAAGGTCCTAGTGTATAGCACAGGGAACTATATGCAATACCCTGTGATAACCCACAATGGAAAAGAATATTTAAAAAACAGAATGTCTAGGGACTTCCCTGTTGATCCAGTGGTTGAAACTCTGCCTTTCCCTGCACGGGGTACAGGTTTGATCCCTGAGGAACTAAGATCTGACATGCCTTGGGGTGTAGCCAAATTTTTTTTTTTTTTAAGATTGTGTGTCAAACTGAGTCGCTTTGCTATACAGCAGAGATTGGCATAACAATGTAAATCAACTCTACTTCAGTTAAAAGTAATAAAATGCATATAGTCAGAATAACTGAACACAACTTATTTGGGAGCCCTATTCATTAATTATTCACATACCGAATGTGACCCCATGGACTGTAGTCCACCAGGCTCCTCTAGCCATGGAATTCTCCAGGCAAGACTAATGGACTTGGTGGCCATTTCCTTCAGGAGTTCTTCTCCACACAGGGATTGAACCTGGGTCTCCTGCATTGCAGGCAGATTCTTTACGATCTGAGCCACCAGGGAATTCCCATAAATAAATGTAAACCCATCTATTACAGTTCCCATCATAAAAGTACTGAAATTATGCATAGTATTTTTAATTAAAGTTCTTATCAAAAAGCCCTTTTTTTAAGTTAAAGTAACATGTATGTACTGTTAGTCTCTCAGTCATGTCAACTTCGTGTGACCCCATGCCCTGTAGACTGCTGGGCTCCTCTGTCCATGAAATTCTCCAGGCAAGAATACCGGAATGGGTTGCCATTCCCTTCTCCAGTGGATATTCCCTACTTTTTCCATTTATCACTAAAATAAGAAAATAACTTACATTTCTTTCAAAGGATAATTAATTTGGCTCATATGAAAGACACTTTATAACACAGTGATAACACTTACTCCATCTGAGGATTTTAAGTGAATTGTTAAAGCAGTGTGCATTTTTTCATTTTGTATACTGTTCATTTTTAAGGCTGTCAGCAGACCAAAAAAATGCACTTAATCCAATTGTGATTCTACTTGAAGAATTTTTTTGTCCACTAAGACTATTATGGGCAAAGATCTTTTATGTCATATGTGTTTGAAGTTTCCATCTTGCCAGAAATATAATTTTTTTCAAATCAAGAGAATTATTTCTTCTCAGAAAAATATTCTTGCACACAGAAAAGCAATCATCTCATTAACTAGAATGTGAAATGAGACAAACGACAGGACAAACAAGGAAGAAACACATTGTCATACAGGAAGAATGCGCTAGCGTGTAACAGCTTATGCATTACTGTTGTTAAGACAAATAATGTGATATATCAACAAAATATATAAAAATGTTTATAAGTGTCAGGGGTTGTGTGTGTTTGGAGGATGGCTATCCTTGTTGATATATATTCATTACTATATTTCACACTAAGCAGAATGACGGTTTTAATTCAGATGTAATTCAGCAAAGACCACTGTGTAATCATTATAGCCATCAACACATTGATTCATGTGCAGTTGGTCCAAAAGTTACAAAAGCTGTTTCTGAGTTCTTATTTGTACCCACCATCTTAAGATTACATCAGAATTAAAGCATGCAGGACTTGAACTGACTTCAAAGACTAAACTTAGACTTCTAGCTAGTTTAGCTTTTTTCTTTTATTGCTTCATGTTTTCCATTTGGCTTCCATATCCTGTTTTAGCTTGATGCCCCTTCTAGAATTTCATTTACAAATCTTACAGCTTTGGTTGGTGAAACACACTAATTAATGTTGTGGTGTAGGCTGAGGATTTTAGCAATCTCATCCCTTCTGCTTGGAAAAAATATCTGTCGTTTTTCCACCCCATGTCTATTACCATACTGAACATGGCAAAATGCATCTTAAATTGAACTCTAAATGTGTTTAATCAAAATGCATTTAAGGAGGACTGTTTACACTATCTGCTGCCAATACTATTAATCACGAAGCTCAAACCTTTCAATGCAACAGAAATATGAGATCTACTTTTTCCTAATCAGATTTTTTCAAGAAAAAAACAATAAAGTAAAAACAAGTTATGATATTTTTGAAATCCCAAGTAATGCTTAAGCCAGCAGCATTTCAGCTTTATAAAATGGACAATTCCATGGGCTTTGTAAATCTCTCATGAATGCATTAAGCATTACCAATTTAAGGGACAAATTCCAGCTCCAAAGGTCGGCCAGCCTGAGAATCCTGTACAGGCAACCAAGCTCAGATTTGCAGCTTTATGCTTGAAGAGAGTTTTCTGGTGACCAACTTCTTAAAAAATTTTTGGTTAATACTATGGCATATCCATCATATTTTAGCTGGAACTGAATAAAGTTAAAAATACTTGTGTTAATATGCCTGCTATGATTTTAACAGATCCAAAGGTGCTGTATATTTTTGATTGAGTCTAATTAGGGTCATTTTATCTGCATGCCATCTTGTGAGAGTATCAGTACGCATCCATTAAGTGTTTTGGTTTTTTTCAGTGTTATTTCGAGCAGCAGGTAGGGGCCAGGCTTTTAGTAGGTTTAAAATGTTAGAATAAATAGTTGAATGGTTGTATAAGCACCATGTTTTTAGCTCCTGAAGTTATAGTTACGTTTTAAATTTTTGGTAAAAGACAATGTGACCTTAAAATAAGTAGATAAATAATTTCAATTTCTGGATTTCTCCAACTCTAGCTAGCTGGTAAAGAGGAAAAACAAGCTACTCTTGAAACTCCAGTGTGCCTGGAACATAACACCCTTGTTTAGTGGGTTGACTTGGCCATGTTAGTTGGCATCTATAAACCAAGGGAGAAGGAAAGGATACTTTGTGAATCTGTGCTGTAGATGGAGCAACTTACACTGCCAAGTTCAATCTCTGCTTGCCTGGTTACCTTATCCAAATCTTCACGTATTTGAAAGCTTTATGTGTCCCTTGAGAAATTTTGATGAATGTGATTCCACCATACTTCCAAGAACCTGGGGATCCAAGATTAAATAATGAAAAGATAATTTATAATGGATTTACCTTGAGCTCTGATGGTAGTGTTTGTGTTAACAGAGGCGCTGTGTTCCGTCTAATGTGTGTGTGCGCAAACACAAAGGAATGACAAGCTGGTTCCAAAACAACAGTTTAAAAATGTATGAGGAATAAGCCTGTATGTGGCTTGCTTAAGGCTGTTTTCCTCACAATTTAAAAATATCTCTTCAAAGATGGCATGCTCTGATTTTCTGACATTTAACTGAAAGTTTCTTTTGAAGTATAAAGAAACCTAGTTCAGAAATGTATTCCTTGACTTCTACTTTTAAAACTACCACAATCTCTGTATGCCATTTATAGTAATAATCCTATTTTATTAAGGGAGGTAAAAAGAAAGCCCCCAAATGATAAAAATCTATTGCTTCTTATTCACATCCTTGTACAAAATGAATGACAAAGTTGTGGTCAGCACTGAATTTCCTTACTATAGTGATGACGATTGTGATCATGATGATATTTGCTAACATTTATTAAATGGTGATTAATTACTGGCTTGTTCTACATTCCTTACAAGAACAGAACCATCACTAAAAGTGATTACTTTACAGATGAGATAACTGGGGCACAAACAGGATAACGTACACATGGTTATGCTAACAGTTTATATCATTAAATCATGCTGACTTCCAGCCTTAATTCCCTTTTTAGCATAGCCAGTTTTGTATCATTCTGACACCTTGCCTCAGTGTCAAGGGAGAATTAAAGTCCAAGCTCTATATGAAGCAAATTGGTCTTCTCATTTGATATTAATAATAACAGTGCTTATTTCCTAGAAATGAAATATATGTTTAAGCAGTAAAGGCCGATCTCATCACTCTGGGCAGATGGGTAGAATAACCTCTTTAGAAGTGTTTGATTTTTCTAAAATGTGATGCTTGGCTTTGGTTAATTTAGACTCTAATACATGACCTAAAGATACTGACATTGATACCATATATTTTGATAGTATAATTCTTAGATTGTACTTTTGCATTTTTGGTCATATAAGAATTGATTAATCACTTGAACTCTCAACAGATGAAGTGAGAAAATACTTTTTTTCCCCCCAAAGATGTGGAAGTTACTTGTTGAATGATCTCTGAGATGTACTTTATGGTATGGCAACTTAAATGTTTATATGTGTGTGAGTATGGGAGATCCAACCAGTCCATTCTAAAGGAGATCAGCCCTGGGTGTTCTTTGTAAGGAATGAGGCTAAAGCTGAAACTCCAGTACTTTGGCCACCTTATGTGAAGAGTTGACTCATTGGAAAAGACTCTGATGCTGGGAGGGATTGGGGGCAGAAAGAGAAGGGGAGACAGAGGATGAGATGGCTGGATGGCATCACCGACTCGATGGGTTTGAGTTTGAGTGAACTCCGGGAGTTGGTGATGGACAGGGAGGCCTGGCGTGCTGCGATTCATGGGGTCGCAAAGAGTCGGACACGACTGAGCGACTGAAATGAACTAAACTGATTGAGATAAGTTTTCATCTAAATACTAATGCATATGCTCATGATGCTGTTGTTCATGGATGATAACAATATGGATGCTGTATGACTTCCTTTTATTTATTAAAAATAGTTTTATGATATTTGTTGATGGGAACACTGGTCAAGCTGGGCCAGGCCATACTATAATAGCAAACCCTGAAATCTAAGTGACTTAAAATAAAAACATTGAATGGTACTCTGGTAAGACTTAGGTGGATTCTTGATGTTTTAGCTATGTTTTTATGAATTTGTAAATCATCCTTTCTGGATCCTCAGTGCAAGCTGAGATTACTAAAGTCATAGGAAGCACACAGATAAGGATTGCCCATGTCTCCTAGCCTGTACAGAACTGGAAATCACATAATATAGGTTTACTTACCTTTAATTTCTTATTGTATAAATATAAGATTGATCTATGAAAACTTAAGAAATATTTGTGAACTTGTGGCACCTGACATGATGAAGTAACTAGTATCAGACCTCCCCTTTTGTCATAAACAATGATTCATCTTTTGACCTAAACAAATAGACTGCCAGTTGTTTCTCCAGCAAAAAAAAAAAAGGGGGGGGGTAGGGGTGTAGGGGATAGTTGTGTTCAGGATCAGCAGAGAATTACAATTTGGGGTCTGCAGTCATGACAAGCCACATGCACAGTAGGGGAAGGAGACTTCCTTTATAGAGGGAAAAGGAGCTCAGAAGGGCTATTATAAACAGTCTATGACTTCTCACAAGCTGAGTTATTGCCACAGGAGTCTTTCTCCTTCCCTTTGGTCTCTGCTATTGTCTGTGTATGACAGCGCCCCCTTCTGGCCTCTTGGTTCTATTTAACTGAGGGTTTTGTTTATTTGTTGTTGTTCAGTGACTCAGTCGCGTCTGACTCCACGACCCCGTGAGCTGCAGCACACCAGGCTTCCCTGTCCTTCACTGTCTCCTGAAGTTTGCTCAAACTCATCTCCATTGAGTCGATGATGCCATCCAACCATCTTATCCTCTGTCACCCCTGTCTCCTCTTACCCTCAATCTTTCTCAGAATCAGAGTCTTTTCCAGTGAGTCAGTTCTTTGCATCAAGTGGCCAAAGTATTGGAGCTTTAGCTTCAACATCAGCCCTTCCAATGAATATTCAAGGCTGTTTCCTTTAGGAGTGACTGGTTTGATCTTGCAGTCCAAGGGACTCTCAAGAGCCTTCTAAAGCGTCACAGTTCTAAAGCATCAGTTCTTCGACTCTCAGCCTTCTTTATGGTCCAACTTTCACATCCATTCGCTCAGTCCATACATGACTGGAAAAACCACAGCTTTGACTATATGGTCCTTTGTTGGGAAAGTGATGTCTCTGCTTTTTAATACACTGTCGAGGTTTGTCATAGCTTTTCTTCCAAGGAGCAAGCGTCTTTTAATTTCATGGCTTCAGTCACCATCCTCAGTGATTTTGGAGCCCAAGAAAATAAAATCTGCCACTGTTTCCAATTGTCCCCCATCTATTTGCCATGAAGTGATGGGACTGAGTGCCATGATCTTAGTTTTTTGAATGTTGAGTTTTAAGCCAGCTTTTTCACTCTCCTCTTTCACCTTCATCAAGAGGGTCTTCAGTTCCTCTTCTCTTTCTGCCTTTAGGATGGTGTCATCTGCATACCTGAAATTGTTGCTCTTTCTCCTGACAATCTTGATTCCAGCTTGAGCTTCATCCAGCCCAGCATTTCACATGATGTACTCTGCATACAAGTTAAATAAGCAGAGTGACAGTATGCACCCTTAATGAGCTCCTTTCCCAATTTTGACCCAATTTCTTGTTCCATGTCTAGTTCTAACTGTTGCTTCTTGACCTGCATACAGGTTTCTCAGGAGGGCAGGTAAGGTGGTCCGATATTCCCATCTCTTTAAGAATTTTCCACAGTTTATTGTGATCCACACAGTCAAAGGCTTTGGTGTAGTCAGTGAAGCAGAAGTAGATGTTTTTCTTGATTTTTCTTGCTTTTTCTATGATCCAGGGGATGTTGGTGATTTGATCCTGGTTCCTCTGCCTTTTTAAAATCCAGCTTGTACATCTCGAAGTTCTTGGTTCACATACTGTTGACGCCTACATTTCCCCCTTTTAATCAAGATCTTTCTCTGAAAACATCACGGATCAGCAATCAGGTTTTCAGTTTCAGTGGCTTCTCATCCCTCATTGCCAGGAAAGACCTTTCCTGGGTGTAGTGTCTCATGTCAGAGGGAAAGTACACAGATTGGAAACCTATTGAGATCACATTTGAGTAGCAAGAAGTGGGAGGGAGGACTCTCAGGCACTTTTTATCTAAAGTCCTGTTATCAAGATCACAGACACTGGAGACCATCTGAAGTGTTGTGTCATTATCAAAGGTTTCAAGCCTGATCAGCTGTCTTGGAAAAGCTGTCTCATCAAGGTGTCATCAGCTTCAATTCTGGGAAATCTTTAACTCACCAGATAGCACGCAGTGCCAGTCAGCTTTGGTGCTTCCTATATGTGTCATGTAAACCCAAGAGTCTATTCACATTTTTGTGCAACCATCACAACTATTTCCAGAAGCTTATCATTTTCCCAAAGTAAAAGGCTGCACCCACTAAAGAATAACACTCCCGTCGTCACCCCTCCCCCTGTCATCCTACAGCCCCAGGCAACCACCATTCAACTTGCTATGATTCTGGGTATCTCCTATGAGTGGAATCATACAGTATTTGTCTTTTCACACCTGGCTTGTTTCACTTAGCATGATGTCTTCAAGGTTCATCAATGCAGAAGCATGTGTCAGAATTTCTTTTTAAAGCTGAGTAATATTAATGGCTTGTAATTAATATAATTATATATTGTAATGTAATTATATATATATATATAAATCACAGTTTGTTTATCAATAGGCGCTTGGGTTGCTTCCATGTTTTAGATACTGGGAATAACACAGTTATGAACATGGATGTATAAATATCTCTTTGATATCTTGCTTTAAATTCTTTTGGGTATTAACCCAGAAGAGCAATTGCTGTATCATATGGTAATTCTATGCTTAATTTTTTCAAAGAAATGTCAGATTGTTTTCCATAGTGGCTACAACATTTTATACACTTACCAACAGGGCACAAGAGGTCCGAATTTTCCACATCCTTGCCAGTGCTGGTTATTTTCTATCAAAAAATATATATATATCCATCCTGATGGGTGTGAGATGGTATCTCATTGTAAGTTTTGATTCGGGTTTTACTAATGATTAGTGATACTGAACATGTAATTGACCATTTCAATATCTTCTATGTCTATTCAAGTCCAATGCCCATTTTTGAATTTGTTTTTGTTGTTGTTAAGTTGTAGGAGTTCTGTGTGTATTCTGAATACTAACCACTTATCAGACATAGGATTTGCAGATATTTTCTCTTGTTCTGTAGGTTGCCTTTATACTCTGATTCTTTTGATGCACAAAAGTTTTAAATTTTGATGTAGTTTACTTTATCTAATTTATCTTTTGTTCCTTGTGTTTTTGATGTACTATCTAAGAAAACATTGCAAAATCAACGTCATGAAGCTTCTCTTGTGTTTTCTTCTGAGTCTTTTAGTTTTAGCTCTTACCTTTGGGTCTTTGATTCAATTTGAGTTAGTTTTTATATATAATGTGTAAAAAAAGGGTCCAAATTCATTCATCCACATGTTTCCTAACACCATTTGTTAAAAGATTGTCCCTTCAAAACTGAATAGCCTTGACATCCTTATGGAAAGTCATTTCACTGTATATGTAAGGGGTTTGGGGTGGCTGGGAGGGGTCTCTAGTCCATTGATTGATCTATGTTTGTTTTTATGCAAGTACCACATTTTTTGTAATTGAGAAGTGTGAGTCCTCCAACTTTGTCCTTCTTTTTCAAGTTTGTTTGGCTATTTACAGACACACACCACTTTAACCAAGTCGTAAAATGTTAACATTACAAGGAATGAGGAAGCTGGCATTGTGCGCTTCCTGAAAGGACGCGCGTGCTAAGTAGTATCACTTCTGTTATTCCTGCCAAACTTGAGAAATGAGAATATATCAAACTCAAACTTAGTGACGTTTTTCAAAACAATTGGCATATACTTTTCTAAAAAAATGTCAAGGGCATGAAAGACAAAAAGAGGCAATCTTCCAGATTGAAGGAAATTCAAGGGACATGATAACTAAATGCAATATGTGATCCTAGATTGGATTGTAGACTTGTAAAGAACATTCTCAGGATAGTCGGTGAAATTTGAGTGAGATCTGTGGGTTAGACGGTAGTATTGTTTCAGTGTTAACTCCCTGAACCTGGGTCATTCATTATATCTACTGGTTACTTTCAACTGGTTAAAAATTATATTATGTATAAATATCAAAAGTCAAGTATAAGTATATACATATCCATATACAGAGACATAGGGACAGAGAGAGACAGGAAGACAGAATAACTAAGCAAATGTGGCAAAATGTTAAAAATTAAATGTTACCAGTTAAGAGTACTTGGGGAGTTCTTTGTATTATTCTTGTAATTTTCCATAAGCTTAAAGTAAAAATTTAAAAATAGGAAAATGATGGCTAAATGTAGACATTTTCAGAAAAACAAAAGCTATAGAAATTTATTGGCACTAGACCTGCAGGGCAGGAAATTCAAAGTTCCCAGGGCTGAATAGAAATGATCCCAAATGGGAGCCTGAATTTGCAGGAAGGGAGAAAGCCCTGGAAATAGTAATATTTCTAAACTACACCTTCAGGCTTGTAATTCTATATAGTGGACTAACCACATGTGCTTAGCTCCTCTTACTCCAAACCCCTAAAAATTACTGTAAAGGATATAGTTATAAACCTGCAAAAATAGAGAGGGCTTCAGTTTATCAGAGGTTTCAATAAATTTCTGAAGACGGGAGGTGGGTGATGGAGTACTTAGTGAGGCAGAAAGGAAAGGTGGACCATTGTAGCTGAGCAGATGGTGCAACTGTGATAGCTTATGAACGATGTTGGATTCACGATCTCCAAAGATTAGGCTTTGGGACCAGCGACCAGGCTTGACTACTCAGGGCTCTTGTGTGGCAGAAGTTTTATTACAGTGAAAAGGGACAGAGAAAGCTTCTTACATAGACATCAGAAGGGGGCGGAGAGTGCCCCCTCCCGCCCCCCCACTAGTCTTAGCAAGGGAGCTATATACTTTCTCAATTGGTTATTGCAGTAAATCAAAAGAATGTCTCAAGGTTGTTGTAAAGATCTTACCAGAGCCACTCCCACAATATATATTTTAAGATAACAGGATTAGTCAGAAGGTTCTCAAGAAGGAGAAACATGTCCTCAAGCAGGACACATTGCTATATCGACTAAGACAAAGCAGTGTAGAAAAAAAGTTTGTCCTTTTTTCCTCCTTGAGAACTCCAGAGCCCTATCTCCTCCTCCAGAGCCTCAGACCCCTTTCTCCTCCTTGGGGGACCCAGACTTCTTATCAGCCTGCCTAGGAATTGAGTCTCTCAACTACATCCCATAAACCTGGAGAGGGTGAGCACTCAGACATGCCAGGTCTTCTGAGACAGCAAAACAGGCTTAAAATAGAGGAGTTACTAGAAAGTTTGTAGGCAAAATTAATACACGCGTATCTCTGTAAAGAATGTCCCATTCTCCCCAAGCAGAGGAAGAGAGGCAGAGAGGGCAAGGGTGAGAAGGAAAGACTGACTGATTTCATTTAAAAAGAAATGGAGAGACAGCATTTGTTTCTTTTATATGTGTGCTGAAACACTTAAGATCCAGTCTCTTAGTAAATTTCAAGAATATAACACAGCATGGTTAACCATAGTTGCCATGCTGTACTTGACATCCTAGAACTGATTCCTCTTAGTACACACTGAAAGTTTGTAACCATTAGATAGCAGCTCCCATGGACAGTAAACCCTGACAGCTACAGTGCATGGGATCATAAAGAGTCAGACAGGACTTAGCAACTAGACAACAACCCCGTTTCCTCCACCCTGCAGCCCCTGGAAACCACCAGTCTTCTCTCTGATTCTGTGAGTTTGACATTTTTTTTCACATAGGAATGAGATCATACAATATTTGTCTTTCTGTGTCTGGTTTATTTCACCTAGCATAATGCCCTGCAGGTTTATCCATATTGTTGCAAATGGGAGGATTTCCTTCTTTATGTCTGAATAACATTCCATTGTATATAATCTCACAGTGTACATATACGTTAAAGCATCACATTGCACACTTTAATGAGAACAAAAAAAATTGAATTGTATAACCTAAATTTATATAACTTTTGTCAATCATACTTCAATAAAGTTGAGGGGAAAGAAATGTAAACAAATTCATAAGACCTCCTAAAACCAAATACCAATAAAACAAATGAATTGTCTGGTGACGGATTGGTCAATGAACACATGAGTTGGTGTCTTGATCAGCACATGTGCCTCCTCATTTCATTTTTGTTGCTGCTGTTTAGTCACTAAGTCATGTCCGAATCCTTCGCAACCTCATGGGCTGTAGCCCGCCAGGCTCCTCTGTCCATGGGATTTCCCAGGCAAGCATACTGAAGTGGCTTGCCATTTCCTTTTCCAAGAGATCTCCGCAAGCCAAGGATCAAGCCCGCATCTCCTATACTATAATAGTAAAGGTGAATTCTTTACCACTGAGCCACTGGGGAAGCCCTATGAGGTCTAAAACCTCAATGCTTGCTCCCTGTCTCCTCACCTAAACTGACACCTGCCGGTTGACAGACCCTGCCATGGACACAGAGCTGGAGATGAGCTTTTATATTGTCTTATTCTTAAGTATGCATGGGCAACCAAACATCTTCAGAGATAGAAATGTGCAACATTAAAAAAGTACAAAGCAAAAATGACTCCCTAGGCAGCAATGGAGATGAAAACATAGACGACAGACTTGTGGACATAGTGGGGAGGAGTGGGCGGGACAAACTGAGAGAGTGGCACTGAAGCATGGACTTTACCATATGCAAAACAAGAAGTTGCTGTATGCCACGGAGCTCAGTGCAAACCTGGTTACCTGTGACAGCCTAGAGAGGCAGGATGGGGTGGGGGGTGGAAAGGCGGCTCAAGAGGGAGGGAACATACGTTACCTATGGCTGCTTCATGTTGATGTATAGCAGAAACAAACAAAGTATTGTCAAGCAGTTATCCTCCGTCTAGTCAAGGCTATGGTTTTTCCAGTGGTCACGTATGGATGTGAGAGTTGGACTGTGAAGAAGGCTGAGCGCCGAAGAATTGATGCTTTTGAACTGTGGTGTTGGAGAAAACTCTTGAGAGTCCCTTGGACTGCAAGGAGATCCAACCAATCCCAGCCCTGGGATTTTTTTGGAAGGAATGATGCTAAAGCTGAAGCTCCAGTACTTTGGCCACCTGATGCAAAGAGTTGACTCATTGGAAAAGACTCTGATGCTGGGAGGGATTGGGGGCAGGAGGAGAAGGGGACGACAGAGGATGAGATGGCTGGATGGCATCACCGACCCAATGGACATGAGTTTGAGTGAACTCCGGGAGTTAGCGGTAGACAGGGAGGCCTGGCGTGCTGCGATTCATGGGGTTGCAAAGAGTCGGACATGACTGAGCAACTGAACTGAACTCCCTAGGAGTTGATTCATGGGGGAAAAAACTTTAAAAAGTTTACAATTAGTATCCTCAGATATATCTATAGCTGAGAGTGAAAATGAGAGAGAGAGATCCCATAAAACAAAAGAATTGAAATCAGGGTCTCAAACTGATATCTACAACCCATGTTCAAAGCAGCATTATACACGATAACCAAAGGTGAAAACAACCTCAACTTCCACGACACTGACACGCCCATGAGCATATAAACAAAGTGTGGCATGTGTGTGCAATGGCCTTAAACAGAAAGGCAATTCTGCATGAATGAAACACCATAGGATTCTACTTACACGTGCCAGTCAGTCAGTTCAGTCTCTCAGTCGTGTCTGACTCTTTGCAACCCCATGGACTGCAGCAAGAATACTGGAGGTAAGAATACTGGAGTGGGTGGCCATTTCCTTCTCTAGGGGATCTTCCTGACCCAAGGATCGAACTTGTGTCTCTTGCCTCCCCTGCACTGGCAGGCAGATTCTTTACCACTGTGCTACCTGACTACCCTTAGGTCAGTGCATGGAGAATGTTTTTCCTCCCAGGTGAATGGTGGCAGTATGGTCAATGGGAAAGCCCAGCTTAACATCTCCAAATACTAATAGCTACACTGATTTTTAAAAAACAAGTCAATTTAAGGAAGAATGTTAATGAGTAATGGTATAGGGGTGTGCAGGTAAGCAAAGCTTGGAAACTTTGGGTTAAGCTGCAGGCACACTAAGATCCTGTCTCCTGGGGCTGCATTCACCTTTACTTGTCCTGAGTCACTCTCTCTGTCTCTAGAAGGCAAAGAGAAAAGCACAGAAAATTGATACATGAGTTTAATTCTATCAATAATGAGAATAGCTGGTGGTATGAAAGAGATGGAAAGCTTAGAAGGCAGTGTCTTGGAGTTTAGAAGGAGGAAGTAGGACTCTGGGAGCTCGCCAAAGTTTGAGACTGACTCATGGTCATGTTTGCTTCCACAAAAACTGCTGTGAAGTATGGCCCAGAGTAACCTCAGTAAACATTTATAAAATGAGTCCCTTAGACTGAGAGGGAGTAGAATTTTTATATTTCTTAATTTATTTAGGGAAATGCTAGTTGTGGTCTGATTCCACTTAAAATAGGATGGCTTGGGCTTCCCTGCTGGCTCAGTGGTAAGGAATCCACCTGCCAGTTCAGGAGACACAGGTTCGATCCCTGGTTCAGGATGATCCCACATGCTGCAGAGCAACTAAGCCTGTGCACTACAACTGCTGAGCCTGTGCTCTAGAGCCCTGGAACGGCGACTGCTGAGCCCACATGTTGCAACCGCTGAAGCCCGTGTGCCTAGAGCCGGTGCTCTGCGACAAGAGGAGCCACGCGGTGAGAAGCCTGCCCACCAGAATGAAGAGCAGCCTCCACTCTCTGCAACTAGAGAAACGACCACAAGGCAGCGAAGACCCAGCACAGCCAAAAAAAAATTTACTTAAGAGGAATGAGAAGACCAGAAATTGAAAATTAAATTTAAAAATTAAAATGTAGTTATGGATAATCTCAATATGGCAGAAAATAAAGGCCAAATGGCTTTCAGATGAGGTTGGCATTTAAAAGCCTATATACAAAAAGGAAAATGAAAGGTATGAATCACCTCCAAGGATAATACCAAGAAGGCTGAAGAGTGGTCTGAAGCTTGTTAATAATGCTGAAGATATTCATTTGTTGCAAATATTTTATTGAGGAAAAACATCAAATGTGCAAAAGTAGACAGAATAGTATGATAAAATACTGTGTAACCATGATCCAGCCACAATAATTCCTATTTGACTAGGGGGTCAGCAAGTTCTGGCCTAAGGGCCAAGCCCAGCCCACTAGTTTTTTTTATAAATAAAGTTTTATTGGAACACAGTCAAATTCATTTCTTTATATTAATATTTTGCCTGTGGCTGCATTCACATTGGATCTTCCCTGGTGGCTCAGACGGTAAAGCGTCTGCCTACAATGCTGGAGACCTGGGTTCAATCCCTGGGTCGGGAAGATCTCCTGGAGAAGGAAATGGCAACCCACTCCAGTATTCTTGCCTGGAAAATCCCATGGATGGAGGAACCTGGTTAGGCTACAGTCCACGGGGTCACAAAGAGTCGGACACGACTGAGCGACTTAACAGGATAGTTGGATACTGTCAACAAAGACATTGGCCCACAGCCACTACCTGGCTCTTCAAAGAAACCATTTGCTAACCTCTGATTATTTCTCCCCTAATCAACACCCCTGCCACATTTCTCTACCTGCCTGCCAGCCCCACTTGTATTATATTGAAGGAAATAATCATCAAGCCGCTTGATTGAGAAATAGTTCAGTATGTACTTCTAAACTGTAAGATCACTTTCATTCCAAAGAAGAGATTTTACAATGATTTCTTAATTTCATAAATAGCCAGTATGTGTTCCCATAATTGGAGAAATTAGGATCCCACATGCCTCAGGCAACTGGGCCTGCACACTGCAGCTGCTGGGCCCGCATGCCTTAACTAGAGAAATGCCTGCTCACTGCAGCCAGGAGCCCCTGCACCACAACGAAAGATCACACCTGCTGCAACTAAGGGCTGATGCAGGCAAAAATAAGAAATACGTAATTTAAAAATAATAATAATTGAAAAGCTCTAGCTGATTCTTTTTTTTTCTCCAGGGACCCCTTACCCTATCCGCTAATATTATCAGTCGTTAGTCTAGTTATTATCTTAAAATGTGTGTCACAGCAGTAAAAAATTTTCTTTGTCAATTACTTTGTCAGGTATTTGTGCATTTTAAAGTCCTTTGTCATGTACAGACAGTTATTGTATTCTGATGCTTTTGCAAAAGTGCTTCATCTTCCAGAAGATTCATAGTAAGGACTTTGGGACAAGTACATGTTTCTGATAACTTTCAGATCATACTGCTGAATTTGGTAAGAAATGAAATAATCCTAATGGAAAATCTGATGGTGTCATAAAACTATTAACAAAAGAATTGCTTGTTGAGTGAACTGGTAGATATGGTTATATTAATTTTCATGCTTTTTTGTCTGGAATATTATTGGTTTTGATCTGTGTTTTCCAGATATAAGGAAACCCTTCCCCTCATGCTAATTATGATTTAAAAGCAATTTGGTAAATTACATCTCTATGAGTAGAATTGAAACACTTATCTTTTCTCTCTACCTGATTCTCCAGAAATCTGAAGCTCTTAGGTTCTGAACAGCCTTATCAGGCAAACAAGAAAGGCTGCTTCCTGGCAGGTGCAGGTATCTAGATATTTGGGGGACCTCTAGAAGAAAGAAATTCATCCAGCCCTTGGCATGGCTTTCCTGGCCTTGAGAGGCCTATAAACAGTTCAGTCTGAGACTCCTTATGAAAAGTTCCAATATAGCTAGCGTAAAAACCCTATGTAATCAGTTAACCGGACTTAATTTGTAAGCAAATTAGTCTCAATTTAGTTGTATGTGGTAAAAGTGAGGGTAATTTTGGAGAGAAAAAGGTTATATTTCAATGGCTATTACATTCTAGTTCTGTTAATTAAGGTCTGTATTTACTCTCTAAGACTCACCTCCCAGATTACTCACCTCCTAGATATATAACAGCATGTCTTTGAGTTCTGCAGAACGAAGGCCCTCACCCACCCAGGTGGAGGATGGTAACACGAGGCTGCGCACGAGTCCCGGACACCGCTTGGTTTCTTCACCACCAGCCAATTGCAAGAAAGTCACACAATCTCTAGCCCTCACCCTAAAGTTTGTGCTTAAAAACTCTTCCCCCCAAACCATCAGGGAATTCAGGTCTTTTGAGGATGGCTGGCCTGTTCTGCTTGTGTGTGTGCACTTAGCCGCTCAGTCGTGTCTGACTCTTTGCTACTCCATGGACTGTAGCCTGCCAGGCTCCTCTGTCCATGGAATTTTCCAGGCAAGAATACTGGAGTGGGTTGCCATTTCCTCCTCCAGAGGATCTTCCTGATGCAGGGATCAAAGCCGTGCCTCCCCCATCTCCTGCCCTGGTAGACGGATTCTATACCACTGCACCATCTGGGAAGCCTATAAACCTTTCTCTGCTCTAAACTCTGACATTTCAGTTTGTTTAGTCTGTGTCCTGGGACAACAATAAGTAGCCTGAAAAATGTTGCTGAGGTACAAATCTACTTTGACTTTCACTTACCACCATTTATGACTGAAAGGTTTCACTCCCCAGAACCATCTGTTAACAAGTCTCTGAGGACAAAGACTCCACAACCTGCTTGATGATCTGCCTGACTAATAGCAGAGCCTGGTATCAATCCATATATGTTGAATCAATATCATGTAGCCTATAAATCCTTCACAGTACTTGCTAAGTTGACTTCAATAGTGCAGTACCAAGTCAGGTTATTTCAATAAAAACCAAGTCTGACACCCCTAAGGCACACGTCTTACCTTTACAGACTGCTTTCCATAAACTTCCAGATGTCTTCCTTTAAAAACACCCGTCTCTTACTAAAAGTTCACACAAGTACTTCCATCAAAATTTGTTCAACTCTGCTAAGCAGGTAATTGCTTCTGCAACAGCTAGGTCAGCTGTCTACTACAGCATCCATTGGTTGGGATTCATGATATTATTCTGTTTATGCCTGTCTCATTTGCTGGGCTGTGAGCTTCTGGAACTTGGCTGTCTGGTTCACTCTTTACCCAAACAAGTGGCTATATGCATAAGGATAGTCATAATGAAAATGTTGGTTTGTGCACATGGTCGGAGCAATCCATGTCTAGGAAGATTTTTGCTCTATTTGTAGGGTATATATTTATTTAAATTCACACATTTAAAATCTTTGAATTCCTTAATCAGTTCATATCAACTCTGTGTATGAGGAAGATCAGTATCTCCAATTTACTAAGGAAACTGACGTAGAAGTTCACAGTCTAAATAAATCCAAGGTTACCCGGGGAAGAGACTGAACACCCTGGGTAACGTCAGCTGTGACCGGCGGGAGGCGCGCCGGAGGCCTTTTGGACTCTTTCGGCCACCGTAGCCGGGTCCTCTCTCCGCTCCCTGTATTTATGCGCCTGCGCGCTGCAGGAGCGCCGTCCATTTCTCCATCAGCCTGAGAGGACGTCGCGGTTGAGGGTGAGTCGGAGGTGAGTCGTGCACCTACCGCCTCCCTTGTTTGGATTCCCCCGCCTGCCGCCTCCCACCGCGGGTCTGCCTCTCTAGCCGTTACTCTGCATCTCTGGGGTCGGGAAACCTCGGACCTCTGGCCCGCGTCGACCCCAGCTTCCCGGCCTCTTCGGGGAGGGTCTCCCGGGGACCCCGGGTTTGCTGAGGGGCGTGAGAGGGGCCTCGAGGAACCGCCAGGCTTCTGAGGCAGCCGGCCCGGCCCCGGGGACCGCTGCGTATCTCACCGCGTCGAGCGTGACCTTGGCGGCGTCCTTTGACCTGTCCGGTCCCGGTGTTTCCACCTGCAGGAAGGGAGTGGTTTCCTCCTCCTCGGGGCGCCGTGGGCGCTCGGTGGCTGTGGCTTTGGGGTGGCGTTCGGGGTTGGGGTTGGGAGGCTGGAGGGCGGGGGCGGGCCTCCCGGGGGCGGGCCTCCCGCAGCCCCCTCCGCGCGCGCACGGCCTTCTCGCCCCGCGCGGGCGGCGCTCGCTGGGGGCCGGGGGAACCTGCTGGGGTCCCGCCCGGGTGTTAGTCCTGACTGCGCGACCTTGAAATGGTCCCCTGACCTTCGTGCGTCCCGGTTTTTGTCAGTAAAACGGGAAAACACCTGCTCACAGGATTAAATGAGTTGGTGGTAGAGTTCGCACTTGTGCTATCAGTCTAGAGCCACTGCTGATCTTTCCTGTAATTCGGAGAGGTCCGTGTCGTTCTTGTACCCCGGTTACTGTTGGGCCGCAGTCGGCTGGCTTATTTAGGGTGGTCGTTCAGTGTGTGAAAGGGAAGAAGATGAAGTCACTAAGCCCCTAAAGAGCTTAGGTTTTGGTTGAGGAGTTGGTCCACTGTCCTGTTCGTGTCTCTAGGTACTAAAATGTATTATGCAGAAGAGTTCTAAGAGCTCTCTCTCCATTCTAGCCGTCGAGAAGAGAAACTGCCATGTCCACTGCTTTGGCAAAACCTCAGATGCGTGGCCTCCTGGCCAAACGTCTGCGATTTCATATTGTTGGAGCATTCATGGTCTCCCTGGGGTTTGCAACTTTCTATAAGGTATGTATGTTTTATTTTTACTTTGTGCTCGCGGTCCAAAAATGTTTTCAATTTGCAAGTGTATTTCATTTTCATAGATAGTTCTTAGAGTCTTTTAAAGAAATTCCTTTTGTAGGGTGCTCCCTTGCTCTTACCTTTCTCCACCCACCTCAGTGTGATGGGGACAGTATCTCATTCTCCAGATGGCTTGTCTTCCATCTTTAAATGAAGTTTAATTTGGTAGGGCTGCCATAACAAAATACCACACAGTGGGTGGCTTCCACAATAGAAAAAAATTTTTGAGGCTAAAAATCCAAGATCAAGATGGCTTTGGGGGGCTTTCCTGACCATCCAGTGGTTAAGACTCCAAGCTTCCAGTGCAGGGGGCATGAGTTCTATCCCTGGTTGGGGAACTAAGATCCCGCCTGCCACCAGAGTGGCCAAAAAAAAACCCAAAAAAACTTTGGAGTTGATTTCTGCTGCTGCCTCTCTGCTTGACTTTGTAGAACATGTCTGTCTTCTCCCTCTCATCACATGGTCCTATATGTGTTAGTATGTTTCTGTCTGAATTTTTTCCTCCTATAAGGGTGCTAGTCAAATTAAGATCCATCCTAAAAAGTTCATTTTAACTTCTTTGTTGTTGAGTTGCTAAGTCATGTCCAACTTATGTGACCCCATGGACTGTAGCCCGCCAGGCTCCTCTGTCCATGGGATTTCCCAGATAGGAATACTGGAATGCTGGAGTGCATTGCTCTTTCCCTCTCCAGGGGCTCTTCCAGGCCCAGGGATTGAACCCCGGTGAATTGTTGACCACCGAGCCACTAGGGAAGCCCTAATTACTTATTTAAGGGCTTTAATAAAATAATGGGCTTCAAGGTGAATGCAAACTTGGTGATTTATGTTGTCTTTAGATATTGTTTCTAATCTAAAAAATAAACTCTGAATGTGATTGTTACCTTTTAGTTTGCTGTGGCTGAAAAAAGAAAGAAGGCATATGCAGACTTCTACAGAAATTATGATTCCATGAAAGATTTTGAGGAGATGAGGAAGGCTGGTATCTTTCAGAGTGCAAAGTGATTTGGAATATAAAGGTAATATGGTTATTTTAAGTTACTGTTTAAAATCTTTCAGTTGTGTGTATACATAAAATATACAGTCTCAATTACGTACAGTTCAGTACTGTCAAGTACCTTTACATTGTTGCACAACCAGTCTTCAGAACTCTTCATCTTGCAAATGGGTATCCATCTGTACCCATGAAATATTTCCCCCTTTCCCAGGCGGTCACCATGCTTCTGTCTGGGTACCTCATGTTAAGTGGAATAATGACTTATTTAATGTAATATCCTCAAGGTTTACTCATTACAGCTGTGTGAGAATTTTCTTCCTTGTTAAGGCTAAGTAATCCATTTTATCTGTATACCACATTTTGTTTAATCATTCATCTGTTAATAATTCCTTATAATCATTAAATCCTTATAATCTGTTAAAAGATTCTTTATACAGCTTTTGGCTCTTGTGAATAATGCTGCTGTTCTGTGTGCATATCTCTTTGATACCCTGCTTTTAATACTATTTTGAGTGTATACTCAGAAGTGGAGTTGCTAAATCATATGATGTTCTGGTTTTACATTTTTAAGGAGCCTCCATACTCTTAAATAGTGGCTGCACTATTTTACACTTCACCAACTTTTGTGTGCAAGGATCTTTCCACGTCCTTGCCGACACTTATTTTCTGGTTTTTTGATAGTAGCCATCCTAATGAGTGTTAGGTATTGTTTTCTTTTGGTCTTCATTTGTATTTCCCTAATGGTTAATGATGTTGAGCCTCTTTCCCCGTGCTTGTTAGCTGTTTGTATATCTTCTTTGGAGAAATGTCTATGCAAGTCTTTTGCCCATTTTTAATTGGATAATTTTTTGTTGAGTTGTAGGAGTTATTTAAAAGCCCCTATCAGCTATGATTTAGATATTTTCTCCCATTCTGTAATTGCCTTTTCAATCTATTAATTGTGTCTTTTGATGAACAGACATTTGAAATTCTGATGTTTTCTGATTTATTTTTTTGCCTGTACTTTTGGTGTCATATTTAAGAAATCATTGACAAATTCACTGTGATAAAGTGTTACTTTTTTCCTGAAGTTTTATTAGCTCTTACCTTTAGGTCTTTGATCTATTTTGAGTTAATTTTTGGATATGATGTTAAGGAAATGGTTTGCTTTATTCTTTTGCATGTGAATATCCGAACACCATCTGTTGAAAAAATTTTCCTTTTCCCATTAGTCTTAGTACCTTTGGTGTTTTTCTCTATATGGATGGGTTTATTTGGTACTCTAGTCTATTGCATTAGTTTATATTTCCATCTTTATGCTGATACTACACTCTTGATTACAATACCTTTATAGTAGGTTTTGAAATCAGGAAGTGTTAGTCCTCCAGAGCTGTTGTCTTTTTCAAGATTGTTTTGGCTGTTCATGGTCTTATTGATAAACCACATGAATTTTAGGATGGATTTTCTCATTTCTCAGACACTGTTGGGATTTTGATAGGAATTGCATTATACAGATCACTTTGGGTAGTGTGAACATCTTGACAGTTACAAGTATTCTAGGTCATGAACAGAAGATGTGTTTCCATTTATTTGTTTCTTTAATTTCAGCAATGTTTTATACTTTTCAGTAGATACGTCTTTTGCCTCCTTGTTGAAGTTTATTCCTAAGAATTGTAGTTTAATGCTAATATAATTGAGATTGTTTTAATTTGCTTTTCTGATTATTCATTGTTAGTGTATGGAAACACTACTGATTTTGTGTGATTACATATCCTGTAGCTTTGCTGAGTTATTGTAACAGTTTCGTGTGTGTGAGAGAGAGATCGATTAATCTTTGAGGGTTTTCTGCATATAAGATCAGATCATCTGCAGATAGCTTTACTTCTTCCTTTCCAATTTGGATGTCATTTGTTTTCTTCCCTAATTGCCCTGGCTAGGATTTCCAGTACTGTGTTGAAGAGAAGCGGCAACAATGTGCATCCTTGTCCCCGCCAACCCCGACCTTAGAGGAGAAATTTTTTAAGTCTTTTACCATTGAGTATATTAGCTGTGGGTTTCTCATATATCACCTTTATTATGTTGAGGTAGTTTTTCTTCCTATTCTTTATTTGAATTTTTATCATGGAAAGGTATTAAATTTTTCAAATGCTTTCTTGAATCAGTTGAAATGATCATGTGACTTCTGTGGTGCATTATATTTTTCATATGTTTAATCATCCTTGTTCATGGTGTATAATCCTTTTAATGAACTGTTGAATTGTTGGCTAGTATTTTATGAGGGATTTTGCCTCTATATTTGGGCTATTGCTCTGTAATTTGTCTTTAATATATTTGATGGTCTTACAGAATGTGTTTTGCTTTTTTCTTACTTTTATTTTTGGCTGTGCTAGGTCTTTGTTGCTGAGTGGGCTTTTCTCTAGTTGCTGTGAGCGGGGGCTTTTCTTTGCAGGGGCTCCTCTTGTTGGCAGAGCACAGGCTTCAGTAGCTGTGGTCATGAGCTCAGTCATGGCAGCTCCCAGGCTCTAGAGCACAGGCTAAGTGGTTGCGGTGCATGGGCTTAGTTGCTTTGCAGCATGTGGGATCTTCTTGGGTTAGGGATTAAACCTGTGTCTCTTCATTGGCAGGTGGATTCTTTACCACTGAGCCACCAGGGAAGCCCCAAATGTTTTCTATTTTTAAATAAGGTGGTGAGTCAGATGTGGCCACGAGACATATGAGAGAGACAGGAAAACATGGAAGGGCAGTCTCTCCCCCATACACGTTTAAGATGTCTTTAATATTATAGAAAGTTAAAAAATACATAGAGTGAATTTGAAAGTGTTCCCCTCTCCAGTTTTTTGGAAGAGCTTGAGGAGGATTGGGGTTAACTGTTTTTTAAATGTTTGGTAGACTTTACCTGTGAAGCCATCTTATCCCAGGCTTTTGTTTGTTGAGTGTTTTTTTGATTGTGGATTTAATCTTGTTACTTAGTTAAAGTCTGTTTCTTGGTGTGTTTTTTATAATCTTTATTTCCTGTGGCTTTGGTTTAGCTTGCTTTTCTTTTTCTACCTTTTAAGGGGTAAACTTAGGTTGTTTTGATCTTTTTAAACTTCTCTTCTTAAACCTACTTTGACCCATTGGTGGTTGGAGAGTATGTTGTTTAATCTCAACTTATTTGTGGATTTTTCTATTTTCCTTCAGTTCAGTTGCTCAGTTGTGTCCGACTCTTTGCAACCCCATGGACTGCAGCACACCAGGCCTCCCTGTCCATCACCAACTGCCAGAACTTACTCAAACTCATGTCCATCGAGTCGGTGATGCCATCCAACTATCTCATCTTCTGCCGTCCCCTTCTCCTCTTGCCTTCAATCTTTCCCAGCATCAGGGTCTTTTCCAGTGAGTCAGTTCTTCGCATAAGGTGGCCAAAATATTGGCGTTTCAGCTTCAGCATCAGTCCTTCCAATGAGTATTTAGGACTGATTTCCTTTAGGATGGGCTGGTTGGATCTCCTTGCAGTCGAAGGACTCTCAAGAGTCTTCTCCAACATCACAGTTCAAAAGCATCAATTCTTCAGCACTCAGCTTTCTTCCTAGTCCAACTCTCACATCCATACATGACCACTGGAAAAACCATAACCTTGACTAGATGGACCTTTGTTGGCAAAGTAATGTCTCTGCTTTTTAATACGCTATCTAGGTTTGTCATAGCTTTTCTTCCAAGGAGTAAGCGTCTTTTAATTTCATGGCTGCAATCACTATCTGCGGTGATTTTGGAGCCCCCCAAAATAAAGTCTCATTGTTTCTACTGTTTCCTCATCTGTTTGCCATGAAGTGATGGGACCAGATGCCATGATCTTAGTTTTGTGAATGTTGAGCTTTAAGCCAGCTTTTTCACCCTCCTCTTTCACTTTAATCAAGAGGCTCTTTAGTTTTTCTTCACTTTCTGCCATAAGGGTGGTGTCTTCTGCATATCTGAGGTTATTGATGCTTCTCTTGGCAGTCTTTGATTTCCAGCTTGAGCTTCATCCAACCCAGGATTTCTCATGATGTACTCTGCATAGAAGTTAAATAAGCAGGGTGACAATATACAGCCTTGACATACTCCTTTCCCAGTTTGGAAATGGTCTGTTGTTCCATGTCCAGTTACAACTGTTGCTTCCTGATCTGCATGTAGAGGCAGGTTAGGTGGTCTGGTATTCCCATCTTTTTCAGAATTTTCCAGTTTGTTGTGATCCAGTCTTGGCCTTGGCATAGTCTATAAAGCAGAAATAGATGTTTTTCTGGAACTCTTGCTTTTTTGATGACCCAGTAGATGCTGGCAATTTGATCTCTGGTTCCTCTGCCTTTTCTAAAACCAGCTTGAGCATCTGGAAGTTCATAGTTCATGTACTCTTAAAGCCTGGCTTGGAGAATTTTGAGCATTACTTTACTAGTGTGTGAGTTGAGTGCATTTGTGCGGTAGTTTGAGCATTCTTTTGCATTGCCTTTCTTTGGGATTGGAATGAAAACTGACCTTTTCCAGTCCTGTGGCCACTGCTAAGTTTTCCAAATTTGCTGGCATATTGAGTGCAGCACTTTCACAGCATCATCTTTTAGGATTTGAAATAGCTCAGCTGGAATTCCATCACCTCCACTAGCTTTGTTCATAGTGATGCTTCCTAAGGCCCACTTGACTTCGCATTCCAGAATGTCTGGCTCTAGGTGAGTGATCACAGCATCGTGGTTATCTGGGTTGTTAAGATCTTTTTTGTATAGTTCTTCTGTATATTCTTGCCATCTCTTAATATCCTCTTCTTCTAGTTTAGGTGCATACCATTTCTGTCCTTTATTGAGCCCATCTTTGTATGAAATGTTCCTTTGGTATCTCTATTTCTTCTGTTAGGATTTCTAGTTTCATCCATTGTGACCAGCAAAGATACTTTATGTGATTTCAGTCTTAAAATCTGTTGTTCTATGACCTAACATGGAAATTAATCCATATGCACTTAAGAAAAAGTATATATATTCTGATGTTGGGTAAAATGAGATTTGATTGGTCTGTAGTGTTCAAGTCCTCTTGTTTTCTTAATGATCTCTCTGGTCATTTCAGTTATAGCCATTATTGAAAGTATTGGGTTTGCCAAAGAGTTTGTTTAGGTTTTCTATAAGATTTTACATTCTAAGTCACCTGCTGTTACGTAGAGCTGTCTGTTTCTTCCTTCAATTCTGTTAGTGTTTGCTTCATGTATTTCCAGGCTCTCATGGTTGGTGTGTATATAATCTGCCTTCTTGGTGAACTGACCCTGCCATTATAAAATGTCCTTTGTGTCTGTAGCATTTTTTGACTTAGTCTGTTTTGTCTGCTAACAGTATAGCCACTCTTGCTCTTTAGATTGCTGTCTGTATGGAGTCTCTTTTCATCCTTCAAAAGTATGTGTATCTTTGGATCTAAAGTGAATCTTTTGTAGATAGCTTGTAGTTGGACCTTGTTTTGTTTCCATTCCTTAGATCCATGACTGTTGGTTGGGACGTTTAAACCAACCTATTGTTATAATCTATTTTGAATTGCTGATAACACACACACAAAAATTTAATCACATAACAAAAATTCTCTTTTACAACCCTGTTCCCCTACTTTGTTATTAATGTCACAAATGGCATTTTTAGATATTGTGCCCATTAACACAGATGTCTTTTTTTAGTGCTTTTGCCTTTTAAATACAAAATTAAAAGTGGGGATATGAAACATGATTAACACTGGCTTTTATATTTATTCATATATTCACCTTTGCCAGGGAACTTTATATTTCAGTATGGCTTTGAGTGATTGTCTAGTGTAATTTTGTTTCAAATTGAACAGTTCTCCTTGCAGATCTAGTAGTAATGAACTCCTTATCCTTTAGCTTTTGTTTATCTGGGAGTGTCTTAATTTCTTCCTGATTTTCGAAGGACATTTTCCTGAGAAGTCCACTGATAAAATCTTACAGAAGCTCCATTATAGACGGTGAATCTTCTTATTGCTTCCAGGATGTATCGTCTTTGGTTTTGACAGTTGGATTATGTGTCTTGATGTTAGGAGACTTTGGGTTCATCTTACTTCCAAGTAACATATTTGTGGAAGTAACATATTTGTGTATACATTTCTTTCCTCAGATTTGGGAAGTTTTTGGCCATTATTTCTTCAGATAAATTCTCTGTCCCTTCATGCACCTCCACAAGTGTTGGTCTTTTTGATAGTGTCTCATAAGTCCCTTAAACGTGGTCACCATTGTCACCAGTGTTCTGAGATAAAGATAGAAATAGTCCCTTGGGAGGCCCTTAGACAACCCAGAACATTGTGTGCAAGGTCTGCTCTTTTCCCTCTTCCCTGAAGTATTTGAAACCTTTTATGGTTTGTTATTTGGATGTCCACAAGTGACTTGGCGGCTTTCTAGAGATTTTGGTTTGAGTAGTCAAGGTCCACTGCCTCATGGACAGTGTGAATTAAGGTTCTGTGTCTAAAATTTAAGGATGATTTTGAATATAAATAACTTTTGCCTAGTGTTAGATTCAATTCTGTTACATTCCATTTCTGTAGTTGCTTTCACAGATCGATACATGTATTAAGTAGCCACAGTTTAATATATGTAATACATAATAGTAGAAAAACAAGTTTATTCCCAGTGGTTGGAAAACTGATTGGAACTGTAATTTCCATCATGGACTGTTATGTCCGTTAGAATTGATAATCCCAAAGTAACAGGAATTACTAAAATAGAAAACTAAGAATGTTTTATGTAAAGGGTGATCTGTGTTAAAAGTGAATAAGAAAAAAGGCTGAAGGTAAAAAGATGAAGAAATTACTAGTTTTTTGTGTGTGGAATCTTAACACTACTGTTTTCTTGTACCTTTGAAATTTTCAAAACTTTCACAGTGGTTATGCTTTTCATAATCAGATGTTAACAGACTGATTTTTTAAAAGCATTTTTTAAAACCTTTTACTTATAAGAAGTTGATTGCTTAAAAAACAACAAAAAGAGGAGCAGATTTGGAGACAAGAATACAAAAGTTTAGAACAAATGGACTGCTGCTTTTTAAGAACAGTATGGGTCTGAGATGGGAACGCATGGGGTGGACTTGGAGAAAAAAAGGTAGAATTTGGTGCATGAAAGCAAGAAACCTCAGAAAAAGATGTGAACGCCCCACATGGAAAAGAGGTTGGACAGGGAGGTTGGGGAGCGTGGGGAGAATGGACCTGGAGCCCAGGCAGCCTGAACGGGGACGCTCCTTGATTAAGGGGGAGGGGGCGAAACGTGGCCTGCGTCGGTGGCAGGAGCGCTCAGGGGACCAGCGTGGTGACCTATTAAGAGAGTGACTGTCATTAACTTGGTCACTCTGTTTTTCTCCACAGAATCTCTTTGGGTTGAGTTCCTTGGAAGTTTGTCACTTTCCTGTGCTCCTGAACTATGAAACTGACTATCTGGGGTGAGAAATAGTCTCTCAATAAATAAACAATTAACAAACAAATACTGTGGACACTTAAGTCTTTGTTCAGTTATTCTTACCGACATGTAGAGTTTGGGGTACTTGGATTAGAATTGGTCAGGGATTTTTAACTTTATGAGTCTTATGAAGGTAACTTTAAATATTGATTAAAATTTTTTACTGTTCTAGGACATTTTTGACTCTTCTCACATTTTGTCCATTTCACTGAGATACTGCCTGGGCCATGGGTTTAAAGGGTCTGCATGAACCTACATGACTACTATATATTGTGGGCTCTTAAAAGGAACAGACTGTCTTTCCAATAAAATGTCTTTGGACTTCATTGTTATCGGATTGCCCTGCTGGATCCAGCCATTGGACAGATGGACATTTAAGGCTCTTTATTCAGTTATCACTTTATTGAAGGCCTAACGTATGCATGTACAATATGGAATACACACACAAAAAACTGTTATTTAATTGGAATTGAGGTTGAGTAATATTTGCTAATTGAGAGTGTGGTAACATTTTTCAGAGGAGGTCTTAGGACCTTTCTCTCCTTTAGTACTTGTTTTTGTTGTGATCAAAAGAGCTTTAAGAATTGTGTCATTTTAGTGAAAACTAACTGAATCCCCAGTAATTGAATCCCCAGTTCTTTCATTGGGTTAACAAATTTTCTTGTGCAGAATTCTTGAGTCCAATAATGTAAGCTGTAATAAACCCAGCTATCAGTGAAAACCTGCATTTTAAGAACCCACGTTTATGTATGATCAGTAATTCAAGAATTTGTTTTATTTTAAACAATTTCATATAACAATTAGAAGTAGTATGCAAAATTATCATAAAAGATACAAGACTTAATACATATTTACAAGCTTAAAAATAGTTACTCTTGTGGTTGACAAAACTGTCACTTTCCTAAATGAGCATGATACAGCAAAGTAATGGTGGAGCCATTGTTTTCATATTCAGCCTAAATTGTCCATTAACAGTAAACAACTATGCAGTGATTTCTTTCTTATGCCCAGTAACATGTGAGGCTTAAGTTAAAGCACACATTTGAAATTGAAATTCCTTAGCATCTCACAATTGGAGGTATCAGGTTGTAGGCCGAAATTTGGATGTAATGAGTAAAAATATGTTTTAGTTGGAGTATCAAATTTTTACTGAATGCTCAAGGTGTACATGGTAACCCAGGATCTTGAGCCAAATCCATTTTTAAAAAACAAAACCATGGGAATATCTTTATGCTGGATCAAGCTAAGTCATCAAAATGAACTATTGTTAAGGTTAATGTTGGGGTCCTTGACTTGGCTAAGGCATCAGGGTGAGTCCGTCCATAAAAGTATCCAGTAGTGGGAGTTCCCCAGTAGTGCGTTGCTTATGGAACTAAAGAAACTCACCTGAGCATCCTGGATCTGTTTTTAACAGTAGACAAAAAAAGATTTGCTTGCCTAGCAAAACAAATTAGACATTTTTCCAAAATGTACCTGGATAAGTCATCAGTAAAATTTCAGTAAAAGTTTAGAGTAGGAATGTACATGGCCGCTTTCACTTTAAAATAGCATCACGTTTAAATAACATTAACAAGTTAAACAGTAAGATCCTAAGCATTGAATTTCATTGAAAGCTAAACTTCTGAAGAGAAGGGTGTTAGGCAAAGATGATGTCTCATCCTAAAAAGAGAGGCAGCAGGAGATGTTTACATCTGTTTCCAATGCCTGACTACAGAGTTGACGATATTAATTAAAGTCGAAATTTTAGCAAAAAAAAAGCAAAAAGGAATATATTTTCAATACATGATAAGACCCAAACAGGAAGGACTAAGTTTTTTAATCACTCAATTTTGAAGTATCTTAGTTGTAGGAAAAAGGAAGAATTTGAGTTGAACAGTGGTTGGTTTTGTGTCCACAATAGATGTTAAGAGCTCATTAGGTTTCTTTTTCAAAAATAAATTGCACAAGCAGCAATCAACACCTTGGAGGGGACTCAAGGGAACCCTTTCCTCAGGGCTTTATTTTTCACCATGGTAAATTTACTAATGAAAACTTGCGCAAAATGTGG
This sequence comes from Oryx dammah, assembly GCF_014754425.2. NCBI lineage: Eukaryota > Metazoa > Chordata > Mammalia > Artiodactyla > Bovidae > Oryx > Oryx dammah. The sequence continues at coordinate 76,126,544 of NW_024070203.1, forward strand.
ATCAACCATGTAATGGTACGTTTTCACAGTGGAGGGGAGCGGTTCCACAGCCACCACAGGGCATGATGTCTGCACGGACGAGCAGCCGGGGCCCAGGTGACAAGAGGTCTTTGTGATGTAGTCCACAAGTCTGTTATACTGTTGCTCTGACAGTCTCTCTCGAACTCCATCCACCTGCGACCCAAAAGAAGTTTTCAGTTGCCAAGCCCTCTTAAGGACACTTCCATAACAAGATTATTCCTTCTCTTGCCTTGATACACTGGATGTTGTGCCTTTTAGGTTATCTAATAAAGCCACTGAATAAGCATTTGGTGTTGTGTAAAAGTCCCATGTTTGACGATTTGGAAATATCTTACTCTTAACTCTTAAAAACATCTGTCACTGCTCTCTGCTAGCCTAGTCCAGGAACAAAGTATCTTTCCTCTGTTTCAATCTAATCAACATTAAACCCTGAGATAAAAGCTCTGCTTGTCTCTGGAAACCTCTCCAGACAGAACCTCTTTACCTCTTTCAAACCAGTGGCTTTGGACAGAGCATTAAGAAAACAAATACCTTTTGAACTGTAACATTTTCTGCTTTATAAATATTAGGATTTAAAGCCAGAGAAAATGAAAAAAAAAAAAAAAACTGGGCAGAGGAAGGGGAAGATTTTATGGAGAAGAGGGAGGATGCAAAGGACATTCATGGTCCGTCAGTGTCTGGCGCGTCTTCTGTGGAGCTCAAATAGAAGAACTGATGCGCTTCCCAAACTCTTGAGGGAGATTTTCTCAGGAAGTACCCATCAGAGGCGAGTGGAGCTATAAATGCCCCCCATCCTGGAATTCTGTAGCTGTCTATTGTGTAAATCAAGTGGAGTGGGACGTTTCCAGTAAGCCACTGGTCTCTGGGAATCAGGTAGCCACTGACCTCTCCATGGCCTTTACCTACCAAATGTTGGCAAGACTACTATGGAAGACTTATAAACATTTCAATGACTTCTGAGTTCTTGAAATAGTAGTAAAGAAGGTATATGTTTCTGTGTAGGGCACAGAGACAGTGCAGCCAAGGATGTCTTACAGGCGGCAGAAAGCCAGTGGGGTGGTAAAGAGGGCTGCCTGCCAGAAAAATAAGGAGGGCGTCCATCAGAGTGCAGTCTCATATTTTTAAGTTTGGGAAAGAAAATAAAGGCTCCCAAAGATTCACTGACAGATGAAAGCTGTGCACCACCAGGCAAAAGCCAGAACTCTGATGATATCATTTGATGGGGTCAGGATTCAGCTGGAAAGCTTTGAATACACAAGAGTCTTAATTGCTCCTCCTGAACAGCAGCACAGGAAAACCTGTGTTGTGAAAGGAACATGGCCAAGAAATAAATTGACCTTCTGACTCATTTTGAGCCTCTCATAAGGGATTTCAGTCATGTGCCAGGCATATTAAGCAATTATTACCCTAAAAATGGCTGCATTTAAGAAAAGCAAATGCTGATTAAAAAAAAAAAATCCTGCCGTATTTGAATATACTGAATGATGTCATCTACAAATTGCTTCCAAAATCAAAGGAGCTATGTTTGCTAGCATCTAGAGCAAAATCCCAGAAAAACCATTTCATGTAAAGATTTTAAAACACTATTCTTTAGTTTTCACTGGAAGACAGTGGGTAGGCTTCCCAGCCGGGCTTTAAGCCCGAGGCTTAGGTTGGGCGTGGCCACTGAGGAAAAGGCGCTGTCAGGCAGCACTGCTGAGGGACCCCCACTCCCATTTTGGAAAGACTGGATTAGAGCATTAGTAACAAAGCATCTACTGTCTCCAAAACATTTTGGGGGGCATTTTTGTTCTGCAGCCTGGGTCTCCATTGGAGTGAGTGGGGGAGGGGAGGGTTTGGACACAGGATTAACAGGGCAGTTTTTGTTTGTTAATAAGGAGTTGGGGTTAGAGGTAAAGGGTGAGAAAGTGGAATTTAGAGGCGGAAGGGTTGCAAATCTGCTGGTCTGCCCAGTGCCTCCTGCTGCTGTGGAAGCTGCCCTGCAGTGTTCTGCTCCCAGTCATCTCTTCCTGCCTCTATTGCAGCCATCCCTTCACCCTGACCCCTTCATCCTGAGCACCCTTGGGAAACGAGTGGTGACTCCACGAGCCATCTCAGTAACCCCCAGGGAAGCTGAGGTGTGTTCCCCTCCAGCTACAATTCCCCACAGTACCCTCCTCAAGCAGAAAAGCCAAAGAGAAGGGTCACAGCAAATGCTGATTCTCTAGTCTCAATAGTTTAAGATCTGAAATAGTTCCCAAGCAACTGAGGAATACCGATGGTCACGATACTCCTCAAGGCTTTGGAAGTTTCTCGTTAAGGACCAGGGACTTGAAGATAATGATACTATCCCTTGCCAAGGCCTGTAGCCAGATTATTGCTGCTTTATTGTCAACTGGATCAGAAGATTTTGGCAGATCTAATAAAGTCAGGCTGGACATCTGACCTCTGTTTATTCCCAGAAAGTCATCAACTCGAACCAGCAATGTAGTCTTAGTGCCAAGCCCCTGCTTAAAGCCTGACTGATTATGATCCAAGAAACTAGAGAAATCTCAGAGTTGTTGTCGTTGGCTGCCTTCCATCTTCTCAGATAATTTTACCCAAACAGTGGTGTGAGGGAGACGCAGGCTCCCATACCAGGAAGAACATAATGAAAGAAGGAATCAGGCAGGACCTGCCAGAGGCAAGGTTTGTTGGCCTTTCTGGGAGCTACTTAGACCCTAAGTTAGGACAGGCAGGTTCCTCTTAACCTCTGATCCAACCCCAATCTAGCTGTGTGGGAAAAGATGTCCGTTTCTGAGGTCCACTCTCGGGGCCCCAAGGGTCAGGCCATCAGCAGGGGGGCAGGGCAGGGGCAGGGCAGGGCAGGGGCAGGGTTCCAGTGGGTGCGTGTGCTCACCCTGGTCTGGACGGCAGGAAGCCCGCGATCATCTCTGATCCCCGACACCCAGAATGCACCCCCTCCCAGCCGTCGTGTGGCCAAGGAGACTGCCCCCGGAGCCTGGGCAGTGTCCCCAGGAGGTACCGTGTAGTGCTCAGGGGGTGGGAAATGTCCCACGGCCAAGGGGACACAGCCGCATGGAAGACAGAGCAGGGGGTGGGAGAGAGCTGGAGACAAAAAGTTTGAGCCCGAGCTCAGGAGCTGGGGCTGAGGGAGGCGGTTCCTGTGCTTGTCCCACGTGTGATGCCCCTTGCTCCTGGGTGGCCCTCTCTCTCGGCCCTGCTGGAGGGACCGGCTGCAGCACTCCCAGGCCACGCGCAGACTCGGGCCTGCCCTGTGGACTTCAGACCCGCTCACTCTGGAGCTCCCGCACCCCAGCCCCACACGACTGACCTTGGACTCTTGGGTGGCTAAGCCCCAGCGGCGAGTCCACTGGCCTCCTGCCGCCCCTGGCCCTGGCAGCCCTCCTGGTCTCCGGCGCCCACCGCAGAGGCTGCCGGCTCACAGACACCCGGTACCTGCGGTCACCCCGGGTCTCAACGCTGCCGGCAGCTAACCCCGGGCACCCTGCTGTCGAAAGGTACCTCTGCGTCACAGGCCACTCTGGGCTGCTTGAGCTGCACGACGAGCAGGCTGCTCTGCTCGCGGTCCTGTGCGCAGTCGATCTCCGTGACCGGGAAGGCCTGCTGCTGGGTGTCCTCGCTGACGCTCACCACGAAGAGCACGTCTGACGTCAGCAGCAGGCAGCCCTCGTGCTCCTGGCCCGAGCCCCTCACCAGAACAACCTCCAGGGCCATGTGCACTTCCGGTCTGCCCAGAGACTGGAGCATCTTCCTGCGTCAGAGGAGAAAGGTGAGGCCACAGCCAGCTTGGGAGAGACGCTCACCTCTCAGGGCTCACGGTTTAAACCAAAGCGAGGGCCCTCACCAATCATCCTGTCATTTTGAAATGTGTAATTGTCACTTTAATTCTGATTCTGGTCAACTGAACCCAGCTCCTGAAGACAAAGGTACCCCTTGGTTTGGTGAGTCTTCTTCCCCCCCGTCAGAAATGTCGCCCCTAATGAGGACACAGATGACCTCAGGCCTATCGCGGGCCCTGGCACCTCTGCCAGTGGACATCCTGCCCTGAGTGGGACATGGGGACGGCTGTTCTGCTGCCAGCCCAGAGCTGTGGACCAGCAGCCTTCCCTGAAAACAGCTGCTCCTCGTGGGCTCCCCTGGAAGGGTGGCCCGTTAGCTTGAGAGGAAGCCAGGCCCTGTTAACATACGATGCACGTGTGCAGCTGAACCAGCCTCCAGATAATCTTACCAGACGTATTTGACGTGGCTGTTTGGAGCCTGGTCAGCGTGCAGATCACTTGGCTGATAGCGCTGTTTGGGAAGCTGAGAAAGTCCAGCTCCATGTAAAATACCTGTAGTAAGAAAAGTAAGGGGGTTTTACTAGTTGTTTTCTGGAAAACAGCTTCATGCTACAGTGATGTCATTTGCTCAGAGCCATCTATAAAACGCTACAGATCCAAAATGATGTCACATCTCTGGAAGCAAGTGTATAGATAATCATTAAACATTGCAATGCTCTTAACCCGAGTGATCTTATATTAGCTGCAAGCTGAAATATGAATGAGCTACAGTCCAAGTATAGGCGGGCAATTAGAGGAAGCATAATGCTCCTGGGAATAGTCAGGCCTGAGCAATAGCTTGCACATCATTTACAGTTGATGTGACACAAAAGTCAAGACTGTTAGTTGACTTCCTTGCTTAATACTACAATATGTCTGTATCTGCAGTGTGGCTGGTCAAATAAAAAATACAACGCACAGAGATGCACACGAAGGCACGTGGTTTGCCTAGATACAGTATTTAAATGACAGTCCAGCTGTTAGACATGAATCCATATATATTTATGAGCGCTCGTGGGGCCTCTGGTTTATTACACGCTCTCCCTGGTGCCAGCACCAAACGAGGGCACCCAGCGGCAGCCACGCAGTCCTCCAGAGACGCTCCGGAACCAGAGATGGTACAGCCTGTGTGCTTTCTGAAGGCCTGTAAATGTTTATAAACGAGGCACAGTCATTAGACCAAGAGTTAGTGGTTTGTAAAACCTTCAGAGCGGTAATAAAACTTTTATAAGAATGATGGAAACCAATGAGGCCATGTGAAGCTCTGCTCCGAGATGGTCTTACATAAAGGAGAAACCCCACAGCCTTGGGAAACGCGCAGTGAGGGACAAAGGCGCTTTCAAGACCAGAGGAATTTATGAAGTCTAAGTTGACTTTATCATCTTGCTGCCGTCCATGGCAAAAGGAATACTGTTTCTGTGAATGTGTAAGTATTTGATAAGGGAGCGTTTAACTTTGTCCAGTTATGAGTTGTGGCAGTACTTTTTGTCAGTTTCCCTGTGAGTGAAAATGTCATTCACGGAAGGAGAGAGAGGCAGGCGTGAGGGGGAGGAGGCGAGGGGAAGGGGAGGGAACACGTGTTCCTGTCTGTGTGGTCTCCTAAAGGAGCCGCTGCGGATGGCTGCCTGAGCGCGGGCATTCTTCCCGCTCACTTCCTCTCAGACACGGGTTTTATGCCCTAATCTGGCTGCCTCTTGTCAGATCTAGCGAGGCGCAGAGCCGCAGTCAAATGTACCCCGCGGACTCTATGGCCAGATGCAGTTACGCATGCAGAGCGCCTGCCCATCGCTCGTGGTGCCAGCCAGCCACCACTTCATGACCAAAATGATACCAATTGTAGGCACAAAGGTAACAATCCCAGAGTCCCTGGCGGTCCTGCTGTTAGGACTCTGTGCTTTCACTGCAAGGGCAAGTGTTCAATCCCTGGTCAAGGAACTAAGGAAGATGCTATAAGCCTTGTTGCTGCTGCTGCTGCTAAATCACTTCAGTCGTGTCCAACTCTGTGTGACCCCATAGACGGCAGCCCACCAGGCTCCCCCGTCCCTGGGATTCTCCAGGCAAGAACCCTGGAGTGGGTTGCCATTTCCTTCTCCAATGCGTGAAAGTGAAAAGGGAAAGTGAAGTCACTCAGTCATGTCCGACTGTTCGCGACCCCATGGACGGCAGCCCACCAGGCTCCTCCGTCCATGGGATTTTCCAGACAAGAGTGCTGGAGTGGGGTGCCATTGCCTTCTCCACTATAAGCCTTGTGGTGAGGCAAAAAAAAAAAAAAAAAGTAATTCCAGTTACCTATTTGAGGAGAAGGGGACGACAGAGGATGAGATGGTTGGATAGCATCACTGACTCAATGGACATGAGTTTGAGTAAACTGGCAGTTGGTGATGGACAGGGAGGCCTCGCAGAGTCGGACAGGACTGAGTGACTGAACTGATTGACTGACTGTCACCACTTTGCAGTAACTCACACTGCAGACCTGCTGACACTTATTTTCACAAGCAAATGTCAGTGTCTTCAAGGTAAAGTACCGTATTTATTGTAGTATCTATGCATTTAATTCATTTTTAAAAGACTTCTTTTTTTAATATTGGATGATTAGATAGCATCACCAACTCAATGGACATGAATTTGAGCAAACTCTGGAGATAGTGGAGGACAGAGGAGCCTGGCATGCTGCAGTCCATGGGGTCACGAAGAGTCAGACGTGACTTAGTGACGGAACAACTATTTATGTAAAGTCAGTTAATGTGCTCTGCCCAGAATGCAGAAAATTAGCACAGGAAGGGGCGCTTCCTTTCCCACACCCCCACTGTGTGCGCACAGCTTTGTGGAGAGCCCGGGCACCATCCCAAGGCGGCAGTTCCACGAGCCTGGGTTCTCCACACCAGTCTGCTCTGGGAATGGTTTTCAGTGCAGATGATGCGCCTTTGCTGACCTTGGCCGGGAGACCGGGCCTGGCTGCAACAGCAACAGAGTCTGATGGCGAGAAAGCCATGCCTGGGGCCAAGCTGCACGGGCAATGTGCATGCATCCACCGACACATGCGTGCTCTTTCATTCTCCAAATTCACAGGCATTGTTTTTTACAGATAACCTTCCTGCTTTAGGACCTATTTTTTTCTTTCAAATTGCTCACCAGAAAAAGTCAGTCTACTCTCTGCTTTGATATATTCAACTGTCCTCAACCTCTAAGTTGTTATTTTTCATTAAAGCCTGCTTTGTTAAATGACTATGAAAAGATCCCATGACACATATACACTGAAATTACTAATTGATTTCCTAGCTCTATAATTTTATCATAATTTATTAGTAATAGTCCAATTTTACCCTTTGTGTAAACAAGCCTAAGGAGGTAAGGGAAAGAACTATTATTTCTAGCTTTATCTATTTTATTTTTCACTCCTTGGTCATGTGAGTGGCTAGATTATCTTAGGGAAACCTTGGTATAGTAATGCAAAGTAACCAGTGGTGTCCGAGTTGGCCAGTTCTCCAGGACTCACCATAGCCAGTCTGTGACACCAGCTCAGCAGCCCCTCCGATGGGCTTCGTGAACACCCCCATGATTCCTTTCCCCACACCGGAGATAACACCCTTGGCCTTGTGTCCTGCTGAAGCTTGAGCCTCCGATGTTTTCTGGAAGTTTTGCATTGGCTGATCAACTATACCAGCAATTGCACCTGAAACATAACGAAAGCCTGGGTAAGGACTGAGGCGTGAAATCCTGAGAAAGTGAAAGCTTTCAATCTGGAACAGTTTTGTTTGGATTGAAAATGAAACCCCACCCTCATTATAAAGCTCTCTACCATGCATTCATTTACCCTTTATCTAAGGACACTGAGGCTATTAGACATTTATTATTGCAGTATCTTCATCAAAACACGATGTTCTGACTAGGTTTGCCCCAACACAGCCAGGATCTATGAAGTTTAGTTTAGAATTTAATAAACATGCCGGACTATTTCCAAGCGCACCCCATACACCTTTCTCCAGAAATCAAGCAACACAGTTTAGAGAAAAGCATGAACAATTCCTTAGGAGAGTGAGCCGAATACTTTTTCACTGAATCTGGGGATGAAAAAACTGAAAAGGGTGAGCCTCTTTCTTGTTTGCTCTTTTAGTAAGAATAAGAGCAATTGTTTAATATAGTGAAGTGAGTGAAGTGAGCTCGCTCAGTCGTGTCCAACTCTGCGACCCCATAGACTGTAGCCCACCAGGCTCTTCCATCCATGGGATTCTCCAGGCAAGTATACTGGAGTGGGTTGCCATTTCCTTCTCCAGGGGAACTTCCCGACCCAGGGATCAAACCTGGGTCTCCCGCATTGCAGGCAGGCGCTTTACCCTCTGAGCCACCGGGGAAGCCCATTTAATATAACAATATTAATATATTAAGAATTATATGAGTAATTATTGATATAGTAATAATTATTTCGATTACAGTAAATCTGTCTCAAGGGCTTACTATATGCTAAGGGCTTACTTGTAGAAGATAATTAATTCTCACAATCCTCAGGAGTCATGGTTTTTATCCTCAGCTCCTAGACAAGGCCGCCGAAGCACAGGGAGGTTAAGGAGTTTTCCCAAGGTCACACAGCTGTCCCGTGCTTGCGCCAGGATTTGAGTCTAGGGAGTCAGAGTCACAGCCTCATTCTTAACCACCAAGCTAGTCACTGATCCTGTTTATAAAACAAGCTTCTCTCCTTGACCAGTCTTGGAAAAATCTTTTCTCTCACTTCAGCTGAGGGTTGGCCACTTATCTCTTCACTTGAGAACAGCTAGAAGCCCAGAGCTCAGGCTGTCTGCTCTGGCAGCTTTCCTGGGGGCAGCCGGGCAGGCCTGGAGCTGGCGTGTGACTCCCTTGGCCTCTGTGGGTCCCCTCCTTGCTCCTCTCACTCTGAGGGACCAGGGGTGAGTTTGAATAAAGGCCTCAAAAGTCCAGATTTTTCTGCCACAACGGAGTGAAGGGTTCCCTACCCCAGCAAGAGGTAAAAATTTCATTACAATTCTTGACAGAACTCTGTTTTCAACTCAAACCTGCTAGCATTAATGAAAATGCACTGTTTCTGGGTGGAAATTTTAGCTCATGTCAAATCCCATTATTCCAAATGCCACTAATTCAAAGTCTCCTGGGTAAAGGGAGATTTCCAGGTCTCAGTTAATGACCTGCTAATTTCAAGTCATATTCCATTCAACAAAATCCAGTGAAACAAAGAGGCCAGTTCCTTTGCGTCAGTTGTACAGGGAACATTCTTCATGGATTCCACTCTTCTAAATTTTGACAGCACCATTTAGGTTTATGTATTGACAGATTAACAGTGACCTGAAGCGAAGGGTCTGTTTCCCAGCCTAGGCCACGGCTTCCCAAACCTCTTTTACACACGAGGCTGGAAGCAGGGGAGGCTGCTCACGGTTGGCCTGGGCCACCCTGGCGGTCTCGGGGCCTGGGCTGGGAGCTCGCCCCGCGTCTTCAGTCTGAGGAATCTGAGGTTCTGTTCCCCATCTATGAGGTCAGGAGTCAGGGCAGCTGGGAAGTATTAACGGAACCGGCTGTACTGGGAGGGGCAAGAACTCTGGGGTCTTCTCTTCAAATCATCTCACAGCAGGCAGTTCAAAGCGAAAAGCATCATATCAAAGAATATAGCCTTTGTGATATTACTTCCTGATTTCTTTGAAAGATGCCCATGCTGAGAGCAGAAAAGGTGGGGTAAATAATAACAAATTCACTATTAAATTAATTGCCTTTCTGCATTTCTCTGGTAGAAATGTCTTTTCTCAGGTGCAGAGTTCCATTAAGACTATTAAAACTGAGTTAGGAGGAGGGCACGTGAAAATCTCCCATTTTCCTTTAACATGCCAGGCCTGTGCCTGGGGCAGCACCCACCCCAGGCTCTGACCTCCACCTGCCTAAGTGCAGACAGGAACCGCAGTGAGGCTCCCCTCTGATCCTCCACTTTCTCTAGCCACCGGTCGCAGTGAAGGCTGTTACCAGGGCTTTGATAGATAAACTCTTCCGGCTGCCTCCGAAGTGGGAAGCCTGAACACTGTGACAGGTGTTAGATCCTAAGAGGCAGAGGAGGAGCTGCGGGGCCCAGGGGCCCAGGTGGGACGCTGGCCCGATGCACACACAGGGCCCAGGTGCCTGAGACCCCAGCCCCGCCCGCAAAGCAGCTCTCAAAGAGGCAGAGGGCTCTCTTGGTAAGCCTAACCCAGCCAAATCCCACCACCGGTAAAGAATTTACTGCCGTATACTCCAACTCTGCTCTGAGGCTTTAGGTAGTGGAAATGGATCCCAAAACTTGTCCGCTGGCATCAGGCCATGGAGGGCAGCCACGTGGAGCTGGCTGTGATGTGATGAGGTGAAGAGGGGAGGGGAGGGGGCTTCCAGGGACCCTTCCTGTGCCGGCCAGCCTGGCTTCGCTTTCTCCTTTTCTTTCATTGTCATGCCGCGTGGCCTGTGGGACCTTAGTTCCCCAACCAAGGATCGAACTCATGCCCTCACGTGGGAGGGACGTGCAGAGGCCTAACCACTGGACCACTGGTTCCAGATGTGTTTCCTTTCCTGCCCTTCCTTCGCTGGAAGAGGGGGGCTTGCTCTGTGAAGCAAGGGAACGAAAAGGCTCTCCTCACCCGTTCTGTGACTCGCTCAGCTTTAGGCTGGGTCACTATCTATCGATGTTCTGCCTGTGTGGCTGTTCCAGTGCTGCCGTGTTGCATGCTGTAATTTTATTTTGGGCTTTTTTGTTTTTAATCACGATGGTGGAGGCACAGGCTGTGACACCGCTCCAAAGCTCACCGTTCCAGGGACAAACAAGCCCCACAGAGTGTATTGGGCATCCCAGCTTGAGGCTCGCTTGTTTTTGACCAAAACAGATCAGCAAACCGAGAAGGAAGCACGCTCGTTGTTCTGAAACTCCCTTCTAACTGGAACACAGGGTGCTGATGGCTGAGGGCGGCACCAGGGGGACCGCGGCCAGCGCTTCTGGGTGCCCACGTCCTGACTCACCTGGTGGAGGCGTGTGGCTGGGATTCTGAACGTCATCCCAAGAGTGGCCGTGGAGACGGGACGTGGCTGCTGGGAAATCCAGCAACTAACTTGTCTTAAGTCAGAGAAGGGAGTTCTGACAGCCTGCCTTTGGTATTCATGAGAGAGAAGTCCCATCTGGGAGGTAATGTGCCCGTAAGTGCCACACGGAGCTCATATCCGCTCTCAGCAGGCTCCAGGCCGTAGTAGAAAGTGAGGCTCTCTGGGGAACAGAGCTGGTAAGTGCAGGCAAGCCTGACGCCAACTATGCAGGCTGGACAGAGCTCTTCCAAAAGCCACTGCTTTCTGAAAACAGTTGTAGACCTCCTCCAGGAGCTTCGGTGGCATCCCTCTCTAGGCCATCACTTCCTCACTGACCCGGGGCAATTGGCCTGGCCAGGCAGCTATAGATGTCCTTGGATTTTTTCAAGAGCCTCATAAGACTCCACAGTGTCCTCATGAGGGCTGAGCTGAGTCAAGAAGGCCCATCAAACTCATAAACATTTGGGGGAAATGTGTTTTTCCTACTCTGCAACTTTCAGTTGTTCAGTCTCCCCACATCCTGATTGTTTCCAGGCTTGGAGTCCTTCAGGGTGGGTGACATGTGGAAAGACCCAGGCTCTTGTCCCGCCTGGATGCATGACCTGGGCAAGTCACCTAACCTCATCCACATCTAGGGTTTGAAGACCAGACAAGAGGACTCATGTGGAAGTGTTATTTAAATATATTTTTTACTAACGAGGTCATTTATGTTTACATCTTATAAAGCAAGAAACTGAGGAACTAGCTATTATATATAAACAGCTCCAACGTCAGCTGGGCACTTACTGGCATGCGGCAGTTGTATACACCATTTCTGGGGATGTATTACGTGGTGACAAACCCATCCTTTCCCAGGGGAGGAAAGTATAGATTGGTTGTAGCCTCCCTTTTTTCTTCCTGCCATACATCAAGGACCAGATGTTTTGAGATGATCATGTGGGATACAGTTATTGAACTCTTCCAAGAAAGGAAGCTGGCTGGGTCAACTTTAGTCTGAAGAGCACAGAAATGGACACATTGCTCATGGCATGTTGCTGGGAGCAGAGCTCCCGGGTGCCCGGGGTCAGGCCACTGCTGGCGGGTGCAATCAGGTTCACATCATTCCCAGAACTCCTCGGTTTGTGGAAATTAGATTCTGAAAGACTCCATGAGCCTACTGCAATTTCCATAGACGGCCTAAATGATTCCCTTCCATGGAGGAGTGTGTACAAAACATGATGACTATAGCAAAGTTCAAAGGTTTGGGATTGTCTATCCTGGTTAATAATAGGAGCTATGCTCCAAAGGGTGACGTCACAAAGGCAGAATCACAGCTCCCCACGTAAGTGATTTCTACCACCCGGCACAGTCTCAGATAGTGGAAAATGGGGAGTGGGTGTGGGCGTTTCTGGGTGGGAAGAGCCCAGATCAGCCAAGATGGAAACAGCCACATGCCAGCCAGCTCAGGTCTCCTCTGCTGAGTGCCTCGGTCCAAGAAGATCCTGGACAGTGAGGAGGAAGCACTCCTGCCCACAGCAGAGGGCATGCAAGGTCACAGTTCTTAGCAGAAAGAGGTCCCACGGTTGCCAGATAACGACCCGAGGCCTCCACGGTAATCTCACAGTCACTTCCTATGGTCACAGCAACCGGACTAAAGCTAAAGCCAAGACACCCCAGCCACTGGTCAGATGGCTCTCTCTGCTGGGACACTCGCTGAAACCAGACGGCCCTTCTCGTTCCCTTGCTACCATAATATAATGAAGGTGCTGCTGACCAAACATGGATGCTGCGTCTGGCGTGCAACAGACCACCACTACTTCTGGTAACGGCATAGTCATTTCCAGCCCACATTTACAAAAGAGAAGCCCTGAGGTCACAAAGATAGGGACCTGGAACCCGAGCCTCAGGGTTGCTGACTCCTGAGGACCATGCCCCCCTCCCCACCGTCCCCCCACCTACACCAGCAGCGAGGGGTTTGCTCCTTAAGCAGCTGCTCCACCCCAGGTCCCCATTCCCACACGTTATCACCCGGCCATGCCCCACATCCCTGCAGGTTCCTTAGGACTTAAACAATTTCTGGTAACTGCACCTGAACTTGAAACATCTCACTGCTTCCTGTCAGAACCTCACTCAGCTGGCTGCTGTGAGAGGAGGGCTTGTGTACAGAACTGCAGCCTGGAGAGAGGGCAGGTCCTTTCAAGCACATTGTTTCTGACCTTTGCTCTCCCTGCTTTGGGCCTCTTTGATCTCCCAGAGATGCAAACTCCTTCAGATGCTTGGCGGGCAGGCGGCCAAGCAACACAGTTTTAAATTCCTTTGCAAACAAATAAACAGAAGATACCCTTGAAAATCCTGCTCTGCAAAATTTCAGCTCTGAAGCTTCCTTTTTTTATAGATTTTTTTTTTTTTTCCCAGAGCAACTTGTTTTTCAAACGTTTGTAATATTTGGAAATACCCAGAGCAGTCTTACCCTCTCCGTGTACCATCTGGCTGCTGGACAAACGGCAATTATTCAGAAAAATAAAAGGAAAGAGTGGGCTCCTCACTGAAGTTTACATGACATTTGCACATGGCTCAAGTGTTTCCCAAACAAAAGCAGGCGATTCGATTGCTGATTGCCCTATCTGAGGGCAAGACGCGGTGCGGGGACCCTCCCGGGTGAATGACGCCTTAAGGATGCCACGAGGGGGCAGAGAGGAGGCGGCGGGAGAGGCGACTCCCACCAGCGCGCGGAAGGGAGGGGTCCAGGCCCCAGGATGGCCCTGCGCAGCCACACCGGGATCAGCGTGGGGACCAGGCTGCGGGCCTCGTCTCAGCCTCAGCTTCGTCTGCAGGAAGGCGGAAGGGCCACACCACCCCCGCCTCAGCAGGGCCCCGAGCAGACGCCCGAGCGCCCCCGCCCCCGCCCCGGCCCCTTACCGAGCAGACTGATGCCCAGCCGGGACAGGCCCTGCCGGAGCCCCTCGCCCAGGCTTTCCGGGAGCTGCCGCCGCCACTCCTCCTGCCGGTTGTAGTGCTCCTCGTCCAGCGACAGCCGGTCCATGTTCCGGGCCAGGCTCGTGGCCAGGTTGGTGATGGACGTGAGGGTACCTGAAGACACAGAGGCATGTGCGTTTGGGGTCCTGGTCACATGGGTGCCGGCCCCAGTGGAGGGGTCCCCGGAGCGCTGCGGGCGAGCGGAGTCCACAGCAGCCTTCTGGCCTCGCCCGCGGACAGTGAGGGCGGCTTCCCCCTGGGCAGGCTGAGGCCGCGGCCTTCGGAAAATGAGGTGAGGTGAACACTTGCTGAGGAAAGGTGATACACAGCCCTCACAGAGGATAGGATTAGACCCTCCCTCACCAGAAGAATGCCTGCAGTCTCACACAGAGCTATCATGCACTCATCTGACCGTCAGGGCTTGGCTACAATAGTTTTGAAGTCCTCAGGGAGGCCCGGTTTTTTGAAGGTTGCAATTTGCCGGCTCTCATTTGAAAGGGTAAGGTTATGTTGCTGAATTTTAAACAGATTGTAAAGGAATGTTTCCACTTTAGAAGTAAGATCTATTCTTCCCCATTACTCTAGTCATAGTAAAGGAAGACACTCAACTTTATCATTTGACAGTCAGGAAATAATTATTATGCCACAGAGAATATGTGTGATTTTGATATTCAGGCTATGAGCTGGAAAAAAAAAAAAGTGAAGACAATAAAGAGAGTAAGGCATGTGAAAGCCAGGATTCTGTCTGGTTTTCCCAAGAAAGGCTATTTCTGCGTCTTGCTCAAGACAGTCAAGGTCTCCGTGAGCAAAACTGAAAGACATCAACGGACATATCCTGAAGCTAACGAATTAGTTCATCTGTTATTGGATGTCTAGGTTCAAGAAGAAATGGAAGATGTTTTTGCAGCTGCATCTTTACCAGTCATCTGAAAAGAAAAAAAAAAAAAATCCATGCACACACACACAGAAAAACCAAACAGATTTTGCTAAGAGGAAAGAACAAGTGTAAAAAAAATTCAGTGAGTCACTACGCTAAAATTACCACTGGAGTTCGATTTAGCAGGTGTTGGTTGTCTTATTCTAAAATAAAAACAACAGAACCACAAAGATTCAAGTGTCAGGAGTGAGAAATCTGCAGTGACTCACCCGTGGGTTCCTGCGGCTCAGCTCACAGGCCTCCCGGATGACTGGGGGCCCCGGGGGGAGTGGCCCTGTCACTGTCCATGGAATTTGGCTTATTGCTCTTGCTGTTCTCTTGCCAGTCCCCTCTCTATGGATCATGCATTCTCGTATTTCAAGCTCAACTCTTGTTTGAGGCCTTCTAGAGACTTCTATAACCTGCCCACTCATAAGAGAGTTGCAGTACTGTTGACTGTAAAAGGCCTTTTACCGGGCGGGGGGGAGAAGGCCTTTGCCCTGTTTCCCCTGCCTCCCGCTGAGAAGAAAGGGGGACTCAGATGGACCTTGTTAGTTCCCGAGTTACTGCCAACTTGACCAAAATATGGGCAAACAAACACGGATGAAAGGGAAGCATGCTCCTTCCCGAGGTGGGGAGTGGGGGTGGCCGACTGCAGTTTGGCTCCTGTGCCGGATGACGCGTCTGGGCCACAAGGTGGCGCTGTGTACGTGGCGAGCCGGGGGAAAGCTGGCCCGCTCACCTCCCCACCGGCTTCCACTGTCAAAATGTATCCTGCTCCTTAAGAAAGTTATGACAACTGTATCTACATTTATATATATATACATATATATATATATGATGAGGCAACACAGTGTAGGATTTCTGATGTTTAGCAGAAGTCCTGAACACCTTTAATATTTCTGCATTTATCACATGGAATAACAGTTGAGCCAATCCTTGTTTTCCCAATGGGAGGTTTCAAATTCTGAAGTTTCTGAAACATTTTCACACAACTACAGGCAAGCAGTGATCTGTTTAAAACATAAGACGTTATATATGAGCTTTGTTACAAATCCAACGTCTCATTGCCAGCTAACAAGCCAAACAAAGCTAGAGGCAATATTAATTCACGGAGAATGTTTAACACGTTCTCTAAAAAGTAAGCAGGGAAGGAATGAAAATCAGGCCTCATTACCAGGAACCCGAAGAGCTACCTTTGGAAATGTGCTTCACAAATGATGTAGTCCCTCTGGAAACCCCACTCACGAAGGCTCCTGGGCCTCGGGTCAGCCCCTCGTACGGAAGCCTGAAGAAGTCAGCGATGCCGTTCCCGATGCTTCGCACCAGACTCGCCGGGCTGCCAAGGATTTCCAGGGATCCAACCACCCAGCCTGCGAGGGAGACCGGAGGGAAGGGGTGACTGAAACCTTAAATGCAGTACTTTCAACATTTGGGAAAAGTGACCCATTTTCCCTGCAATTCATTTTTCACACTAGAATTGAGAATGTAATAAGCTCCTTTGGAGCAAAATATGGGAAATAACTCATTCACTGTGAATTCATAAATGGCAAACTTTCATACTTTATAAATCAAAGTGATCCTTTTGGCAGCCTCACAAATAGCTTTAATATGACTTCCCTGCCTCCCGTATTCCTGCTAAAAGGGACCCGTGTGCAAGGGGATGACGCTCCCACCGCCTCCAAGCCAAGGCAGCCCCTGGGGCGGCAGGTGTCCGCAGGCTCGGGAGTTCTTCTTAAAGCTCCTTGGTGCAGTGAGGGGCCAGGATGCGGAGGAGGCCAGATGCTAAATGGGGTGCTACAAAGAGGACGCGCAGCTCTGACAGGGACGGAGGAGTTATTTTTAATCTTTCCCAATCCTACCAAGCTGAGCGCTTCCCTTTGGAGTGGAGCTGGAGCCAGAGAAATGTCTCCCCTTCCACCCTGGCTTCAGTTGTGTAAACTCTGGTGACAGGGACATACTGATTAGCTTAGCGAGAGGGGCGTGTTCCCTGAGGGTCCCAGGCGGGGAGCTTGGGATCTGGTTTCCTATTAGAGCTGAGGCTTGCCAGGAAGCCAGCCCGCTTGGCGGCCTGACTGCGGAGCACTTGGCCCTGTGGGAACGTGGCTGAGTGTGGACCCCGGAGCGGCTCCCTGGCTTCGCTCCTGGTCGGGGCTCAGGGCTCTCACTCAGAGGATGCAAGAGGCAGGCAAAGGCCGGGGGCTCAGGAGAGTATGAGTCCAAACACACAGTGTCTTTTGGGAACATGCTGACCTCCCCAGCCTGGGGCTGAGGGCTTTAAGGGGAAGCTGCTGGGCAGGACCCGAGTGGGAGCCGATCCTGCGTCCCCTGCGGCAGGTCCTGGGAGGCCGGGCCTGGGACAGAGGGCCCCCCCAGTCAAGTCACCAACCCCAGAGGGTTGTGAACATGTGGGGGCAAGAGCCAAGCCACAGCCCTCGAGGGTCCCCAGGCCCAGCGCTTTGGAGAGGAACATCCTTACATCTTGAGCCCCCTTCTCTCCTCTGGAACACTAGAAGACAACATCAGGGTTTAGGTGAAAAGAGGGAATTATTTCTAGAAGTTGAGGATTATAAATGGAGGGGCCTCTGCGTGGCCAGGCATTCACCTCACTTACTTCGCCCAGTCACTCTGCAAGCCTTAGTACCTGCCTTCATGTAAATTTAGATTTAGCTAAGGACTGAGCCTCTTCCCAGGCAAAGGGACCATGCCAGGCTCGGGGGACAGGGCCTCATGTGACGTTGTGTCGCCCTGTCGCCAAGCGTCTTGAGGGTGGGCAGGACAAGGAGGGGACTGTGGCTCGATTCTCCCCATCTCCCTGGAGCTTAGAGATACATGGGAGGGCTTCAAGGCCAGGCTTACCCAATTCCAAAGCCCACCCTCCCTCTTCCTGCGAGCCCAGGCCTAACTGAGTAGGCAGGCTACCATGGAAGGTTGTGGAATATTCTTCCTCAGAGGGCCTTCTCCGGATGTAAAGAAACAACAGCTTTCCTTTAGCCTGGAAGAGTTGGAAGGTTCACTTGGAGGCATGAGATTGGACTCGAAACAACTGCCCTTCTCTCCAAAGCTTCCATACCGAGATGAAGAAAGGAGAGTTAGCTACCGCCAAGCAGAGAGCACGCACTGTCCGAGGGGCCTGGTCAGGCCGGCGCAGCGGGGCACAGGGCGCATGGCAGGCAGCCAGCCCCACCTTCCAGCCCACAGCCCGGCCACAGGAAGGTGAGGCAGACAGTCCTGGATCAGGCCACTGTGGATGGGGAGTCCAGGTATGGACCAGAGCTACTTCTCAAGGCCCCGAGCTGGCCAGAGAAGGACCAGAGCACCCGAGGGCATTCTGCCTTTATTTCTCTCCAAAAGCAAATGTATCATTTTGCTTACTGGGTTTGGAGATTTTATTGAAAAAAGGTAACTGTCTGGCTGCCCATAGAGCCAAGCCTTGGAAATAGAGAGGAAGCCCGGGAAATTAGAGAGTCCACACAGTCTCTCCTTTAAATAGGGTCAGTGGTAACTCATTTCTAATCACTTTATTGTTAAAACCTCTATAAGTACTTCCCTAGAAATGAGATCAGGGTATTTCAGCCATTTAATCAAGTCCAATGGGTGAATCCTGACCCAAGTGAGGCAACTTGCCCACTCCCAGGCCAGCCCTTGCTTTCCCAAGAAGGCTAGCACATTCTCTCTGAGACGCTTCTACCCAGGGGTAACCTATCCTCTTCCCATTCCCACTGCTTTCCTCCAGATAATCTTCAGACTGTCTGTAAGGCCTTTAGTGACAGAACTCCCAACAGGCCTAAAAACTTGGCTCTCTAGTGTAGAATTTCTTGTTTCAGCAAATAATGAGACTAGGACAGCAGCTTGGAGAACTTTTAGGTAGATTACCAAAAAATCCAAACAGAATGTTCCTGGGAAAGCTCATGAAAAATGAGAGAGGTCACTTTTAGCACAGAGGCTGCAGGACATGGTTCCCTGGCGGTGGTCACAGCTGGAGTTTCCCTGCCAGCTCACTACTCTGATGGGTGCTCCCACACCTTTGCCCAAGGTGATGACTGGGTGGACGGGAAGCTTACTCCTTCCTAGGCTCCAGACCAGAGCTCTGTAACCTACCTGCCTGCTTCTCATGGGAAAAGCAAAAACTGCCTGAAAGAGTAAAGCTTTTCATATACCTATCTATTAAATTTGAAATGGTAGCTACTTGTTTTAAGATAACTTCTTAGCAAGAGGGAAATCTTTTCTTCCTTGTGGTACAGGCTATGAGAACAACAGTTTCAGGGCAGGGACCTCCTCTGATCTGGCCATCCAGAGTTCTGGGTAGCTATGGATTTCATTCCGCAGAAAATATAATCTTACCAGTATGGCAACAACATGGGTTGGTCGGCCACTGCTACAATGTTGTCTTATCTGGAATGCACTCACCAAGGACAATGTTACCACGTTCTGTCCTGCATTAGTTTTAGAAAGTAAGACCTCCCTGCGTTTTACCAGAAGGGGCTGCGAGACCAGCTCTGGTTGGTTTGTGTTGGTCACCTGGAGTTCATAGCAACGTGAGGAGCCCCATTATCAGACTGAAACCGTTTGAGAGTGAATTTAGGTCAGGAAGGCGAGCTCTGACGCCCATTACCATAGGGAAGCTGGAGACAACCTGGCCTCCAAAACAACCTTCAGCTCACAGTACTCCCCACACCACACTCTGTACACACAGCCAAACACCCCCCGCACACTCTTCCCGCTCAGGTCTGTGGAGAGGCTGAGACACCTACAGCCTTCTCTTTGCCATCTGTCTAGACAGGCAAGGCTGCACTGGGTAGGTAGAAGGCTCTTTATGCATCTGACGAGCACACAAATCCTCTGAATTTCTCACCTAGAGCTATTCATGGGCCGTAATGAAGCAAGTTAACAGCCCAGAACTACATTTCTTTTAGGCCCAGGGGCTGAGAGGGCCTGGGCTGGTCCCGATATAGAGCCTTGTGCCTTCAAGGAGCTGAAAAGGCGCTTGCTAAATGGGAATCAAAATTCTGTTACATAACAGCAAATTTAACGGCTGCTACTGCTTAAGGGTTCATTAAGCGCCACCCTAAATTCAGGGGACTTCACATACTTTCATTGTTTTCTTGTCAGAAATCTTAAAACCCACTTTATGGGTGAGGAAATTGAAATGGGGGAGGTTCAGTAACTTGCCCCCAGCCTCCCAGCCAGCCAGTGGCAGGGTCTGGATTCCAATCCACTGCTGTCTAACTGCTCCTTACCCTCCCATGCTGCTTCCGGGTGTCTTGGAGTCAGGACCACCCTGGAGCCTGTTTCTCGCTCAGGCTCCCTCTGCTGTGTCCTCACCTGCTCTGAAGAGGGCCCCCGCGGCGTAGTGCATGGCCAGGGCGTGGACGAGCTGCCTGGCTGTGGTGAAGATGGGGCCTCTTTCAAACACCGAGAAGGACAGCGGAGTGTGGTCAGAGGCGATGTACAGCTTGAGGGACGCGTGGATGCTGACGAGGAGGTTCACCGGCTGTATCACCAGCTTCCGCAGCTTCACGGGATGCACCAAGGCCCTGGCGTGCTGCCTCACCTGCACGGGCAGCACCTGTCTGCCACCTGCGAGGGCCGTGGGCTGAGCGCCTGGGCTGCTGCTGGGCAGGTAGGTCTCAAACAGAGTTTTGATGTAGTAGACAAACGTGTCTTCCACATATAATCGGGCAGGTTTCAATTCAAAACTGAACTCGTTCACATCGAACAGGACGTCCTTGCCCTCAGTTAAGGTGAGGCAGAGTTTGATAAAGCAGTTTTTCTTGTATTCTTCCAAATCTTCGCTGGATACGAGGAGACTCTGCATCTTGGAGCACTGAGGAGATTCTGGTTTCTCCCCCTGGCAGACCAAGACAGCGAAGTGGAAACTGGACCTGTTGTACAGCTGGTTGTCCAGCTGCAGGTCCCCGCAGCAGCCCTCCACTGAGTAGATGTGAAAGGGGGCGGCCGCCGTCTCTTCCCCAGGGAGGTGGCCAGCCACGGGGGCCATCTGGAGGAAAACGTGGTCCAGTGTGAGCCTCAGAAGCTCGGATGACGCTCCGTGGTGGGTGAGGTCATCAAACACCGCCAGGCTCAACTGAGTGACAAACATTTTAAATGTCACGATCTTCTCCAGAGTTCTGGAGGAGGAAGGGAAGAGAACGTGAGCATCTCTCCTCCACTTTTCTTTTCCTCCCTCCCTCCCTTCCTTAATGTCTTAGTAGATCTTCAATGACGGAGCCTTCTTAGAAACCTCCTGATGTCCCATCAGATTCTCATAAGAAACAAATTAAGAACTGAACTTGCAGTACATCGTGTCTGGACAGCCGGGCACACTCCAGCAGCACCGGGAGATGTTCCCAAAGGGACCATTACAAGCTCTCGTCACACTGCTCCATCGTGTTCCCCTCATCAACACCAGACTTTTATTCCCAAATCCTCTGAGTTCTTTGTGCACTAATTCTCTGTTGTGATCATCACGAGGTGAAAGGTCATAATAAAATAACCAAGATGTCTTATATTGGGAAAAGTAAGAGCAAGCAAGAGAAAGCTTCCCATGAACCCCTGGCATCTCAGGGCGCATGCTCTGCTCTCCCTGTCACATTTAGAGCTGAGCAGCCCGAGCTGCTCCACGAACCCCTCTGTCCTGAGCTAAGCCACAGTGCTCTCACCCTCTTCAAAGTCATCACTCCAGCAACTCACTCCCTCCTACACCATTTCTTCTTCCTTACCAGCAGCTTATAAACATGCTATTATTTCTCTTAAAAAATCCCTCTTGTTAACTAACTCCTCCTCTAGCTACCCTTTTCCTGATCCCCTTCACATAAACACCCCAAAGCACATACACCTCGTCTCCTGTTGCTCACTTTCCATTTTCTCTTAGCCTTGCTCCAGGCAGGCTCTGTCCCACCTCCTCTACCAGAGCAACTCCCATCAGGGACCCCAAGGGACTTCCTTGTTGCTAAATTGAAAAATGGGCTTGAAGTCTGTGACTCACGCCCCCTACTGTGGCATTCGAGCGGATAATTCCCTCCTTCTGGAAATCCCTTCTTGGCCCGTCTGCTCTCAGCTTTTGTATGTCTCATCACTCATCACCTATGGGACTCCCTCCTCTTAAAGGTCAGGTGCCCAAGCTTCAGCCCCTGGCCCTCTTCTCTCCCCATCTCCACTCACTCCCCTTGGAGGGCTTCATCTGGGCCCGAGGCTTGGCATCTATATGCTGATGACTTCTACAGTCACACGTTCAGCCTAGAACTCCCTGTGAGCGAGGATCTTGCGTTTCTAACTCCCCATCCACACAGGAGTCACTTACAGGTCTCAGACGTCTCAAGGGTCATGTGTGTGGTCATACTCATGATCTTACTCCCGAACCCACAGAACAGTTGTTCTCATCTTAGTTTATGATGACTACATCCTACCAGTTGCTCAGACCAAAACTCTGAGAGTTCTTGATGCCTCTATTTTCAACCCACATCCAATGCATCAAGGAAAATTCCACTGGTTTCTTCTTAAACTGCATCACGAATCTGACCATTTCTTACCACTTTCCCTGACAGTGTGGCCTAAGCCATCAACACCTCTAGTGTGAATAACTGTAACAGTCACCTAACCAGTCTCCTTGCTTCCTCCTTTACCTCTCTAGGCTGCTGTTGCTGCTAAGTCGCTTCAGTCGTGTCCAACCCTGTGCGGCCCCATAGACGGCAGCCCACCAGACTCCCTCGTTCCTGGGATTCTCCAGGCAAGAACACTGGAGTGGGCTGCCATTTCCTTCTCCAATACATGAAAGTGAAAAGTGAAAGGGAAGTCACTCAGTAGTGTCCGACTCTTAACAACCCCATGGACTGCAGCCCACCAGGCTCCTCCATCCATGGAATTTTCCAGGCAAGAGTGCTGGAGTGGGGTGCCAACACTTCTCTGTAGTTCACTTCAAAAAGCATAGGGAACTATATTCAATATTCTGTGACAAACCATAATGGAAAACAATGTGAAAAAGAATATATGTGAAATATATATATATATATATAAACTATACCTCAATAAACTTAAAACAGAAGAAAAGGAGTCATGGTCTTCTAAAAATTTATGTCAAATCAGGTAACTTCTCCATTCAAACAGATCCAATGACTTCCCCGTTTCACTCAGAAGAAAGTGAAGCCCTGCGCAACGTGTGCCCTCCTTCCAGCCATCGCCTGCCTGGCCCCGGGCCCTGGTTCCTCCTAGCTCACCCACTGCACTTGGCCCGCCCTGGCCTAGTCCCTGCTCCTCCAATATGCTGGTACACTGCTTCTGACTTCTGAACTGGCTGTGCCCTTTGTCTGGAGAGTTCTTCCCAGATAATCATATTACTAATATCACCTGGCTGTTTTCAAGTCTTTGCTTAAATGTCAGCTTCTTGGTGAGGCTTACCTATACCAGTTTTTCAAAACTATCCTCTTTCTGTTCCTATACCTGGGTAATTCCTGGTCCCGACCAGGCTTTGTTTTTATTGCTGCAGAACTCCAACCTTCCACTAAACCATAAAATTTCCTTTTTTATTATGTTCGTTCTGTCCTCCCACTGCACACCTATGAGAATGTGATCTCCTCGGGAGCAGAGACTTGGGACTGTTAGGTCACAGGTGAGAATAGCACTGGCATCTAGTAAGCACTTGAGAAATACTTGCTGAACAGATGAATTAAGGAAACACAAGTAAATGCTTAGGTCTTTCTTATTTCTACCACTGAATGCAAGGATTGTTGCTACTGTCACAAACAATGCCCTACTAATGCCCTATATAAAACATTCCTGAAGTTGTGTGGGCTTGAAATCTTGGCTTATGCAATTCAAAATTTAGTCTTTGGTTCTATTATGCTATTAATTTGTTTTTACAAACTCTTCTGGTCAAAGGAAACCGTCTACCCAACCTATTTGCAATATTATAAATTCAAATTAATCATAATATGGCAAGGTCCAAATTAATGAGTTTTTAACCATATATGAAAAGCAAGAGATTTAGAAAAAAATAAAGGGCTTAAACAAATGTATAAAAGTTGATGACACTATATATTTTAAATTAAAATTTAAATAAATTAACTTTCTGATTATAAAATATGTTCTTATAGAAATTAATAAATAGAAAATCATTAAATAATCACTTATAACTGTACATCTATTAACAACTTTGATTCTTTTCTTTCCAGTGTTATTTCTAGGAATGTTTTCTGTATGTATGAGAATGTGTGTGCATTTATGTACTTAAGTGTGAATATGTGTGTGTGTGTACATAATTAGAATATATTTGTATATTCAAATTTATGTTCTGTTTGCTTTATTTTAGATTCATCACATGTATTTTTGTATCCCACTAAAATCCTATAATGGTATATTCTGTGGATATACCATTTTTTGTACAACTATGTATCATCTATTTCCCTGCTGACAGGATCTGTACTCGGAATATTTTGCCATTCTAATTAGCAATGTGATCAAATCTCTCTGTATATCTTTGCCTAGTTCTCTAATTATTTCTTTAACTCTTAAGCTCTTAAACTCTTAAAAGTAGAATTTCCAAGCCAAAGGGGTTTTAAAGCTCTTAATACATACATATTACTAAAGTGCTTTCTAGAAAACAGTAACAATTTACACTTTTAGTAGGACTGTATATGATGGATATGTGTGTTTTCATCACTCAGTCATGTCTGACTCTTTGCAACCCCATGGACTGTAGCCCGCCAGGCTCCTCTGTCCATGGAAATCTCCAGGCAAGAATATTGGAGTGGGTTGCCATTCCCTTTTCCAGGTATATGATGGAACATCATTGTTAATTCAATATGTAATGTCTTATTTAAAGTTTACATTTCTTTGGTTATTTGTGTTTCCACTTCCCAGAATTTTCCGGTTGTGTTTTTTACCCTTATTTAGTTTTAGAAAAGGCAGAGGAACCACCAGAGATCAAATTGCCAACATCTGGTAGATCATCGAAAAAGCAAGAGAGTTCCAGAAAAACATCTATTTCTGCTTTATTGACTATGCCAAAGCCTTTGACTGTGTGGATCACAATGAACTGTGGTTAATTCTGAAAGAGATGGGAATACCAGACCACCTGACCTGCCTCTTGAGAACCTATATGCAGGTCAGGAAGCAACAGTTAGAACTGGACATGGAACAACAGGCTGGTTCCAAATAGGAAAAGGAGTACGTCAAGGCTGTATATTGTCACCCTGCTTATTTAACTTCTATGCAGAGTACATCATGAGAAACGCTGGACTGGAAGAAACACAAGCTGGAATCAAGATTGCCGGGAGAAATATCAATAACCTCAGATATGCAGATGACACCATCCTTATGGCAGAAAGTGAAGAGGAACTAAAAAGCCTCTTGATGAAAGTGAAAGTGGAGAGTAAAAAAGTTGGCTTAAAGCTCAACATTCAGAAAACGAAGATCATGGCATCTGGTCTCATCACTTCATGGGAAATAGATGGGGAAACAGTGGAAACAGTGTCAGACTTTATTTTTGGGGGCTCCAAAATCACTGCAGATGGTGACTGCAGCCATGAAATTAAAAGACACTTAATCCTTGGAAGGAAAGTTATGACCAACCTAGATAGCATATTGAAAAGCAGAGACATTACTTTGCCAACAAAGGTCCATCTAGTCAAGGCTATGGTTTTTCCAGTGGTCATGTATGGATGTGAGAGTTGGACTGTGAAGAAGGCTGAGTGCCGAAGTATTGATGCTTTTGAACTGTGGTGTTGGAGAAGACTCTTGAGAGTCCCTTGGACTGCAAGGAGATCCAACCAGTCCATCCTAAAGGAGATCAGACCTGGGTGTTCTTTGGAGGGAATGATGCTAAAGCTGAAGCTCCAGTATTTTGGCCACCTCATGCGAAGAGTTGATTCACTGGAAAAGACTCTGATGGTGGGAGGGATTGGGGGCAGGAGGAGAAGGGGACGACAGAGGATGGGATGGCTGGATGGCATCACCGACTCGATGGACGTGAGTCTGAGCGAATTCCGGGAGTTGGTGATGGACAGGGAGGCCTGGCATGCTGCGATTCATGGGGTCGCAAAGAGTCAGACAGGACTGAACTGAACTGAACTGAACTGAATTTTTGGAAGGAGGGACTATCGTCATATTATTCCTACTGAATTATAAGAATTCTTTTAAATTAAGGATATTAACTCTGGTTCATATTTACAAAACCTGATGGCAACATTCAGGTTGAAGCGGGAAAATGTGGCTTTACTTTTGCTATAGCTCTAATTGCTCAGTCTAATTACTGATTACTAGGTGGTCATGTGGACAGAGATGCATTAATCTGTATTTCACGCTAATGATAATGTGTAATTCTAAGATGCATGTCTCAGTCTATACATCAGTTCGTTAAACTTACCAGAGAAGAACTGGAAGGCGTACCCATGGAAGATGATATACTGCTTCTTCTTATGGGTATAATTAAATGCTAATAACCATATCCTTATCGATTACAGAATAATTAACCAAAAGCTTTATACACACACATATATATATGGATAACAAAAAACGGTGAACAGTAGGTTTACAGCTTTATAATGTGACACTTACCCTACTGCTACCTGGATACTAGTTAAGCCTACCTGTTGGTATTAATTACGACCGGCCCAGCTTTTCCTTCTGGGGCCACATTGATGAAGACTGTGCCACAGTGATGGATGGTGTCCACGTACACATAGCCAAAGCCAGTCAGAAACACAACCTGTGAAAAGAACATTCAAAATCAGGCTGGGAAGCAATACAAAACACTGTTGAAAAGGCTTCAGATATCTTCAGTTCTGACTCAATACCACAAACACTTGCTGGTTATATTTCTTTATATCCACGTGTATAGGCTATTCAGCTGACGAAAAAAAAATCAAATCCAGATTTTCAATATCCAGCTGTAAGGTTCATAGGAAAAAAATGATGGATGACTGGGCATGAGTGTCTTCATTCTCTCCTTCTCTGACATTGGCAAATAACTCTGCATGGGCTGGAGACTAGCCATGGACCAGCTTTATGTGCACATATGAATCTCTGTGGGGGAAAAAAATCCCTGAATTGAAATGCGATGTGCAAAACCTTTCAGGCTTTTGAGTTTTGACTTAGCTACCATAATGATGCCCTTCTGTGCTGGGGACACCAAAACATACCTGAAAACCCACCAACAAGACACGTTATAATCTCCTCAAGGCCCCTTGCATAAGTTGGAACAAGAATGTCAGGTACTTCATTTGCTTGGAGTAAAAATTGATTTTTCTTCCATGAGGAGGTGGACTTAGACTTAAAAAAGAGTTCTATCTCAGAAGTCAGGTGCCAGGCTAGCAGAACAGATGTCCTTTCAGCATTAAATACCGATGTTGCTTAAGTGGATAAATATTTGAAAACAGAACTATTTGAAAAATAACTCCAAGAACATCGTGTTCACAGCCAGCATTACCTGAGGGTAAGGGCAAGAACCTCCTCCTGTTTGGGAACACTGATGCTGACGATGTATATTATCAATTCAGTCCACGTCTGGGCCCTTTTTATTATTAGAACAGCAAATAAAAAGAAGACAGACTGAAAATTCCTGGATGAAGGAACAAAGCTAGGTGTCTGCTTGGCATGGGAAGAAGGTGTTCTCATTTTGACCACATGAAGAGGTACCTGAAAGAATGTACACAGAACCACGAGAGTCTGTGATTCTCACCCTTGGATGTGACTTCAAGGTCACTGGGCTTTTTTCTTATACTATGGCTCCTCCTTCAGAAATCCTGATCGTCTTCAATATCCAGGGCATCTGGAGGTCATCTCTGCCTCCCTGTTTTCATCTCCTGCTTCGCTGACTCCTGAAATAGCCTTCTTTCTTATTCTACGGCTACTGCTCTAGCTCAGACCCTTGTCTGCTCCTCAGCACCATCTGTGCAGAGAAAGCACTGTCCCTCTATGCAAATCCTTTCCAAATCCTGTGTATCTTTGTACATACAGAGTGTTGTTACTCAGTCACTAAGTTGAATCCGACACTCTTTGTGACCCCATAGACTATAGCAAGCCAGGCTCCTTTGTTCTCCGCTATCTCCTGGAGTTTACTCAGATTCATGTCCATTGAGTCGGTGATTCTATCTCACCATCTCCGCCTCTGCAGCCTCCTTTTCCTCCTGCCTTCAATCTTTCCCAGCATTAGGGTCTTTTCCAGTGAGTCAATTTTTGCATCAGATGACCAAAGTACTGGAGCTTCAGCTTCAGCATCAGTCCTTCCAATGAATATTCAGGGTTGATTTCCTTTAGGATTAACTTGTTCAATCTCCTTGCAGTCCAAGGGGCTCTCAAGAGTCTTCTCTAGCACCACAGTTTGAAAGCATCGTGTGGCTCTCAGCCTTCTTTATGGGCCAACTCTTACATCCATACATGACTATTAGAAAAACTATAGCTTTGAAAAGCTATACTGGAAAAACTATCGTCAGCAAAGTGATGTCTCTACTTTTTAATACACTGTCTATGTTTGTCATAGCTCCTTCCAAGGAGCAAGTGTCTTTTAATTTCATGGTTGCAGTTGTTCACTATCTGCAGTGATTTTGGAGACCAAGAAAATAAAATCTGTCACTGCTTTCATATTTCCTCTATTTGGCATGAAGTAATGGGACCACCTGCAATGTGGGAGACCCAGGTTTGATCCCTGGGTTGGGAAGATCCCCTGGAGAAGAGAATGGCTACCTACTCTAGTATTCTTGCCTGAATTCCATGGACAGAGGAGCCTGGAGAGCTACAGTCCAAAGAGTCAGATATGACTGAGCAGCCAACACTTTCACTTTTCATAGTGGGACTGGATGCCATGATCTTAGTTTTTAATGTTGAGTTTCAAGCCAGCTTTTTCACCCTCCTCTTTCACCCTCATCAGGGACATTCTATTCAAGGAAGATATTCTCTGTTTTTTCTGTTCTTTTCCTCAGATTGATACCTATAGCTACATTCCAAAAGCACATTAACTATACTTCGGTTTCATCACCAATCTTATTGTTTGTATTACTGTCACCGGTTTTTATCATAGACTCAATCACTAGATTGTCAACTTTTTGAGGGCAGGAGTGGAGTCAGTTTGTATTCTCTATGGACATGTTTCCCAAATGGATCATCTTGCAAAAACATCTGTTCAAAAGACTGTATCCTGAATTTGCCCTTTCTGTTCCAAGATAAGAACTGAACTTGACTATGATAAAATGTGGAAGGCAGCCAACCTAAAAAATGGCTCAGCTCACGAATCTAAAACAAAACAGATATTCTTTGAGAGCCAGTCACATTTATAAAAGCTATTATTTTATATGATATGTAGAGTAAGTCAACTGCTTTGTTACTAGGTTTACAGACATGGGATTATTCATTTGACACAAGGCTTTTAAAGGTCTTAACGCTCCCGTCTCCATTCCTTCCTCTCAAGGACTGTCGTAACTTCAGAGGATACCTTAGGGTTTTAGCAGAGAGTGTTAAAAACTGGAACTACCACCTCTCAAAGTAGGGAAGGAGGGGACCAGAAGAGGAAAATACTTATTGTTTAGCTCATTCTCAAAGCAGTCTGCAGGCCTTATGAAATGAGGATTCATTTACTTCCCAAGATAGTAAAGATAAAGAAGCTGAGGGTTTCCATTAACTTCCCAGGAGACTCTGAAAGCAAGCAAATTAACCTAAACCTTTAAGGTATTTCTTCTGGCCAAAACCTTGGACTTGGGAGAGAAATTCTGCTGGGTGTCCCTTTTAGTTATTACTAGAATGGAAGGAACGCAGACTTTAATTCTTGGAGCCTACTCTTGCCTCCTTTCACATGGAGAGAAACTACTCGCAACATCAAGCATTTGGTACAAAGTGAGTTCTAGGGACTAGAGAGTTAGGAACGTCAGTGCCAGAAGAATTAGGCACCTACACCCTAGAAATTAAAACAAATCCTTGTGTTGGTCTGGTGGTTTGATCATTTAATCATTAATTAAATCAGTGATCGGATATTTAAGGTGAACCCACAAAGAGCTCCTCACTGCAGCAGGCACTGAGAAGATAAAATCACACCCTCGGTTGCTCCCAGTTTGGTTGGTGAAAAAGTACACAGATAATGAGATAAGAGCTAAAAGTTCCAGGACAGCAGTGTATATTCTTCCATCTTAGAGCATTATCCACCATGGTCATGAGGGCAACACTTTTGTGTGCATTTTCTTCAGTTTTTACAACCAGCACTCAGTAAAGAGCTGAATGGGAGTCAGCTCAAGGTGGCTCTCGTGGTAGAGACTTCTAGTGTTCACCCACGCCCAGCCGCCCTCTCCTTCCAGGAGCAGAGCAGGCTTACACCCGTTAGCCCCTTGCAGTGAGACCAGGCAATGAGACCAGCTTTGGCCAATGAGCTAAAGGCAGTATTGACAGGTGTTAGTTTCGAGCCAAAGGGTAAAAGGGCAAGACTTCTCCCTGTGCTACAGAGACTGAACAAAAGCTTTATGTTCCACATCAGTGGTGGGCCATATCCAATTGGATGCCTGTTTTTTGGTAAACTTTATCTTGTATTGGGGCTCAGCCGATTAACAAGGTTGTGACAGTTTCAGGTGGAACTGAAAGCCATACATATACATGTATCCAATCTCCCTCAAACTCCCCTCCCACCCAGGCTGCCACACGTTATTGAGCAGAATTACCTGTGTATACAGTAGGTCCTTGTTGGTTATCCATTTTAAATATAACAGTATGTACATGACTGTTCTTGTAAACACAGTTTTACTGGAACTTATTTACATATTGACTCCATCTAACAACAGAGTTGAAAACTTGCTGACAGAGACTATATGCTTTGAAAGCCTAAAATATTTACTATTTAGACCTCAAAGAAAAAGTCTGTTGATTCCTGTTCCAGGTGGTGGTTATGGTAGATTATTCTCCATTAAGGAATTGCACATCCCAGGGTCTATACCTTTGTTTAATCCCTTCCTATACTGATATGAAGCTTGGCTTTGTGACTTTCTTCAGATAATGGGATGTCCGCAAGCATGAGGCAAGAAGTGTGAAAAAAAGCTTGCTTTGGGGGATTTTCCCCTTGGCAACCATGTGAGGAAGCCTGGCTTAGCCTTCCTATGGAGGAAAGACCACGTGGTAAGATAGCTACCCAGGCTTCCTGGATGAACTCCTCCTCTGCCAACCCTCCAGCCAAATGCAGCTGCATGGGCTCATCCTGCAAAAACACCACCCAACCAAACCCTCCAGATCACTGCTGTTTCAAGCCTCCAGGCTTTGGGCTGGTTGTTACAACGGGGTAGAGATAAGACAATGAAGCCTCTGTCAACCTGGGTCCCTGACTGACCATGAGGACAAAGCCCTTGATGACAAACACTGGGATACAGCACGAGCAAAAAGTCAATGCTAGGACTGTGATAGACAGCATAGTGTAACCTAAACTAATGGAGGGAGATATCAGTAATGCAAGTAGGGTTCCAGCAAAAACCTAAAACGGGAGTCTGCTTAATGCTGTGTATGTGTTCAGTCACTTTAGTCATGTCTGACTCTTTGCAACTCTAGGGACTGTAGCTTGCCAGGCTCCTCTGTCCATGGAGTTCTCCAGGAAAGAATACTGGAGTGGGTTGCCATGCCCTCTTCCAGGGGACCTTCTCGATCCAGGGGTCAAACCTGAGCTGCCTAAGTCTCCTGTGTTGCAGGTGAATTCTTTACTGGTGAGCCACCAGGGAATTCTGGCTTAACGGTAGCAGTAGAAATTGATATTGAAAGCTACAAAAATGGGAATTTATGTTGTGAGTGGCAAGACACTGAGTGAAACTGTTGTCTAAGATTACTTGGGAGGCAGATTATAAACCTAATAGATTTGTAGCTCTAGAAGATGAGGTTTGAAAACAAAACGCTAGCAGTGCGTGTTGGCTGCTGCTGACTGCACCTGGCAATGTACTATGAAGAAGAGAGGAGCTCAGCAAAGAACTGGCTGGTTTGCAAAGATAAATTAAAGAGAATAAAGAGATTCCAGAAATTCAGAGCTTCGCAAAGGCAGTAATGCTTTTAAACCCCAAATAGTAAGAGATAAAATTTAATCTTTGAACATGAAGGCAGATTAATACTTAGACTTAGGGCTACACATAGGCATCAGAACTCACTGTTGAAAATTTTAATTGTTAAAGTTACTCAGAAAAAATTTTAGAATGACTGTTTACCATTGCCACAGAAGCTCCCTTAAATTCAGAGAGAGGTAAGGAACAAAATAGTACAGAAATATGTCATTAAAAGGACCAAGGATCTGGTTATTAGCACATGGGATTCTCTGGAATCAAACAGATGAGAAGTCCACTGAGTTTCTGAGAAATTACTACTGCCTAATAAACTCACGAGCCTAGACTAAAAGAGTCTGTGATTGATTATTCGAGACTCAATACAACTTCAGATGTAGCCAAGGAGGGTCTCTGAGCATGGACCCAGGGACGAGAAGGATGATGGTGAAAGAGCTCTTCCATTTGCAGAGACACAACTTAGAGATTATTCCTTCCTTCCGAGATTAAAACCCCCAAGATATGTGCTTAAAAATTTTTTGGAACTGTTATGGGTGAGAGCATGTGCACGTGTCTCGTTCTTCCTCTTTCCAATCTGGAGGAGTTCTTACTATTTTCTGTCCTACAATTTGGCAGGGTGAGGCGAGCCAGTGAGCTTATAGGTCTCCAGATGAAAGGAGCCATATACACACCAAGAAAGCATCACTGAGAAATACTGGATTTCCACTGGGGTGTGGAGAAGACTGGTTAGCGACCTGGGGAGGAGAGTTATTCTAGGCAGAGGTTGGAGGTGGGGTTCAGTTCAGTTCAGTTGCTCAGTCGTGTCTGACTCTTTGTGATCCCATGGATGGCAGCATGCCAGGCCTCCCTGTCCATCACCAACTCCCGGAGTTCACCCAAACTCATGTCCATTGAGTTGGTGATGCCATCCAACCATCTCATCCTCTGTAGGCCCCTTCTCCTCCTGCCCTCAAGCTTTCCCAGCATCAGGGTCTTTTCCAATGAGTCAGGTCTTCGCATGAGGTGGCCAAAGTATTGGAATTTCAGCTTCAGCATCAGTCCTTCCAATGAATCTTCAGGACTGATTTCCTTTAGGATGGAGGTGGGGTAGCGGTGGAGAATGAATTAAGTGATTGATGGCAAAGGGGATATTTTTAATTATTATTGCAGAAGAAGCTAGTGACTCCTATTCAGTGCTGTCATTTAGTTATTTTTGACTTTCTTTACTTCATATTGGTAGTGTGGGTGTGTGTGTGGAAGATTATAGGCAACAAATAGCGACTTGCCGCTTTGACCACAAAACATATGGGGAATGGTCTGTGTTCTGTCATTCTTGTCTCTGTTAGCGCACCCAGATCAGTATGACTTTAGAAAACCACTGAGGCCTAGGTCTGCCGCCCACTTAGTACATTATCTTTTCCTACAATTACAAATAAGGAACAGGGTAATATAACCTGTGCTTTTTATACATTCAGTTACTTTTATAAATATTAAATTTATTTACTATATTTATTGCTACTAGAGATCAGTGGAGAAATAACTCCAGAAAGGATGAAGAGACAGAGCCAAAGCAAAAACACCACCCAGTGGTGGATGTGACTGGTGACGGAAGCAAGGTCCGATGCTATAAAGAGTGATATTCCATAGGAACCTGGATCCATGAATCAAGGCAAATTGGAAGTGGTCAAACAGGAGATGGCAAGAGTGAACATCAACATTTTAGGAATCAGCGAACTAAAATTTAGGACTGGAATGGGTGAATTTAACTCAGATGACCATTGTATCTATATCTGACTATATTCATATCCAACAAACATTTTAATTTTTACTTTACTGAGTAATTAGGTTATAAGGTGACACCTGGGAAATAACTGAAAGTATTCTTGGAAGTCCGTCTCTTGTTCTTTCTCTCCCATTCTCTCTCTTTTCTTCTCCTGACAGGCTATGTGCAATAAACCAGGGATAGTCAAGAGGGAGTTACACGGCATCCCAGCACTTCAGTTCAGTTAAATAATTCAGGCATTCCTGTTATTAAAAGTCCTTAAGTCACCCCTTCTATGATTTGTACTAATTCCCTCTGTCACTGGGCTCCAGTCCCCATCATGGTACACTTGCTGGACTTCATCTCTCTTCAATCCTCTTTCTTTTACCTGATTCATTTTGCCCTACCTCACATGTTCACTTCTTTTTGGATGGTCAACTTTGTGTCAGCTTGATTGACCACTGGGTACCCAGATGAAAACATTATTTCTGGATGTGTCAGTGAGGGTGTTTCCAGATGAGATGAGCATTTGACTCAGTGGACTCTGCAGACTGCCTTCCCCAGGGTGGGTGGGCATCGTCCAGTCCACTGAGGGTCTGAACAGAACAAAGGGTGGAGGAAGAAGGAACTTGCCCCCCTTTCCTGCCTAAGTGCTAGAGCTGGGACATTTCATTGCATCTTTTCCTGCCCTTGGACTGGAATCTACACCATGGTTCTCCTGGGTCTCTGGCTCGTCTATGGCAGATTGGGGGAGGTCTTAGCATGAACTGTATGAAGATGTGATAAATCAGGCATTGTATTTGTTCTGCTGATCTCTAGCAAAAATTCGTAAGACATTTCACCCTCTATTTTGGGAAGAAATAAATATAAATTTTACTAATTTTATGAAATTAAACTAAAATTAATAAAAGGCTTCCTTGTAGCTCAGTTGGTAAAGAATATGCCTGCAATGCAAGAGATCCAGGTTCGATTCCTGGGTTGGGAAGATCTGCTGGAGAAGGAAATGGCAACCCACTCCAGTATTCTTGCCTGGAGAATTCCAAGGACAGAGGAGCCTGGTGGGCTACAGTCCATGGGGTCGCAAGAGTCTGACATGACTCAGCAACTAAACCACCACCACCCAGATCAAATAGTTTGTAAAAGAGTATCATAAGAAAAAAAACCCTGGAATAGAAGAATTCAAGACTTGAAAGGGAAGAAGAGATTCCCATACATGCTATGGGATTGAACACTAACCCGCAGAGGGAATAAGGAAGTGAGATGTGGTCTACTTGGTTGCAGGCAGTGATTTGTCTT
Source organism: Oryx dammah (assembly GCF_014754425.2). Taxonomy (NCBI): domain Eukaryota; kingdom Metazoa; phylum Chordata; class Mammalia; order Artiodactyla; family Bovidae; genus Oryx; species Oryx dammah. The sequence continues at coordinate 76,161,353 of NW_024070203.1, forward strand.
TAGCAGCCAAGTGGCCTGGAGAGATTCTTCTGGCTGGACTCTGTTTTACTCACCACTGTGGTGGCAGTTGTGGAGGCAGGTTTGAGGGTAGGAAGCTTGACAATGGAGAGACTCTTTAAGTGGCTGTTGCTAAAATCTGACCGAGGGGTGATGAATAAAAGACTTGAAGTAGACCCTGGTCACAAAAAGAAGGGGAAGACACAGAGATCCTTCTTAGGAATTTCTGCCAGAACTTGTGGGGGAAGTGAGGGATAGGAAAGTACTGGGATGCTGCAGGAAAAGACGGGCTTGGAAGTCAAGACAGTCCTGGGATGGAGTCCCAGGCCCACACGCTCTGTGCAAGTTAACCTCTCTGAGTTTCGCGTACCATCTACCTGTGCAGACTAATGACAGTATTTGTGTAGAATGCTTGACATAAAGCAGGTATTCAATACGAGTTCATAAGGTTTTAACACTAAAAAAATGGGGGTGATATTAATTAAAGCAGAGACTCCAGGAGAAGCTGGTTTGAGGGAACAGAAAATGAGCGCTCTGGTTTCAGATGATGATGGCGGTTTGAAGTGTCTGTAGGTCTTTTGGGCAGAGATGTCTGGTGGGTAGCTAGAAACATAGAGTTGGGGCTTGGGAGGGATGACGTGGCCAGAGATGAGATATCTGGGAGTGACTGGATGATGGGAGCTAAAGCTTAGAGATGAATTAGCTCTCTGAGAGAGGAAAAGAAGGGGGAAGAATTTCCAAGATAATCAAGGTAGAAGACTGGAGGAGGAGAAGAAGGAAATAACAGATATTCTGGGTATAAGTCTAGTCCAAAAAGGTCTGTCTAGTCAAAGCTATGGTTTTTCTAGTAGTCATGTGTGGATGTGAGAGTTGGACTATAAAGCTGAGGGCTGAAGAATTGATGCTTTTGAACTGTGGTGTTGGAAAAGACTCTTGAGAGTCCCTTGGATTGCAATGAGATCCAACCAGTCAATCCTACAGGAAATCTGTCCTGAATATCCACTGGAAGGACTGATGCTGAAGCTGAAGCTCCAATACTTTGGTCACCTGATGGGAAGAACTGACTCACTAGAAAAGACCCTGAGGCTGGGGAAGATTGAAGGGGGGAGGAGAAAGGGACTGTAGAGGATGAGATGGTTGGATGGCATCACCGACGCGATGGACATGAGTTTGAGTAAGCTCCAGGAGTTGGTGATGGACACGGAGGCCTGGCGTGCTGCAGTCCATGAGGTCACAGAGTCGGACACGACTGAGCAACTGAACTGACTGACTGAAGTCTTCCTTCTGTATGTTGTTGTTATTGTTCAGTTGCTAAGTTGTGTCCAACTCTTTGTGACCCCATGGGCTGCCAGCATACCAGGGCTCCCCATCCCTCACTCTCTCCCGGAGTTTGCCCAAGTTCATGTCCACTGAGTCAGTAATGCTACCCAACCATCTCATCCTCTGTTGCCCTCCTTTCTTTTTGCTTTCAATCTTTCTAAGCATCAGGGTCTTTTCCAGTAGGTCAGCACTTCGCATCAGGTGGTCAAAGTATTGAAGCTTCAGCATCAGTCCTTCCATTGAGTATTCAGGGTTGATTTCCTTTAAGATTGACTGGTTTGATTTCTTTCTCTATTGCTAAAAAATACTTTAGAGATATCCCTTCTACCAAGTATCTTTGGAAAAAATGGTGATTCAACTAGAACAAACTGTAAACACATAGAAGACTCTTGACCAGGATACTTGGCAGATGTCAGAAGTGGATGCCAATCTGCTGATATCTCTTCTGGCCCTGATAATACAGGGGGGATGGGGAAGGTGACGGAAGTAAGCAAGAAGCCAAAACATCTGCCCCACACATTTTATAAGTCAGATAGTCCCTTGTACTGACAACTACTACTCTATGTAAAAAGTTGGGGTTGGAGGCTAATGAAGTCTCTGAAGATGATCACATGCTCCTTGAGCATTAGTGCTCAGCGTTACCTCCTGTCTGATCGGCACCGAATGGGCTGATCACACATTTGAGTCCTGGCTCATCAGGGCATTTACCAAAGTGTCTCATGATATTCTTGTAAGCAAGATAAGAAATATCTTATACAGTATAGTTTAAAAGTGCTTTTATAGATGCATTTTCTTATTGAAGAAATATGGGCTAGATGACAGTACAGTCTGGAGTGTTACTGGCTGGCTGAACCCACGCATTAGGGAAGTGTCTTGTGATTCACCACAGCACGTAGACCTTGGACTTGTCCTGTTCAACATATTTATTAATAAGTTGGATGAACACATAGAATGCAGGTTCACCACATCTATAGATGACCTAAAGCTACTAGGGATACTTAATAGGGTGGATGACAGCATCACAATTTTTTAAAAGTGATTTCAACAAGTAGACTAGGCCAATAGCAACAAGATTTAATTTATTGGGGATAAATGTAAAGTCCTGTCACTGGGTTCAAAAAGTCAACTGTACAGCAAGTCGTATGATAAAGACCTGGAGGATGTGGTTGACCACAAGTTCAATAATAACAAACAGTCTGAACTCATTAATAAAAAGCTAACTCAATCTTCTACTTTATTAATGGAAGCATAGGGAGGTAATAGCTGGTTAGACCACATTTGGAATAGTATGTATAATTCTGGCTGCCAGATTTTTAAAAAGGAACATAATACACTAGTGCGTTCAGACCAGGGTAACTGTGGTGATGGGTCTGGAAATCACATTTACTGAAGGAATGATTCAAAGAACCAGAAATATTTGGCCTGGATAAGGGAACAGTTAGAGAAGATGCTGAAGCTGCCTTCAAATAATCGCAGTGTTGCAGTATTAAAGGGGAAGTAAATACTCTGTGATGCCTCAGGGGGTTAAACAAGGGTGGGTAAATGGATGGGACAGAGTGTAGCTTGATACAAGCCAAGACTTTCGCATAATCATTGCTGGAATAAGCCATGACTGTGAAATCAACTCTGAATATTCATTGGAACAACTGATGCTGAAGCTGAAGCTCCAATACTTTGGTTACCTGATGCAAAGAGCTGACTCTTTGGGAAAAGACCCTGATGCTGGGAAAGACTGAAGGCAGGAGAAGAGGACAAGATGAGATGGTTGGAGGATGAGGTGGTTGGATGGCATCATCGACTCAGTGGACACGAATTTGAGCAAACTCCAAGAGATGGTGAAGGACAGAGAAGCCAGGCGTGCTGCAGTCCACGGGGTCACAAAGCGTTGGACATGACTGAGCGACTGACCAACAATGACACGGGTAGTTTTCTAGGGTGGGATGCCACAGAAGGGGCTCTTGCTCTAGGTAAAAGTGGGAATTAGAAAACCTCTTCTCGCCTGTGCTTTCACTGACTTTCAGGTGGCAATGTTTGTAGACAGGGCTGGACTCCAAAGGACAGACAGTGACCCTAGCTTGGTAGAGCAAAAATGACTAGGCCACATGTGAGCAGACCCAGGTTTCAGCCTGATGCTGCTTAATTATAAACCACCTAGCGGATTACTCTTTAAGCCTGAATCCTCTCATCAGTAACATAAACATCAAAATTACTGCCGCGACTACCTTAGAGCTTTTGCAGTGATCAAAGGCTCTATCTTAGGATTTACTACACTTGACTGCATTAATTTAGTTATCCTAGGTGCCTTGAACGTGGGAATTAAACACATTCAGAGCACAGGGTTTGGCCCTAGATAGGTCCTCAGTAAGAGTTTGCTGGATAAATGGATGGAAGACTAAAGTCTGGAGGGGAAAGCACTTTGTAAAGGTCCAGAGTTTATTGGAGAAGAAAACGGCGATGATGCTGGCCCCACTAAACACTTCTGTTAAGACTCAAAGATCATGAGAATTTACTGGATCTTTGTAGAATTTACCTGCAAAGGGATAATTTTAACCAGCCTTTTGGGGTTTAAACTGTTGTTCTTTGGCTCAGAAATTGCTTTTTATAGACAATTCAATCAATTCCTGTGGTTCTTAAAAGCCCAAATCCTTGTTGGAGCTACAGGATCCTGCCAGGTTGGGCCTTGAACCACCTCACTAGCCTCCTCCCTGGGCCCCCTTCCCTCCTCTGGCCACACTGGCATTTAGATCGCTGGAAGCCATCCCTCTGAGCTCCCTCTCTGAGCACCAAAACTTTGAACCTGCTCAGTCTGCTGAGAAAGTCTCCCATTCTCTTGTCTAGTTATTGCCTGTTCTGCTTCAGGGCTCATACGCAGGGACTGCTGCTGTTGCTAAGTCGCTTCAGTCGTGTCCGACTCTGTGCGACCCCACAGACGGCAGCCCACCAGGCTTCCCCGTCCCTGGGATTCTCCAGGCAAGAACACTGGAGAGGGTTGCCATTTCCTTCTCCAATGCACGAAAGTGAAGAGTGAAAGTGAAGTCGCTCAGTCATGCCCAACCCTTAGCGACCCCATGGACTGCTGCCTACCAGGCTCCTCCATCCATGGGGTTTTCCAGGCAAAAGTACTGGAGTGGGGTGCCATTGCCTTCTCCGTACGCAGGGACACAGCCTCTCAAACTATTAATCGTCCACTGTCTCACAGCACACCTATACCCGCCTCTCCTTCAAAACTGTGATCAGAGTTCATAACAGCACAACCACCTGCGATTGCTTATCATCTACCTCCTCCACAGGAAATCTCCTTGAGGGAAAGGGCCATGTTCCATTTTTGTTCACTGTATTTTATGTAATCTCAGCTCCAGGTTATAATATAACGAGTGGCACATATTAGAAACTCAGTAAGTATCTGTTGATTGAATGATGGAAGCATACTTCACTGTGTTTATATTAGTTAAATGGTAAATACTGTGTTTTCCGTATACCTTATCTGTCTTGAATTTTTCAAAAGAATGTTGTCTAGCTTTGACAAGAATAAGGTTTTGGACTGTCAGCAATTGAAAGCCCGTACACTGTGACAGGATTCTAAAGTATTTCCCTCACAGGATCAAAATTATGACTTAAAATGATCAACTTAGTGGTTGAGACAGTAAAGAATCTGACTGCAATGCAGGAGACTCAGGTTCGATCCCTGGGTCAAAAAGATCCCCTGGAGAAGGGAATGGCTACTCAATCTAGTATTCTTGCCTAAAGAAGTCCACAGACAGAGGAGCCTGGCGGGCTACAGTCCATGGGGTCACAAAAGAGTCGGTGAGTGACTAACACTTTACTTATTTTCCTCCCGTTGTCAGGCTCTCCGCACTGTTGTTATGGATAAGAGCCCCAGCTGCCACTGCGGGGCCTCGTCCCTACCCAGGTGTGAGCCAGGGACACAGCCCCAGAAAACCCACACCCATCAGAATTCTTAGGTCTTCTCAGTAACTCTTGATCCAAAGAACACCTCTTTGTGTAACTATAAAGTTATTCTCTGCACACTTCCTCTCATATTCCACCTCAAAATTATACATGATGTGGTCTGATTTACAAAACTGGGGAGGCACCAAGGGGGCATCTCTGTGATGGACAAAAGCTAGAGGAGTTTTCTTCTCTGGGGCATAATGGAGACTTTTGGGGGCTCTAATTCTGCTTTTGTTAGGTCAGCTTTGAAATCCACATCATGAGCCCAACAACCAGGGCTGAGGCAAGGCTCCTGGAAGACAAGCTTCCTCCTACAGAAGGGCTGCTTCCTTTCATCAGAGGACACAGCTCCCCACGGCCCCCTCCCCCAGTGATTTATACACCCTGGTGTGTTCTCGGGGAGACGTCAGCAAGGGTCTGAAACGAATCTTCCTCCAGAATAGGAAGTGAGCCACGGTCTGCAGGACATATGGCTCACAGCTCCTCCAAGATTAATGGGAACACGAGATTTTGCTGGGTCCTCGGACTGGGGGTGATACGGGTGTTGGAAAGAGTACCTCCTCTCAGCTTTGAAGTATCCCCGACTACAAAGGTTTGAGGAAATTTAGAGTGAATGGGAACTCCCAAAATAAGGTTTGGCAGGCAGATTGCCTATTGTAAAGCATTCCCTAGGCACACATAAGCAAGGCTTCAGACACCTTCGCACGGATGCAGGGCAGTTCAGGGGCCTTTGAGAAGTTGGTGATGCTTATTCTGTAATGGATGGAGACTGGGAATGTCTCCAGAGGTCGTGCCACCCCTGTGGATTTTCCCTGGTCATCACATGAGCGCTGCGGGGTGGACATCACACCCCTCCGCAGTTTGGGGCACCACAAGTGCAGGTCTCCCAGGTGAGCGGGGCCCCTCCTGCACCTGCCCACGGCCACGTCCCTCACTGTTTCCACAGCCACGCTCTCCCAGGTCCCCACCCTTTCCCTCTCTCTCTCAGCAGATGTTGTGCTCTGCGTTCCCTGATAAACTCAGGGCCACTGGGTATCACTTCACTCCATTTCCCCTCCAGAGATCTCTACCTACCCCTGTGCCCATCCCTACCTCTTTTCTACCGTCAGAGAAGAGGGCGTGGCCCTCCTGTTCAAGGAGAATTATATTCCCCGTGCTTTGAACCCGTCTCTCTGGCGATTCCTTGCGCGTGTTCTCACATCTCCTCCACTGACTCCTCTCCTGCAGCATATAAAAGGCTTCCTCTCCAGGGATCTCATTTGTTTGTTCTCCGCTGTCCTCGCCTGCCCGCTGCCCGCCATCTTCCATCCTGCAGCACCCCCCTCTCTCAGGGGCTTCCTGTCTCCGCCCCGCCCAGCCCCTCCTCCGGCCACTCTCCAGCTCCGTCTGCTCCTGCATCACACTCACACGGCAGAGGTTCCCAAAGCCAGGCCTGGCACCCTCTTCTCCTTGACAAGACCTCTCCTGGTAGCCTCGTCTTCTCTTTCATTCATTTATTCATTGGATGTGTCTTCAGATCTCACTGTGTTGGCAGGCATTCTGCCATAGGCTGTGCGTGAATAAGGCAGGGGTCTGACTGCCAGGAATCTTGACTTGGTAGGAAATCATTTACAGAAGTAAATGTGATTAAATGTTAAAAATGTTATATGAGTATGTAGAGGGTCCTGGGATGGGTAGGGACTTCACAGGGGTGTAGGGAGAGAACCTCTTGAGAGATGAGAAAAAAGTGCCAGCAGGACTGGGGAAGCAGGGGAGTTAAGGAACTTCAGGTAAGGAAGTAGCATTCAGAGCACAGCAGTTCAGAGCACATGCCGTGGAGTCAGGTAGGTCTGGATAAAATCCTCATCCCTTCCCTCGTAACATGTGGGAATTAGACCATGTTTCTTCGGAGATCTCAAGTTTTCACTTCTGTAACATAGAAATGACAGTCCCTATCTTGTCTGCCTGTTGCACAGGTTAGAGAAGAATGAATATAAAGTGCTTAGCACAATGCCTGGCCTACAGTAAGTGCTTATTAAGTGATAACCATTATTATTACTGTAAACACATTTTTAATTTTAATATGTGTTTTATTACCGTTACAATAGGACCTACTTCATAAGCTAGTTGTGAAGATCAAATGAACTAACAGATGTGAAGGGACTTTTAAAAAGTACAGCACAGTATTATTCAGCCATAAAAGGGAAAGATGTTCTGACACATGCTACAACATGGGTGAATCCTGAAGATATCATGCTAAGGGAAATAGGCCAGACGCAAAAGGATGAGTGTTGTGTGTTTCTCCTTACATGAGATGCCTGCAGTAGGTAGAATGAGAAAGCACAGGAGAGGTTACTGTGGGCTGGGGAGAGAGGGGATTGAGGAGTTACAGGTTTATAGTATCGGCTCAGGATGATAAAACATTTCTGGAAACGGATGGGGGTCATGGTTTTACAACACTGTGAATCTATTTATTGCCACTGAATTGTACTGAAAAATGGTAAATTTTAAGTAGAGCAGAAAGGGAATTCTAGGCCCCTGAGCCATTTTCAACAAAAATATTATCTCTAACATCTAGAGCAAGACAGGGACAAATCAGAACATCTGATCTGTTCAGGGTTTTAAAACTGTACTTATATTTGCAAAGTTTCATGTACTGCTAGGAATAATATGTATATTTCAAAATTGGTATATTTTCAAATGAGGTAATGAATCCAGGGTTGACATTATGATTGTCTTAAAATCTGGACAGCTGGATTACCTTCTACGTGAAGATTAACACTTCTATTTCATTTTTGACCTGGGTTTAGACCCAAGATGGGCTTGTTTTACCAAGTGTTCCCCTTTCATACATAGTTGTATAGTATACTTTGGGGATGTACTTCCCAGGTGGCGCTAGTGGTAAAGAACCTGCCTGCCAATGCAGGAGGCCTAAGAGATGCAGGTTGGATTCTTGGGTTGGGAAGATCCCCTGGAGGAGGGCACAACAACCCATTCCAGTATTCTTGCCTGGAGAATCCCGTGGACAGAGGGGCCTGATGGGCTACCTTCCATGCGGCCACCAAGAGGTCGGGCACGCCTGACGTGACTGAGCAGCAGCAGCATACTTTGGGGATACATACTTGTGTTTGAGAATTTATAGCCCATGAGGGTGTAAACGTAGGTACACATGTGCCCTCACACAGAGACAAGACAGTCAGCGTTTAGAAGCAGACAATCACCAAAACCTTAGAAAAGGGACCTTTTCTCCAGCCTTTGGCAGGACATGTGGGTCGCTGACCTGTGTCCCCTGATTGTTGATGTCGATGGCATCACTCCACTCGGCTGTCATTTCCTCCAGCAATTCCACTCTCAAAAGGAGGCTAGGAAGGAGGTCTCTGGTCTTGCAGTCTGGATAACTGGAAATCTGATGATATAGCTCATGATGAATTGAGCACTCAGGAGGAATTTTTCTGCAATAAACCTCAAACTTCGGAATATCTAAAATTAAAAAAAAAAAAAAGGCACATTTAGACTTAGGCCTTGACGACAAAGACTTGGGGATATTAAATGTAATGTGGCAAGAGAAACTTCTCAAATAAGTTCACTTTTACTTAAGGATCACAGGCAAATACTAAGTCAAAAACCTCCAGAAATAATATAGGTTTTATATTATTTAAATTCAATACTATAACATATACCTTTAGTATTTTCCTTTATAAGTATTGTCACTGGACATCTGTTGTGGAAAATTATTCGAGGACTAGGGTCTTCTGAGAGGGTTAAATAAGTCACTCCAAGGTATTCTTGATATGTTAGTGCTATTGCCCTAGAACAGAATCAGATCAAATAACAGAAACAGCTTAGAAAAAAATGCATGATTTTTCTCCTGGTACATATTTATTTAGATTTGCAATATTTAGAACCTCTGTAACACCCTCCCTCGTACACATCAGAGAAAATGTTTTCCAGACAATGGAGGCCAACTGCTCCTCTATTACCTGCCAGACACTAATGATAGGTTTACTAATTTTTTTTTCCGACAGCAGTAACATTTTTTATCATAAAATATTCAAAAAATGTGTAAACTACTGTATAGCACAGGGAACTCTGCTCAATGTTCCATAAACAACCTAAAAGGGAAAAGAATTTGAGAAAGAATAGCTACATATGTATGTATAACTGAATCACTTTGCTATATACCCGAAACTAACACAACACTGTTAATCAATTATGCTCCAATATAAAAATAATTAAAAACATAAAATAAAATTAAAGAGAAAGCCATAACTTGTAGTACTCAGACAGAATCACAGATATCCTTGTGCTAGCTTTTCCTTCTATTCTTTTTCCCTCTACGTACATGCGTCTTAATCTCTAGAGATGGGGTGCCTTCCTCCTCAAAAGCGCTTGGTAAGTTTTGGTAAAGGAGGAGCCGATGTGTTTCTAGAAGGATGACTGGAGAATCTGTGTACCTGCTATTTTTAATTCTCAAGGTAGGCAGGTTCAGTATGTTTGCTGTCAATTTTCACCAATCACCGTACTTTATAGGATCTCCATTTTGGCTATCAAGAGCAAAGCTGTATTTTCTATTTGGCCTTAGAGAAACTGCTGTGTGGGCATAGGCTGCTCTCTGCAATGGACAGAGAAAAGGCTCCAATTTAGACTGAAAGACTATCAAAAAATATTTCATATCAAATCAGGAAAAAATATCTCTCTGAAGTTTAAATTACATGGACTGTTTGTTCAAATTAATCAAAGAAATCAGATTATTTGCCAAATGTGGTCCTCAGTTTACACTGATTATAAGCGGTCAGTAACACACTAAAGAGTTTCCCATTCACTATCTATTCTGTTCGCCAGTGTGAGTTCTTCCCAAAGATTGCATTTGTCTGAAATGCCAAGGTAAACTGTTGATTAGTATTTGGGAAAATCACATTAATAACACCATCATATGTGCACTGTAGGACTGAGGAGAGGAGAATAAACACTTTCACAGTATAGTCTTTGGATCTTCTCCCAGCCTAATTCTGGAAGAGCCAGGCAAGCTGACCACAGAGAATGTCTTATTGATAACCAAGAGAGCTGCAGTCAGGACTAAAATATGGTACTTTTGCAGCCATGAAATTAAAAGACGCTTACTCCTTGGAAGAGAAGTTATGACCAACCTAGATAGCATATTCAAAAGCAGAGACATTACTTTGCCAGCAAAGGTCCGTCTAGTCAAGGCTAAGGTTTTTCCAGTGGTCATGTATGGATGTGAGAGTTGGACTGTGATGAAAGCTGAGCGCTGAAGAAGTGATGCTTTTGAACTGTGGTGTTGGAGAAGACTCTTGAGAGTCCCTTGGACTGCAAGGAGATCCAACCAGTCCATTCTGAAGGAGATCAGCCCTGGGATTTCTTTGGAAGGAATGATGCTAAAGCTGAAACTCCAGTACTTTGGCCACCTCATGTGAAGAGTTGACTCATTGGAAAAGACTCGGATGTTGGGAGGGATTGAGGGCAGGAGGAGAAGGGGACGACAGAGGATGAGATGGCTGGATGGCATCACTGACTCGATGGACGTGAGTCTGAGTAAACTCCGGGAGTTGGTGATGGACAGGGAGGCCTGGTGTGCTGCGATTCATGGGGTCTCAAAGAGTCGGACACGACTGAGCGACTGACTGACTGAATGAATATCATAACTGGGCTTCCATAGTGGCTCAGATGGTAAAGAATCTGCCTGCAATGCAGGAGACCCAGGTTCAATCCCTGGGTCGGGAAGATTCCCTGGAGAAGGAAATGACAACCCACTCCAGTATTCTTGCCTGGAAAATTGCATGGACAGAGGAGCCTGGCAGGCAACAGTCCATGGGGTCGCAAAGGGTCAGACATGACTGAGTGACTAATGCTTTCACTTGTCACTTTCAATCTAATAACTAGCTCAATAGTTATTTACATTTACATTACAATAAACATTTACATTAAATTAACAAAATCTTAGAATTTTAAACATAAATTCGAAGTGTTTATTATAAATTTTGTGTTTTAGTTTTAAAAATGTTTGTTTTCCATACATAGGTTCACATTGCTTTCAAAATACTTCCTGAAACTTACCATGGAAATGCTGTATACACTAACTGTATCAACACCAACAGCCTAGATGTGATACTAGGTTTGTAAGATGTTTTGTAAGATGTTTCAACTGGGGGAACTGAGTAAGGGATCCAGGGGACCTCTCTGAATTACTTCCTATAGCTGCATGTGAATCTAAGATTATCTAAAAATAACTCTTAGAAAACATTTTTTTTAATTGATTTACAATACTGTGTAAGTATACAGCTCAGTGATTCAGTTATATATATTCTTTTAATACATATATTCTTTTCCCTAATATGTTATTACAGGGTACTGAGCATAATTCCCTATGCTATACAGTAGATTCTTGTTGACTATTTTATGCACAGAAGTGTATATGTTAACCCTGGCCTCCTAATTTATCCCTCCCCACCCCTCTTTCCCCTTTGATAACAATAAACTTGTTTTAGTAACAACAACAACTTACCATACTTCTCCAATCAGGATACAAGGACAATCATTCCTCTTGAGTTGGGGGTGGAAAGTGATTATAAAATCATGGAGGCTTGTGAATGTTGTGAAAGAAGGGATGTGTGTAGGGAACAGAGCCTTAACTATTAAGGACAATTTGAGTTAGGAAGTTATCTTTTAAAATATTACTACTAGAAATCTCTATATACATCAAAAGGTGGCTAAAATCTTAGTCTATAAATTCATAATCACAAAAAAGGTACCTCTCATAAGGTTACAATATGCTTTCTTTTGTACTTTTTTATATATCTCATAAGTAAGCTATTCCCAACAGCTACAGAAAGGATGTACTGCATGCCAAACAACCACAAAGTAAAAGTCCAGTATGAACGAACCATTACATGTCTCTGGCTTGATTCTGTGGTTGTTATTTGCATAATTGGTAATTGGTAATTGGAGTAACTTGCGTGCAGGAACAACCACAGAACAGAGTCTTCTGTGACTTGTGTTTATCTAAGTTATCTCTCTTAATGACTTGAGAAAAATTCCATTTTGAAATAGAAGTAAAATATGGGAAAAGAAAAAGGTTTTCCAGCTTGACTCTCTCATATTTTACCCCTTATTTCTTATCACCTGACAGAGGCTAGGAAGCCATAGGAGAAGGGCATCTTTTCATTATGATAGACTGTGGCTACTCTATGGTACAAACACCATTTCCCCCTAATAAAAGCCACATAAGGGAAAAATCTCATCTGTAGTTCACTGGGACAACCCATGTGTGATCCTCACATTTGTCCAGTTGTATGCAAAATACAGAAGCCATGAAAAATAAAAGCAAAAGTTGTTTATATGTGGTGAGCACTGCCAACTATTCTCTTGTCTCTCCCAGCACATGGATGAAGCAAAGAAGAGCATTCACAGAAATGTAAAATACCTGGTACAGAATCCATTTTCCCTGTAGTTCCCCAAGGGCACTGCCACGCTCTGTCTGGGAAACTCCTGTCTAACTAGAGCTGGCAGGCTCCAGCACTGGGAGCTGTCGGCAGCGGCGGTGGGAGAAAAGGCCAGCAAGACTTGCTTCTGCAGCAGGGACGTGTCCAGCACGGACTGGCCGAGGTCGGGCATTAGGTCCCAGCAAGGAAGGGAGCTGGATCTCACGGCAGGCTGCTCGCCACCAGGGCAAATGCTAAAAGTAGCACTGTCTGGAACATGAAAATACTGAAGAAAGACAAGACAAGGCAGAGAGAGCACAGTTACACAGTCTGACACAGAAGCTAAGCTTCTCTAAAGCACTGCTTCTAAGAAACCATGACACATATTCTCAGGAGGCGGGGGGAACATGGGAATATTAGATATCCTGTTCCCATGAGGAAGCACGAATGAGACAATTACAAGCAGCAAGAGCAGGGTCTGCTTCTCTAGGCATAAGGAAAATGATAAAGCTGATGTGATCTGAAGGGGTGGGGGTGCCAAGTTCTCCATCTCCCCCAGGTACTGCAAAAAAGCCAGATGCCACGGGGCAGAAATGCTGTGTGTTGGGAAGGGAGTTGTTGTGGAGAGGGTGTGGCTAGACTGAAAGGGTGGCACCCCGGGGGGACCATGGGCAGAAGCGATCAGAATGAGTTGAATAAGGGGAAACCGGGAACTTGGATGACAGATGTTTCCGAAGGCTCATCCTGAAGGAGTAGGAGACCCTGACCTCCTTCCCTCAACTGGAGTTCCACATGCTTTCTGGCACATGAGAGAGTCTCAGGACTTAGGACTTACAGAGGACCTGGAGGGATAATTTATCTGAAGCTTGCTGTTCACAGCTGAGGAAGCTGTTTCCCAGAGAGCGGCTGATGGCGTGTGGCATCACAGAGCCAGTGTGTGAAGTGTGTGGCAGAGCCTGGCCGGGAGCCAGGCTGCCTCCTTTCCTCTCTGCTGTGTCTCCCACTGTTCCAGACCGTCTCCGTGAGAGGGGAGGGATGACCCTGTCTCAAACAATTCCCATACCTGCCCGAAGCTGGGTCAGAGCTGAAAAATGGGGCCCCCTCAGCTGCAGAAAGGATGAGGGCCCACCCCTTCTCAAGAGGAGCCCACTGGGATGCTGGTGTGGAGATAGCTGCCAGCAACTCTCTTTTACTGAGTGCCTGGACTTTTTTTTCTCAGATTATCTCACTGAACCTTCACCCAGACCCTGCAAGGAATGCAAAATTATGCCGCTTTTCAGATGAGGCAGTGCCAGTGTGGAGGGCACTGATCCAGTGCTTTGGGAAGCCCCTAGGGTGGGGAGAACTGGGAAAATTTTCAGGGCACACGCTGGTTTTTTTCCTCAAATCCTCACCTACCATGCAATTACTGTTGACCTCTATTTCCCAACATGGGGCTTCTGGTCACCTACGTATTTTAAATCAATACTTCAATGAACCAAGATGAAATTCTATTAATCTGCCATTTTTATAAATCCTATAATGCACTGCAGGCTTAGAAGAGTTAGACTTTCATCCTAGTGTATTGTTCTAATGTAATTTTTAGGAGCCGCAAGTACGGGCTAACAATAAATGAGGATGAAAGTAAAGAAAAATAATACTTTTCTGCGTGATGGTTTCAACAGCATAAAACAATAGCATACCACTTAGCATATTCTGTTTGTAAATCCTTTTAAAATATCTCCTACTCTCTTAAAATAAAACTGTTCATCTGAACTGTATAAAGCATAGAGTAAAAAGAAAAAAAAATCCTTCTTGGATTCATTTTCTGCATATTCTGCCACAGAGATGTTAACATAAACGAGCTGGTACATTTTCACATTTCCTCTCCTCCTGGACAGAGCCCAGTGCTCCCAGATCTGGGGCTCTGTTGGGGCTAAGCCTTCTGCACACACAGCTTCTCTGCGAGGCAGATGTTCTTTTCTGTAGCCTCGCCGCCAGCCCTGAGGCCAGCTTCCCGCCAGGGCGTTAGGAGCGCTGGCAGATGTGCTGGCAGCCTGAAGCCGCCAGGGCGTCCGGATCTGCTGCTTGGGAGCCTGTCTCCTTGTTAATGACCTTGGAAGCGCTCATCATGACACCAGTTTTAATGAAAGTACAAAGAAATGGATCCTTCACCTATATTTGGTGTTAGATTTTGCTCTGTTCTGGGTTAAAAAAAAAAGTTGATCCTTACCATTACTGATTTAAGAAAACTTATAAATTAAAAAAATTCATGGCTTACCTCCTTTCCAGAGTGAGGTTTGGTGACAGTTAACTGTGGCTTATAAAATATCTGATATGGTGTGTTATTGATTACTGTAGTCTTATCTTCAATCTGAATAATCTGTATGCCTTGCTGTACCATGGAGGAAACGCAGAACTGGCACAACTGCAGAACAATTGAGGGAAGAGTAATTCTTTAAATATCATATGGTACATAAAAACTTCTTTTTTAATATATATTTATGTGGCCACTTCGTCATTTTGGCTGTCCCAAGTCAGAAAAAGAAGGGGTATTTCATCAGAGTAGTGCAATTCAGAGTGAATTACAGGGATCTGGTACCCATGTTTATGAAGATAAATGCAAAAAAACATACTTAAATCAGTTATTTAACTAAATATAAGTGGTATGTGCTTTTCAACATGAGTCTTTTCTAAGTAGTATATGGACGCCAGTTAAAATAATAGAGTAAGGAATCACATTAAACTATGTATGAAGTACTGTCTAGATATCTCGATGGTACACACTATCATGATAATATTTCTAAAAGGTCATGTTATCTACCGGTTTGCCCAGGATAGTATCAATTTTATCTTTTGTTCCAGAGTATTTAGTAGAGTTCCCTTTCAGTCTCAAAATTGTCTTGGTCACTAGAAGGGATCACTACTCTGCAATAGGGTGCTTTAGCACACCGGTTACCTCTGCCTTAGAGTGACAGAGACTTGTTTTCAAGTTATTTAACCTATCTCCTCACAAAATATTTATTTATAAAAAGCACTTACACATAAACAGATGCCACTAGTCAGATGCCACTAAAGCACTCAGTCCAGTATTCCCTGTCTCACGCCCATGCTAGCCGCTATCTCACTGAGTGTGTACAAGGGCCAAGGGGAGTTTGGAGCACTTTAATGATGAGGACAACGATGAAGCAAACAGTAACAACTCCCTTATATACTGCATTCTTGGGCTCCTGTTTAAAGTATTTTATGCATATTAACTCACAGAATCCTTACTACACCTCTATGGGGTAGCTACGATTATTCTCATTTTACAGAAGAGAAAGAATGAGACACAAAGGTAAGCAACTTGCCCCAAGTCACAAAGATAAAGAGGGTCTAGGGGTTGGAATTAGAAGCCATGTAGACTGGTTCCCTGGTGCTGCCCTTAGCCACTGTGTGTCTCATCTCACTGTCTCCCACCACATTGTATGAGGAACCAATGCTCAGAGAAGACATTACTTGCTTAAAGATATCCATCTAGTAAGTGGTAATGTTCTCCAAGTATGGTCTTGGGAACACTTTGGGGTGTGGTCTTTGACCTTTCAGGAGGCCCCAAGGTCAAAACTAATTTAAAAATAATACTAAGATGCCATTTGTCTTTTTCACTGTTTCACATAAGCACACAGTGGAGTTTTCCAGAGGTTCTATGACATCATCACAGATATGTCATCATAGGATGATGTCATCATTCTTATGGCTAAAGAAATGTTTATTTGTGAATTCTCATGCTTAAAATTTATATTTTAATTTCTAATTTGACAAAAATCAAATAGATATAATCCACACAAACAAAAGTGTTTTGGAGGTCCTCAGTATTTATAAGAGTATAAAGGGGTCCAAAGACTAAAAAGCTTGAGAATCACTACTGAATAAAAAAGAGATATAATGATATTACATTTTCCAACAGCTCATTCATTCATTCATTCACGAACATTTATCTGTATTTATGTGGCCACTTTGTGAGGTGCTGGAGGTACTGGGTGTTTGTGAATCATAACTTTCCAGGTTTTGATGGTAGTTCTCAACTTACAGCTATTCAATTTCGGGTGATTCACGCTTACAGCCCTTTGCCATTCACACCCATGTTACAGAATTCTGGCCAGCAGAGGATAAACATATGTTGCCCAGACAACTTTGAGGAAATGGATACCAGCCTTGAATACTGAAGATCAACTTCTCTGTATCAGAGAAATTTATTTTTAAGAAGTCACCAAATGACCCTAACCTTTTTTAAGAGGCTCTTCAAAGATGCCTGTCAAAATCTGACTTCTCAGAGAAAGAGCACTCTGAATTACACAACTCTGATGGAGTGCCCTTTCCTTTTCTGACTTGGGACAGCCACATTGATGAAGATACCATTAAGCACAGCACGAGATTTCTAGATGGTACACTATGGTGCTGCAGTTTAATGTGATTCATTAGTCTATTATTCAGCTTAACTGGCCTTCATATACTACTTAGAAAAGATTCATATTGAAAGCACACACCACTTATATTTAAATAACTGATTTATGTATCTTTTTTTGGCGTTTATCTTCATAAACATGGGTACCAGATCCCTGTTCAAGAACACGACTCCCAGAGCTTTTCTGGTGGCTCAGTGGTAAAGAATCTGTCTGCCAATGCAAGACACGCTGGTTTGATCTCTGGTCTGGGAAGATCCCGCATGCCTCGGAGCAACTAGGCTTGTGCCTAACTGTTGAGCCTGTGCTCCAGAGGTGGGGAGCCGCAACTACTGAGCCATGTGCTGCAACTGCTGAAGCCTGAGCACCCTGGAACCCGTGCTCCTCAACAAGGGAAGCCACCACAGTGAGCAGCCCTGCACAACTAGAGGGCAGCCCCAGCTTGCCACAGTGAACACCTAGGACATCCAAAAATAAATAAACTGCTGTTGTACAGTCACTAAATCATTTTTGACTCTTTGTGACTCCATGGACTGCAGCACATCAGGCTCCTCTGTCCTCTACTATCTCCCGGAGTTTGCTTAAGTTCAGGTCCATTGAGCCAGTGATGCTATCTAACCATCTCATCCTCTACCTCTCCCTTTGCCTTTTGCCTTCAGTCTTTTCCAGCATTAGCATCTTTACATATATATATATATATGTAAATAATCAACTCCCTCTTAAAACGTTGGTTCTATGGGAGAATCAGATCAACCTACATCCTTTGACTCAGGATACCCTTTCCAAGAATATAACCTTTCTTGCAGGAGCCTCTGTCCTTTCACTCAAAACCCAGAATGTTAGCAACTCTACTTCCTGCTCTAAAATGAGGAGGCCAAGTACAATTTGTGGATATTTTGGAATAAGTTCTTTTTTCCCTCCACATACGATAAATCAAGTGACTGCTGAGTGTTCTGAAATAGAGTGGTTATTGGATAAATTATGTGACACAGCTTTTATCACTGGTAAAGGAAAGAAAAAAAAAACCGTGTAAAACAGAAAGGTCTAAGAAATCATGTGTTGCATTATAAACTGTTTGGAACATATAACACTAAAAAGGGATTAGAAAAGAAAAGGGAAGGCTCATTTTAAACAAGTTGAGGGGATGGCATGTTATTCCCAGCTCCACCCTGACCCCCTACTACTCCCTGTCCCAGCCAAGAGCCAAGCAGACTTTGAGAGGCTTTGACCCTACCTTCTGATGTCCTGGGAAAGCACCAAGTCTTATTTCAGCATGAACAAACCCTTCTTCATCCAAAGACACAACTTCGCCATTGCCTCCATCTTTCCACTTTGGAGAGGTCAGGTTGTGGGCCAGTTTAATGGCTACTGACTTGTGCACAGTGTTCGTATTTGCCCAGTATATTCCAATTTGAAAAGCTTCCTGGAAAAATAATGCCTCAATTATAAAACAGTTTTCTTAACTTTGATATTTTTACCTCAATTCATAGGAATTTTTTCTATTATAGGTCTACCTAGGCAACCACATCCTTTTTACTTTTTTTTTAGTAATGGCAACATACCTTTTATTTCACTTCCCAATGCCTTCTTTGAATCACAGTGGAATTTGTATTTATGGAAGGAGGGAAAAAACATCAACCCAAACTGGGACTACCCTATAAATACCAAAGGCTTAGAAACTGAAGGTTTCATTTTATTTGATAAAAGAATAATATGCAATATTAGGTACATGCAGGTCAACATTCCAATTCCATAAGGTAACATCATATGATTATTTTTTTTTTAAAAAGAAAAATGCAATTGAATAAAGATGTTTATAAACTGGAGCTAAAAGAAAAGGACTTCTCAAATTGTTCCATATCAGAAAAACATTTTATTTAGGAATTCCATGTACCCTATTCTCTTACAGATTTATATGCTTTCTTGGAACTGGGCTAGCCTTATCAAGAAAGTTCTCTTGTGATGAAATATAAAATCTTCCTATGAAGTTCAGTTTTACAACCAGATTTTTTTCCCCCTTGTTAGTAATGATTCTATGTTGTTATCAATAACAGGTGGGCATCCAAGATTATGGACAGGCAAGTCCACTTATAAAGGAAAAGGGGCCTGACAAAAATACCTGTTTAGAAATCTTCTTATTCATCTTGCAAATCTATGAGAGTTTCTATAAAAACTACAAAAACATCTAGAGGGTAGCTTAGCACAGCATACAGCTCTATTTTCTTAACATATCCTGAGTAGACCAGTCCTAATACTTGTCAAACATCCTGTTGAGGAATGGAAATGAGAATGCAACTAGTACAAGTTATCGAATTTAATGATAACTCAAGCGTGAATACTGCTGATGGGTGGGGAAAAAAAAGACATCTGAGATGTCTTTTAATATCAAAGAACATTCCATACCCCTTACATATGCATCTAGGAGGACAGTTTTCCACAACTGATTGAGTCTGTTAAGAACATAAATGTAACCTCAGAATAAAAGATGGTTGTTGAAAGAAAAGAATTCCTACTAGTTTAAAAAAAGAGTTATAGTACCTGAAAATTAGGAGGGATAATAATTTTGCCAGCAGGAACCTGTAGAACAATCTTCTCTCCCTCAAACAGCCAGAGGTCCCACTTGGACTGATTGATAAGCAGGGCCCAGGGTAGCAATTCTATCAATAAGGTCCTCACATATGGCTTCCAGGCTGACAGCTTCACTCGCATTGGGCTGTCCCACTGGCTCAGTTGCTCATTCCTGTGCCAAATACCACATCCAACAGACTCAATGAAACATGAAGACTTCAGGACTCAGGAAATGTGTTTAAGAATTCCAGACACACAATGCTCCTATGGTACCTCTTCACATCAGAGTCATGCAATGCCAAATTTGCATCCAGGAGGAAGAAACTTTTCATGGAATTATGTTCTAGATTAAGAATGAAGCAATTTACAGAATACATCTACTAGGAGATAAAAGGTCAGAATGTGACAGATACATGCAAACATCTTCTTTTTTAAAATGTTTTCTGGGGAATCTAACATTTTTGTGAACGTTCATTCATTTAATATTGAGAAATGTTCATAGAAAAACAGTGCTGGAGAACATTACCTGTCCGAAAGTGAAAAGTTTAAATGAAAGTTGTTTAGTCATGTCCGACTCTTTTGTGACCCCATGGACTATACAGTTCATGGCATTCTCCAGGCCAGAATACTGGAGTGGGTAGCATTTCCCTTCTCCAGGGGATCTTCCCAACCCAGGGACTGAACCCAGGTCTCCTGCATTGCAGGCAGATTCTTTACCAGCTGAGCCACAAGAGAAGCCCAAGAATACTGGAGTGGGTAGCCTATTCCTTCTCCAGGGGATCTTCCTGACCCAGGAATCAAACCATGGTCTCCTGCATTGCAGGCAGATTCTTTACCAACTGAGCTATCAGGGAAGCCTCTTACCTGTCAGAGTCCTTTTTATTATAGGGCCATGTGGGTTGAAGGAACTTCTCTGGCCCATAGAACTCATCAAGGATCTGAGTGGCTGTGCCTCCGGGGTGTATCTTAGTGGCTATCTGCTTAATGAGGGATGTTGAGATGGGAACAGCACAGTGTGAAGGGTCATCCTCTTCTCTAGGAAATGGAAAGGAAAAACAAGAATGATTATCAGATGTATTATAAACCAATGTGTGTTTTTGTTTTTGTTTTTTTTTTTTTTGAGAGCAAGTCAATTTTTGGTGCTTTAGGGATGATGAAACAGTTTGGGGAATGATCTGGGACTTTCCTCCCCAGTGCTTGGGTGGAGCTCTCTTGTTCCTCTACAGAAATTATGTTGTCAATTAGATTTTCTGATCATCCCTCTTTTTCATTTTGAATGCGGCTGAATTTTATCTTCAACTACAGAAGAGAACAGGAGAACACTAGGCAAGGCAATTTAAAAATAACATTCTCATAAGAAATCACACAAAAAACTCCATCCTTTCTTGCCCCCCTTGACAGGACAAGGTACTTTTTCTTCTGAATTTGAGGAAAAAGTTAAGGATTTTCCCAGTACCTTGCTTGAAATGTTAGGTGATGTACAAGGTCAGGTTCTATGTTTTGCAGTGGTTTTTCCTGTCCTTCTCCTGGAATAATTTGTGTTTCACTCAATCCCAGACTCCTCTTCTCCAAATGTATGATAATGGGGTCTGGAAGATGACTCCTCATGATAAAAAGAGGGCTGAACACAATCTATAAAAATAAAAGGACAGAACAACTTTCATATTTGCTTTGTTGCAGTATTCCAGCTGTTTGATGCTGAGACAAACTTGTAATAAATCTCTTCCCTGGGTCACTCTGACCTTAATTTATTTCAGAACAGGAAAGGTCAAAGTCGTATGCCATATTTTAGGATCTGAAAGCACTCACCATTCGCTGCTGCACTTGAGAGCTGGGTTCTAAAGTCAAAACTGTGCACCAGACATAAATAATGGAACTGTTTGAAGATGGCACCTGCACATGAGAGAGAAAAGAGTTCTATTAAACAATGAACAGTTTACTAATTAATCAAAATAAGGCGTAGATATAATATCAGTTTGAATGATAAAAAATTTAAAGTTATTGAAAAAAGCCATTAAAAAAAAGAATACCTAAGCAAAAACAGACTTCACTATGGCATAAAGTTATCGTGCAGTGAGTCAATGGGGCCAATTATTTCCATAAAGATGAAGGGATTTGTATGTGGAGTGACTGATAGTGAGTGGGAGACCGAAAGAGAGATTTGTGCTTCGTGGGAATGAAAGTGATGATGGTGGAGATTGAGAAAGAGATAAAAAAAGTAGCAGGTCATCATAAAGCTTCTTAAGCGGGGAGGACATGCTTTTTTCCCTCCCATCCCTTCAAAGCCCTAGAGCATCAGAATCTTTTTCAAGATATAACTCATCTCCATCTGGAAGGGTAGAGTCTTGGCTACAGGAACTACTGGAACTGATACAAATGTGTTGTCGTGGGATGGGGAGGAAAAAGTTTGAGAAGTAATATTCAAAGTCTTTGCATATTATTTCAGGCCTCCCCTCTTCTGTACCTATCATTTACTAATAAACTAAGTGCTACACTGGGTGAAGAGCATAATGAGAACTTTAAAATTTTAAAGTTGCTCTGTTCTGGACTGTGCTACTTCTCACACCTGAATGACGACGCTATACTCAGGGGCCTTGGATTCCAGGCACACGTCTCTCGACCAGTCTTCATCTCCCTTGGCCCTCACACACAACTCAGTCAGTTCGCTGTTTTCTAGTATGTATGAAGGCAATTTCTGTTTGGCTGTGAGGCAGTCAAAATGTTCTCGAACCACAGCTTGTCCATCTTGACCAATGTAATGCTGAACCACTTTTAACTCTATGCTTTGAGACAAGTAACTACAAATGATCTGTCTTCCACAGATGATAATCTAAAAACAAACAAACAAAAATCAATCAATCAACTGCTCAATCAATAAGACTTCCATCAATTCAGACTCCATGAACTGGAAATAAAGCAAACTTGGGAGATATTACAGGTTTGGTTTCAGACCACCCACAATAAAGCAAGTATCTTAATAAAGAGTGTGATAAATTGCACTCTTATGCAATACAAGATCTCTATATAAACTGATAATACAAACAACTTTTAAATCATATGCTGAATTATATTTTATCTTATTCACATTTTTCCTATAGTGTAGAAGCATTTATCTTTATAAAACACACAGAATTATCCATTAATCCTGAGAATTATTTAACTTTTCATCCAGTTAAGCATATAGTTCAGGGAAGGCATTAAGAAATATTAATATCTCTTTTGCTGGAAACTGATGCAGTAAATACTTTTAGAAAGCAAATCCCTGTGTAATATGAGTTTTCACCATGGTTGAGGAAGACAGGACTTTCAGATACAGTTTTCCTTATTTGTAATATTTTTCCAGGTTACAAAATATATAAGTAATACATATATGCCATATTTAAAGGTCTAAGGATATGATCTAGCTCTAAGGTCTAATTTTATGTGTCAACTTGAATGGGCCATGGGGTACACAGATATTTTGGCCACACATTACACTGGGTGTATGTGTGTGAAGGTGTTTCTAGATGAGATTAATATTCGAATTGGTAGACGTTCTAAAGCAGATTGCTCTCCCTAACTGGTGGGCCTCATTCTAGCAGCTGAAGACCTGAAAGAACGGAGAGCCTGGGTGAGGAGGCAACTCTTCCTGCCTCATGCTTGAGCTGGACACTGGTCTGTTCCAGCCTTTGGAAACAACTGAAACATCAGCTCTTCTTGGTATGTTAGCCTGCTGGCTTTCAGACTAGAACTACACATCAGCTCTTCTGGTCTTCCAACCTGCAGACTGCGAATCTTAGGACTTCTCAGCCTCCATAATCATGTGAGCCAGCTTATAGTAAACCTCTCTTTCCCCTTCTCTGTGTGTGTATGTATATACATACATACAAGTATATGCGTGTGTACAGACACAAACACAAAGACACACCCTATTTGTCCTGTTTTTTTTCCTTTTTGGAGAACCTAATAAGTATTTTCACAAATTACCTCTTATTTTCAAAACAACTACATAAAACAGGTGCTATAATGAGTCCTCACATTAACAAGGAAAAAACAGAGGCAGAGAAATGTTCAATAATTGGCCTGATGTTACCCCGACTGTCTGGTCCAGAGTCTGTGTTGATCACTACCATGATAGTCTGTATCTCATAAAATCAATACCTACCTATTAAGAAAACAGAAACAATATAAAGAGAATAAAGGTTGCTCATCATAAGGCAATGTATTATAGCAGAAACCAGTGGTTCCATTCCAAATAACTTCTTTTTCTTTGTTAGTCTTTCCATTTCTTTTGCTGTCAGAATCACTGATTTGGTTTAGGCCTCAAAAAGCAGCCCAGTCCTCAGGGAAGGTGAACACCTCTCAAGACCTCTAAAGGCTGTATCACAGTTGGTACATGCTAATCCTGGTAACTCCATTCCCCCACTGCCAATGATTAGTGGTGAACATGGGGCTGTTTTGGCAAATAATACAAAAAGGAAGGCTGCTAAAAGTTTCTGGGAAAGATTTTACTCTTTGATAATAAGGGAGACAATTTGAGAAGAGAAAACCCTCCCTTTTTTCTGCCATGGAAGATACTAGGAGAGGATATAGATTTTGCAGCTATCTTGAGGCCAGGAAGGCAAACTCAAGAGGACAGCAGAGAAGCAGATGGAGTACTGAGCGCCTCATTAACTACTCAACACTGAACCTGCCTTAAAATAGGAACAATAGTATCTGCTTCATTAATTTGCTATGAAGATTAAAAAGCCTATTTTTGTAATGGCATGGTGAAAGCATCCTAATTGATACATTTTCCTATGTCATTAGGAGCACTTTGTAACCACCACTTAAAAAAAACCTCTTACTTATAAATATATTAACAATTATTTATGAACTATTATTTATCCCAGACAAATCTGCTAGATTGATAGACCAAAAATTAAAGTCATTGTTGCTTCAACTTGCATTACTTGAATAGTGAGGTTTAGCAATTTCTTGAACATTTATTTTCCAACAGTCTATTCCTTAGAATCTTCTTTAGAAGGAACACGTCTGCAAAAACCAGGCTATGCTCAACTGTTATATCCTCCCTAGATACTCTGGCCATTATAATCTTTTAAAACAATATTTTCATAATAACAAAACACACCCAAGTCAACTGAACTATGAGTCCTAAATCAGCACACAAGATTTACTGTAGCACATGTAGGGGTTACTAGACACTTATGATAAGCCTTATGATGCCACAGCATTGCCTAATTTTGAATAAACATGTGGAAACACTGAGGCGGTAGTTAACTCTGTTCCTCTTCTGGATGTGTCCGGGCCTGGCAATGTGTGTTCAGTGCTCTTGCTTCAGAACCTTTGGGCCCCATGAGATTTAGGAGAGAATTTGGCTGTCTCTCACAGAAACCACAGAATCTCTGCAACCATCTGGGACTCACTTTGTCTAAAGACAAAGATCCTCTTGGTGGGTTTTTATAGTTTCATTTTCAACCAAAAAGCCTGTTAAATAGGCTTCAAATTTGATAAAAAGAAAATCCTTAAAAGTGGCCAGGGAGGAAAGGCCACTAAGATGAAAGGAAATCCAAAATGGCTGCGCCTTGGAACTGTGCTCTACATGGCTGCTCCCTCGCAGGGTTCAGCGGCAGCCATGCCTGCGTTCCTTCAAAGTGGCAACACTTACAGTGCTGGTATTTTGAAAATTATGGTTAGAATTTCAAGATTAATTTATCAGTTGAAGACAGCTACTTAATTTTTTTAATGTAGGGTTTCTCCTTAGTACACATTTCCAGGTTTTGCACCACTTCCCCTTTTTCTCCAAAGCCACAAAGATGTGTATTGAAGATTTCTACATATGATTTTACTTAGCAGGTTTCTGAACTCTTATTAGATCAGTGCCAAGAAGAATAGCAATATTAAAAGAATAATTCCAGAGCACCAGATGCACGGGAAAATGATATCTTAACCATGATTAAAAGTGTATGTATAAAGATACAAATATATATACATATATGTACATTAAAATTTTTAGAGCTGTAAAGCTCTCCTCAATGAAGAGATGGAAAACATAGAAGCAAATATGTGTACATGAGTAGTTGTATAATATACAAAGTTCCTGGGAAATGTTATGTGTGGTCAATTTTTATTGAATTGGAGAAATGAGAAGGGTCTAGGAAAGGCAGGGTACAGGCAACTAAACGTCATTGTTCCAACAAGCTTTAGCCAATTCTCCACTGTTCAGAGGCATGGTACATGGTTAGGGTACATCAGGGAGCTGCACACACTCACCTCCCCAAATGGGGTGTGGTAATTAGGCAGCTGCGGTTTCTTGTAACTTTCCAGGCCCAGGTGGGATAGAAGGAAAGAAGCCAAGACGTGAGGGAGGCAGGAGCCCACCACGCTCTTCTGGAAGCTTGGCTCCTACCTTCCTTCCTAACCTGGCCGCCTGTGGAATCCTGTGTCTCTGCTGTACTTTAACTAGAGCTAATCTGAATGTTAGTTAATCTACCCTGACCACAGGGGAAAAAAAATCCAATTTAAAAGGAAGTAATACTTTGTGTGTGTTGGGGGGTGGGGTGTGGAGGGGAGAGGGGGCAGACAGAGAGACAGACAGACAGGAACAGACAGAGAGAGACAGGGACAGACAGACAGAGAAGTGGGGAGAGAGAGAGAGAAAGAGAAGAAACGCTGAAAAACACTGACTGGGAAGGTTTTTTACAACTCGGATACATGCAGTGTTATGTCTGAGGTTGCCATGTGGTCTGCTGAACCTCGTATTACCCAGGTTCAGTATAAACCGCTTTCCATTTGCTTCAATTTTAGGCTAACGAATGGCTGTTTTTGTGTTTCACTTTTCCCTGCTCTGCCGAGTTTTTAAAAATGGCTCTAATATAGAGCACAGTCTCATATGATGGTGATAAGAAATGTTAAAACTCAAAGTAAGTTATGTGTGGAAGGCCTCCCATGATAGTGGGAATGTAAAATAGATTTTCCCAGTTAATGTGGGAGAAGAAGACACTTCTTCTCAAAAAGGTAAATGCCATGT
This sequence comes from Oryx dammah, assembly GCF_014754425.2. Classification (NCBI taxonomy): domain Eukaryota; kingdom Metazoa; phylum Chordata; class Mammalia; order Artiodactyla; family Bovidae; genus Oryx; species Oryx dammah. The sequence goes on from NW_024070203.1 coordinate 76,188,037, forward strand.
GAGGGCTTTATGCTTCCATTATTTCTTTCCACATATCCCTTTTCTGTTTGGCTAGACTTGACCTTTTTTTTTTTTTAAGAGTATTTATTATAAATGGGTAGAAGCAGAGAAAAGTGTGAAAGGCATTCTCCCCCCAACACCCAGAAAAGGATTATTAACATTTAACAGTACAAATAACATTTGGAAAAGTCCTGAAATATGATTTGGCACCAGATGCCTTAAAATCTATATTTGGCATTAACAGAGAGTGATTAAAAGAATTCCTTAAACTCTCAATGCATGGAAAATTTTTTTAGTTCTGATTTGAACCCTTCTTAAATATTTAAGGTTTAAAAAATGCTAACAGTTTGAAAAACTCATGAAGTCGGCAGATGTTTTAGGAAAAATATATATTTAGTTATTTAAAAGATTAGCGTAGTAGCAATAAGACTCTGGTAAGTCAAAACAGTGAATTTTGTCTAAGAAATAAAGTACATCTTTTTAATTTGGAAATATGTATCAAGCATTACAAAAATATTCATATCCTTTGGGCAGGTAATTTAAATTTTATAGCAATTATTTTAAGGACAGATACAGAAATGTGGACATATATTTATACAAAAGATATTTATTGTAGGATCTATTACAGTGACCAACTGGACATTAACTGAATGTTCAACAACAAGGAAATGTCTAGGTGTGTTTCGATATACCACATGGCAAATGACTAGGCAACCATTAAAGGGATAACTTCAGGAATTTTAAATAACAGGAGAAAATAAACATTACATAAAGTTAGAAGAAGAAACAAGTTGGAAAATTGTGATTACAGTTCAATTTCACTCAGATGGTAAGGAATCTGCCTGCAATGCGTGAGGACCTGGGTTCAATCCGTGGGTTGGGAAGATCCCCTGAAGGCGGGCATGGCAACCCACTCCAGTATTCTTGCCTGGAGAATCCCCGTGGACAGAGGAATCTGGTGGACTACAGTCTACAGGGTTGCAAAGAGTCGGACACAACTGAGAGCGACTAAACACACACAGTCAGACTTCGAGTTGTTTCAAAGTAGAAAAAAATATACCAAAGTAATAATAGAATATATTTTTTGGTTGGTAGATTTATGAGTAAGTTTAATTTTCTTCATGAGGCTTTTCTGTGTTTCTAGATATATTTTATAATAGTTAACATAAAAATAACAGTGTAAACTAGTATTTATTGGGTGTTTTCTATTATAAAAGGAATATGAAGCATAAAACAGTTAAATTTGCTTGAGGTCATATAGGTAATAAGTACAAGGGCTGAGAGATCTTTTACAATCAGAAAAAAGGTAGGTAAAATTTTGTGAGAATTAAAAAATGTATTTTTCATGACAAATTTTTTTGACTTATGGTATATACTGTTGCAATAGTATCTACTCAAGTACAGTGTATATTCTAATTTATCCTGAAATTTAATATCAGTTCTTGAAAGTAATATCTATGGAAGAATGAGGTGTCTATATGTAGTAACACAAAAACACATGAGTGTTGCTCATGCCTGGAAATATTTCATTATTGTAATAATAACTGAAGTTCATTGGGTTATGACAGTGGGCCAGGCACTAGTGTAAGCACTATACATATACAAACTTCTTTAATTCTCACACCTACTTCACGAGGAAGGCACTATTATTATTCCCATTTTACAGATGAGAAAAGTGATTCACAATGGTAAACAGCAGCTAGCAAGGGTGCCTGTGATTTTAATCACTAGGACGTACCTTTAAAACATTTCTCCACAGAAGGACCCTGCCACTCACTGATTGGTAAATGTCCCCTGAACTCTGAACACAGAGCTGAACGAACTGGAAAACTTCAGACCAGAGCTATGGTAGTCAAAGCATCTGAGAACCTGTTAGAAATACAAATTCTCATGCTATACCCAAGAACTACTGAACCTGGAACTCTAGGGGTGGGAATCCAGCAACCTGTGCTTCATTCAACAAACCCTCCAAGGGACTCAGACACATATGCAAGTTGAAAACCACTAGCCTAGATGGAGAAAAATTAAGGGGAAATATGCTAATTCCTCATGGTTTTGGAAGGCTTCATATAGAGGAGAGGCAACAAGTTGCGTGTTTTCTGTGTATGCCTCTCAAGTTCTGAGGAATGGTAAAAACTGGCTAAATGGTAACAGATCTTGGCTCAAAATTAGGAAAGAATTTATTTCATTAATAGCTGGAAGTGACCATCTTGGCTCAAAATTAGTAAAGAATTTATTTCATTAATAGCTGGAAGTGACCGACAACGCCAAGAGCTGCCATGTGAGAGAATGAGCCTCTCGTCGTTCAGAGTATCCAACAAATGCTGTATGACCATTTCTCAGGCACGCCGGTTAATGGGAAGGCAGACCAGGCATTCTTGAGAGAGCGTGAGTGACGGAATCAGAAAACCAGTGGGTGCTGGGCAGATGTTTGTTGAGAGCACGTCCATGAAAGCAAGCTCTGAGGGCAGATGGGAGAAACGATTCTTGTTTTTAAGACTTTCCAGCTCAAGGCCCACTCTAGCCATGCTGGTCTCCTGAGTCCTTGAGTAAGATCCATTTGTCCCGTATTTGTATCTTTGTTTATCCTATACTGTTGAGTGGGAATGCCCTCTCTTAATCTCAATTTGACATGCTTTGTAAAGCCTAGTTCAGGTCAAATCTTCTTAGTGAAACCTCTAAATTCCCTTCACACTTACTGTCAGCCATACACATTGTTGGGTTTACATAGATTTATATAAATTTACACTGTGAGAGCAAAGGCTGTGTCACATACTTCAAGTCTTCCATTTTACCCTGTTCTACAGGAGACAATCAACAAGTACTTGGGGGAATGGTCAGTTGACGGGGAACACTCTTCCATGCTTTTTTTCTGAGACCCTGCTGCTACCGTACTCTTCTCACTTGTTGCTCTCAATAATGAAAGCACGAAGTTCAGCTCCCTGATTAGGTGCAGACCAAGAATGCACATGGTACGGGTCCTACTGTTCACCTTACCAGTTGCCTCCTGCTTGCCCCCTGGGCACACAGCAGTGAAGGGGCCCCAGGTGTTCGATACGGAAAGCTCCCTTTTTCCTTTTCCAGGGACTGGTGCTGTGTCTATCACGTCTTCAGTTCACATAAGCTTTGGATAGATTGTTACAATCCAGATGCAGATGTATATGTTAAAACTCTTATGACAAATCCAGTTATTATGTGTGCAGTGAAGCCAGTTTTCAGATTTTAATACTTCCTTTTTTTCTTTCTACTCTTGTCATGTGCTCCATGCTTGAAAAACATCTTTTAAAAACCACATTTTCACATCTTAAGAACACAAAAAAGTGTCAGATACTTTTCTCCCCCCGTTTGCAGTCTTAGAACTTCAAAAACAGCCAAAAGGAAGTTTTATAAAATACGTAAAAATATGTGCTGAGAGCTGAGGTTTTATAAGCCAAGAGTTAGACTGCAGTGGATTTTTACTGCAGTTAATATTAACTCCTAGGAAAAGAACGCTTGCTGGAGACCCAGGCCCACTCTGCCATGGGAAAGAACCTTGACACTTTCTTGTAGGTTACTCTTGCATGCCTGAGAATCAACTCCTGGTTATCCACTGCTGGATTATCCAGAGTCCCCACCATCCTTGGCTTCTTTTCCTTCTCAATAAAGACCCTTTGGCCATTTCACAGCTCATTAGCACCTCCACCAGAAGGTAGGTGGTGACAGGAAGAAGAGGTGAAATGAAAATCAGTAAATTTTACTGCTCGTTAGCAGCTCTTGTAAAAGACCTGGGACAAGGGTACAAGCCATCAGCATCATCAGGATCAACAACAAAAACTTAGTGAGTGTGCATGCGCATGGCTGGAGCAGGCACAGCTAGGAAGAGCTCTGTGATTTTCTTTACGATTATTATCTGCATCTCTTTAAGTTTCCCTTCCATTATAACACCCAATGATTCAGAGTCGTCTGGGCCATGGACACACAAGAACTTACCTGTTTTTGCACGCCACTGACTCGCTGAGCCTTGATGATAAGTGAAGCAGTTCGACCCTTGTACTGAATAGTCCTAATAAATGTCCCTGCATGATCCACACTGAAGGGCTCTGACCAACGCCAATTGCCCCAACCTTCAATACAGATGTGCAACAGCTGGAGAGAGAAACAATAATCGTCATATTGCCAAAAGTGCCAACAAAAATCTAGTCCTAAAATGAAAGTCTCATTGCTGGAAAACCTTCCTATTTGTAATACTTAGCATCTGTTTTCTTTCTAACCTGCATTATTCATCCACTTCCAGCTTATTCAACCAGGCTAAGAATAGCAAATATGCCACATAGAGTCAATGCAGTTTTCCAGATCACATTTTAAACCTTCTTAAAAATAATTGTCCTATCAAATGGTAAAAGGGCCTGTTGAACATTTGAGGGAAGACTATTTCATTCATCTGGAGGACAAGAAGGCTGAAACGTGAGATCAAAGAATCATGGTCTTGGCTGATAGTTTATTCCTTCCTCTGGCTAGACAGTAATTAAAGCTAAATTTGGTTTGTAGCATTATTTTTGACCCTAAATTGCCATTCTTTATTTTTCCTTTTGATAAAGAACAAAACAGCAATTTGAGAATGCAATTCATTTAATATATTCATCCTCCTTATGAGATCACATATATCATATTAGAAATACCTTTAACATTTTGAATGTCTGTTCTAGTCCCTTTCTTAGTATGTATTTATTGTAATTTTTACCAGTTAAGTCCCTGATCCACATTCACGTTTATTCACATAGTATTGCCACTTTTCGTAATACTTAGATTTCTTTCATGGACATCAAATACTTTCTATTTCGATTGCTACCTATTAACTGCAATTAAGTATTCCGAACTTAAGTCCACTAACTGAAAAAGTATTCCAAAACAATGACTGTTTCTTTAGGATACATGTTTAAATGAAAATAAACAATGTTCTTGTTCAGTAACTAAGTCGTGTCCAACGCTTTGCGACCCCATGGACTGCAGCATGGAGGCTTCTCCGTCCTTCACTATCTCCCAGAGTTTGCTCAGACTTATGCCCATTGAGTCAATGATGCCATACAGAAATAACACTGACATTTTAGGAAGAAGGTTTAGATAATATACAAACAACATTTCCCTTCATATCATACATAATGTTTAAAAGAGCTAACCAAAGGTTAATCACATGAAACATTTTCCAATTAACAGAATAAATAAAACTTTGAAAATATTATATAAGAGCTATCACAGTGGGCTCTTAAGTACATTAAGGACTTCATGAGAACTGCCATAATAATGAAGTCTTTTGATAGCAACATTATTTTTTTTTAGTTTAAACATTAAGAGGAACCCTTATAAAGTGCTTAAACTTGAAAATTTCCCAAGGTCACTGTTCATCATAATGTAACATTTGGTGGAAAATTCAGAGAGATATTTTTTGTTTTGTTTTTAAATATCTTAAAATACTTAAAAAAAAATCTCGTAACTCATCTCCCTGCTTTTAATATGGCCCCACTCAGTTCTTCCTCCATACAACTGCCAGTGATCTTGTGAAATCAAAAGGCTACCAGTCAGATGATTTCTAAAAAAAGAAGTCTAACAGCAAAAGAATAAAAAAATAAAAAAAATCCTGGACAGCAAATAAAATACCTTTAGGGAAAATTTGGTTTTATATACAGTCTTCAACATAAAAGTACCAGAGTATCTTTGATGTTTAAATATTAGTTACAGGGGAAAAAAGGAAAAACAATAGTGGTGTTTGGAACCATTTCAGTTTTTTGTAGCAGCAACTGGGAATAAAGCTCAGGGTACACACAAAACTAAAAGAAACAAAGAAAGTTGTTTTCTTTGGAGGGACTAGTAGCTGGAAATGACAAAAAATAATGAGGCAAGGTACTTAAGGTCAAGCTCAGCTGTATTTTTCTTGAAAATTCCATAGCTTCTAAAGAAAGTTTTAATGTACACAGCGTAATTTTAATTGAGGAGTGTTCACATTTGCATATGAGCTCAATCTTAGGTAGCTGTTCACTCTGTGTGCACAGCTTTTAATGACGGAATGTCACCAAGGAATATGCTGTCGGGTTTTGCTTGGCAGCTATTTGTTCTCAAAACGTTGGCACATATATCACATACATTGTCCTTGAATTATGAAAATTCAGATATGTCTGGAGTTAGTACACACAGAAAAGTTAGGTGGGAGAAAAACATGACGTTTCTTCCCACCTGTATGACCAACAGAATATTTGTAATGTCTGGCCTGCAGTTAAAAAACATTTAAATACCACTGGCAACTACATGTATATATAATTTAATAGGGAAGGAATGACATTCCTCAGAGAGAAAAATCTACAGAAAGGAATTCAGGAGGCCTGGCAGTACTTCAGCCCTAGTACCCCAGTACTTCAGCAGTACTTCAGTACAGTGCCCAGTACTTCCCATGGCACTGGCAGGGTGCTCAGGTACCCCTGGACATCAAATGAGGGTGGAAAATCCTGTACTTGTTGGACTGATTCACTAAATTTCACTGTTATAGGTACTGAGAAGTCTCCATTTAATAACAAATACCCATATGTCTATTTTTATTTCTATAGCAAAGAAACTATAAAATCAGGCATAAAAATGTGAAATTTGTATTAGATTGCCTAATCCTAATGAGACTTGTTTCTATTATTGATCCAATACATTTTTATTAGTCAGACACTATAAGGAAGGCAATATGTGAAAGACTATGGAGGACATAAAAAAGAGCTTTAGTCTTTATCCCACAAGGAGCTAAGATTTTACAGGAAAAGTAAGGCCTGTATAACTAACCCATAAGACGCATTAAGAGAGGTACACACTGATACAGGAGTCTGGAGGAGAGAGGGCTTGTTCAGGTTGCTGTGATTATGAGAGCTTTCTAAAGCATTTGAGCCTGAGAGTTTGGGTAGGACTTCAGTTGGTAAAGATGACAGTCACTGGCCGAGGGGGACAATCTGAGAGATGAAGTGAGACGGTTTGCTTGGGGCAAAGTTCATAGTCTCAATTGGTTGGAGAAGAAGCAACATGTCAAAAAAAGAGTGAGGATAAGGTCTTAGAAGCAGATCTAGATGGTGGCCAGCCCTGATGATTTGCTGAGCTAAGGATTTTGTGCTTTATTCAGGAATTAGCCTTGTGTAGAGATGAGCGATGTGTTGAAAGGATGGTGAGAGCAGAGTGTGGAGGGGTCTGGACAACTGCAACAGAATGAGAGCAATGTGGGCCAGAAACAGGAGAGAGGAAGGATCGGGCTTAACAAAATATCACTATCCATTCTGCCTAGAGCCCACGGTGTCTTTAACGTTCTCTTAACAATTTGGAAATTTTCTTTCCCCTTGTTTCCATTAAGTTTCCCTTTCAGATTCACTTCCTTTACCATCTTTCTTTTCCATTCAGGTTTTTCACTCTCTGTGGCCTACTTAGCTAGTGTCTAATTTTTTCCATTGGGAGGAAAAATAGTCAAATAGGAACCACTCTTGTTTGAACTTTTCAGTGGGAAATGAAATGAAGTATAAGGCAGGTTGTACAGTAGCCACACTCAATGGAAGGCCTCAAGGGGCTACACTGACATTTTTTTCTAGCAGACTGCCCTATTCCAGGGCCACACTGGCAGCAAGATCAAATTCCACTGAAGACCTCAAATGGGAGCATAGAACTTTCCACTCATTTTTTTCAATAAAAAATAAAACTTAAAACTGAATTACTGATCAGGGGCTTGGGGATCAGCTCTCAGGACCACCCACAGTCACATCCAAAGGGAGAATTCCTGAGTCGACAGATTACAGAGGAAAGAAAAACAAAATGAAATCTAGGATAACAGGGTACACCAAGGAAGAGAAAGAGGAGGGCTGTTAAGAAAAAACTTTAAAAGATATCCGAAATATAAATGAAAGTACTAGATACTTTTCTGTGAACTTTATTTCACTATTCATTTAAAAATTGTTATCAAGATGCTTTCTACCTAGTCAGAAATTGAAAATTTGTCTTCAGAGACATTTGCATATTTTTTGTACTTTATAGTAATTTATTGTACAGTAATATGCAATGTTCCAAAAAGAAACTGAAAATCTAAATAATTTAAACATATTTCTCCAATATATTTTATTCTTGACAGAAATTTTAGTTCTGAAAAAGTTATGTGAAATGCAAGTGAAAGAAACTACTGAATATATGCTTGTAGTAAATATATAGTATATAATATATACAAAAGCTTAAGCATCATATTTGTTTTTTAAACTTCTAAACTCATATCTATATCTCAAGAGCCTAGTGCACAGTAGGCACTGAATAAAATATCTGTTGAATAAAAAAATCAGGATTTTTGAAAATTAACCAAAATAACTTAAAGGAGATATCAAAAAATTTTAGTGGTGATATTTGGGCATAAAATGAGAATCAAAATATTCAGAAACAATTTCTATTTTGAGTGACGTTTCAATATAGATTTATAGATTTGCTTTACGTGGATAACAATACTAGATTAAGCTACACATCAATGAAATCCCTAAAATCTATAATTCAGACACTGCAACATGATACTAAAGCATAAAGTAGACCCTAAATGATATATAACAGGTAAGCATGACAAATGAAAATTAAGTTAAAATATGAACAAATTCTTGTCTATCCAAAATAACATCTAAAAAGCTACAGATCAAATTAAATAGATCAAAGCTAGATTGCTTGTTTAGAATGCATAAGTGGAACTAACAGTACATTTCACATCAATAAACTAACATGAAAACAAAATGAAATATGTTGCTCATTATTGCTTTTTTAAGGCAGTTGAATTTCAGGATGTTCAGAGTATCTGAAATAATGCTGCAAAATATCTAGATAGTTGCTAATCCTTGGTGTCACTCTGATTCAATATTAGAACTCTTAGTACTCTATATCTCCTTTTTATATTTATAGAGCACAACCTTTTGAATGATAAAGTAGAAATAAATCAATTTGAATTATTTTCTAGTGGACAACTTGGATTCTTTGATGCAGTGTATTTTGGAAGAAAGAGGAGAAAGAAAAAGATTTCCAAATCAACCTTCCAGGGGGTGATATAATGGTCACTGTCATCACACAAGTATCAATGACACAAAAGATGAGAGCTTACATGCAGGTTTTCTCTCAAGATTGTTTGAATTACATGAAAGCTACAAATTCTGTGCAACTGCATAAAGCAACCTCTTACAGGAGAAGGGAAACCTGGCACACTCAAACAATGGTTAGAATGAAAATTGTACCTGGAGAGTAATCTTTCTATAAAAAAATCTAAGCTTCAGATACTCATTGGACTCATCAATTCTAAATACGAATTTATCTTGATATAATAATTATAGACATGTGCAAAGATTTACCTAGATGTATGTTTATTCCAGCACTGTTTTAATAATGAAAATATGGCATTACTAGGACATTAGTCAAATAAAATATAGCAAAAACAATAACAGCTATCAGTTATTAGACACATACTTTGGGCTTTCCTGGTGGCTCAAATGGTAAAGAATCTGCCTGCAATGCAGGAGACCTGAGTTTGAACCCTGGGTCAGAAGAGCCTCTGGAGAAGGGAATGGCAACTCACTCCAGTATTCTTGCCTGGAGAATTCCATGGACAGAGAAGCCTGGCGGGCTACAAATCCATGGGGTTGCAGAGAGTTAGAATGATGACTGAGAGACCAATACTCACTTTTTCTTTCACTTCCACGTGTCAAGCAGTGGGCTAAGTGCTTTTTATATATGCTTTTATTTATTCCTTAAAATAATCTTAGGTGGGAGATATTTTTATTTTATGAATGAAGGAGCAAGCTGAGCTACAGAGAGGCCACAGTGCTCAAGAGGGCAAGGTGTAAGATTTGAACTGAAGTGTGCTTACTAAGAATCTCTCTTCTTAATCATACTTATACTAAAGAATCCTCTGAAACTATTGAAAAAAAAATCACAGCATGAAAAAAACATGAACAATTTTACTTAGCCAAAGATTAACCAGAAAAAAATCACATTACAAAAAGATATGTGCAATATATACTCCATTTTTTGTAAAATGGACAAAAAGTATACATGTCTATTCCTAAAGGGAGAAAAATGGCTAGAAAATATACCAGAATGCTAATAGTGGTTATCGTGGGGATGTGACCTTCCTTTTTATGTGTGTGTTTTGTGTGCTTTTACGTAATTTCCAAATTTCACACTATAAATATTACTTTGCAATCAGATAAAAATTAATGTTATTAAAATCAAAAAAGTTCAACAGAAAGCATACAGAGCCTTCAAATAAAAAGAAATTAGACATTTCTATTTTAAAAACTCAAAATCAGCTTCCTGCATGAAGTCTCCCCACCCATCCTGGTCAGTGTCGCAGATTTCCCTGGCATTCTGCCGAAAGGAAGACATGAGACTCAGTTCATTTCTGAGGCCTCCATCACTGCTCTTCACACAAGGTCTGGCTTGCTGTATTACTTACTCATATGATTCCTGGAGCAGTTTAATGAAATTAATTGAGGTTTTTTTTCCCCCTAAGGCAAAAGGTTCTTCCCCCCAGTTTAGCAAATATTTTCAGGATTCATATCTACTAAATGCTCACCATAAGCCAACTAACTTACTACACTTGGTGGTGGTGGTTTAGTCGCTAAGTCGTGTCTGCCTCTTTTGCGACCCCATGGACTGTAGCCCGCTAGGCTCCTCTGTCCATGGGATTTCCCAAGCAGGAGTACTGGAGGGACTTGCCATTTCCTTCTCCAGGGAATCTTGCTGACCCAGGGACTTTACTCACGTCTCTCGCATTGGCAGGTGGCTTCTTTCCCATTGAGCCACCAGGGAAGCCACATGGTGGAGACAGAGACGAATGAGATGCACACTGAAACCCTCACAGTGTAGTGGGAGAGGTTCAGCAAGAAGCAGCATAGTGTGAAGTTTACGAGAGGAAGAAAAACATTGTAGGACTCTAGAGGAACTATGCTTGCGTGTGTGCTAAGTTGCTTCAGTCATGTCTGACTCTTCGCGACCCCATGGACCGCAGCCCATCAGGCTCCTCTGTCCATGGGATTCTCCAGCCAAGAATACAGGAGTGGGTTGCTACACCCTCCTCCAGGGGACCTTCCTGACCCAGGGATCAAACTCTTGACTCATGTCTCTTGCATTGGTAGGTGGGTTCTTTACTACTAGCGCCACCTGGGAAGCCTTATCACGCTTGGAGAAGTTAAAAAGTGTGACCAGAGATTGATATATTTTACTTATCCAAGGAAATAACATGAAAAAAGAATCTGGAATACAATAAAAGATATTTTTGTTATTTCTCATAAACAAAAGCAGGTGACAGCCAAACTTGGATTGGTTTTTCCTGTACAAAATTCATGTCTAAAAAACCCACACTGATTCCACTACAGACAAGTCATAAAAGTAGCAAACTATAGCTTTAAGTAGGGAAAACCATTAGACCATTCAGGTATGACCTAAATCAAATCCCTTATGATTATACAGTGGAAGTGAGAAACAGATTTAAGGGACTAGATCTGATAGATAGAATGCCTGATGAACTATGGATAGAGGTTCATGACGTTGTACATGAGACAGGGATCAAGACCAGCCCGATGAAAAAGAAATGCAAAAAAGCAAAATGGCTGTCTGAGGAGACCTTACAAATAGCTGTGAAAAGAAGAGAAGTGAAAAGTAAAGGAGAAAAGGAAAGATATAAGCATCTGAATGCAGAGTTCCAAAGAATAGCAAGGAGAGATAAGAAAGCTTCCTCAGCGATCAATGCAAAGAAATAAAGACAACAGAATGGGAAAGACTAGAGATCTCGTCAAGAAAATTAGAGATACCAAGGGAACATTTCATGCAAAGATGGGCTCAATAAAGGACAGAAACGGTATGCACCTAAAAGAAGCAGAAGATATTAAGAAGAGGTGGCAAGAATACACAGAAGAACTGTACAAAAAAAGAGCTTCATGACCCAGATAATCATGATGATGTGATCACTCGCCTAGAGCCAGACATCCTGAAATGTGAGGTCAAGTGGGCCTTAGGAAGGATCATTACAAACAAAGCTAGTGGAGGTGATGGAATTCCAGCTGAGCTATTTCAAATCCTGAAAGATGATGCTGTCAAAGTGCTGCACTCAATACGCCAGCAAATTTGGAAAACTCAGCAGTGGCCACAGGACTGGAAAAGGTCAGTTTTCATTACAATCCCAAAGAAAGGCAATGCCAAAGAATGCTCAAACTACCACACAATTGCACTCCTCTCACACGCTAGTAAAGTAATGTTCAAAATTCTCCAAGCCAGGCTTCAGCAATATGTGAACCGTGAAATTCCAGATGTTCAAGCTGGTTTTAGAAAAGGCAGAGGAACCAGAAATCAAACTGCTAACATCTGCTGGATCATGGAAAAAGCAAGAGAGTTCCAGAAAAACATCTATTTCTGCTTTCTTGACTATGCCAAAGCCTTTGACTGTGTGGATCACAATCAACTGTGGAAAATTCTTCAAGAGATGGGAATACCAGACCACCTGACCTGCCTCTTGAGAAACCTGTATGCAGATCAGGAAGCAACAGTTAGAACTGGACATGGAACAACAGGCTGGCTCCAAATAGGAAAAGGAGTATGTCAAGGCTGTATATTGTCACCCTGCTTATTTAACTTCTATGCAGAGTACATCATGAGAAACACTGGACTGGAAGAAGCACAAGCTGGAATCAAGATTGCCGGGAGAAATATCAATAACCTCAAATATGCAGATGACACCACCCTTTTGGCAGAAAGTGAAGAGGAACTAAAAAGCCTCTTGATGAAAGTGAAAAAGGAGAGTGAGCTTAAAGCTCAACGTTCAGAAGACTAAGATCATGGCATCTGGTCCCATCACTTCATGGGAAACAGATGGGGAAACAGTAGAAACAGTGTCAGACTTTATTTTGGGGGGCTCCAAAATCACTGCAGATGGTGACTGCAGCCATGAAATTAAAAGATGCTTACTCCTTGGAAGAAAAGTTATGACCAACCTAGATAGCATATTGAAAAGCAGAGACATTACTTTGCCAACAAAGGTCCGTCTAGTCAAGGCTATGGTTTTTCCAGTAGTCACGTATGGATGTGAGAGTTGGACTGTGATGAAAGCTGAGCGCTGAAGAAGTGATGCTTTTGAATTGTGGTGTTGGAGAAGACTCTTGAGAGTCCCTTGGACTGCAAGGAGATCCAACCAGTCCATTCTGAAGGAGATCAGTCTTGGGTGTTCATTGGAAGGACTGATGCTAAAGCTGAAACTCCAGTACTTTGGCCACCTCATGCAAAGAGTTGACTCATTGGAAAAGACTCTGATGCTGGGAGGGATTGGGGGCAGGAGGAGAAGGGGACGACTGAGGATGAGATGGCTGGATGGCATCACTGACTCGATGGACATGTGTTTGAGTGAACTCCGGGAGTTGGTGATGGACAGGGAGGCCTGGCGTGCTGCGATTCATGGGGTTGCAAAGAGTCGGACATGACTGACAGACTGAACTGAACTGAACTGAACTGACTGACAGCTTTAAATCTTTGTGCAAACAACTTACTGTCAATATATTGTGGAAAATTAACTTTATATTATGAACTCATTGGCTTAGATTCTTCTAATAGCTTCTAATCGACCATAACCCTTGGGATTTTGATCCTGGAAAGGAAAGAGTCAAACTGGAACAAAAGTCATTGTTTCAGGTCAGATCTTGCTCTCAAAGCAGCCATGTGTGCAGATTCTTGGGGATGAGGAGAGGTGAGAGTTAGGGAGAGGACCTGCCTAAGAGAGGATGGTACAGAAAGGGAGGCTGAAGAGGCAATGAACTCTTATATCAGGAATTGCCACTTATTTTCAGAGCACCAGTCATCAATGAACACCAGAGAGTGAAGCATTAAAGGTACTGAAACATAGTAACTGATAGTCGTTTGGCTGTTTGAAATTATGCTATTCACTATCTGGCTGGTCTTTCTATATATATTCAGAAATACCAGGAAACAACAGGTTCTAGCAGCACTCCACTGTTTATTTTTATGAATGGTTATCACAAGGCAAACACTGATGAAGGAAGAATCAGGAAAAAATAAACAAAAAAACTGTTGCATGAATGAAGCAAACTGTAGCTTTGCATCACTTTTGACAATTCACAATAACAAAGAAGCATGGGAGGATGTAGAAACTTTCATCTGTGTATAGTTGACAATATTAGGAAATGCCAGCTGGAAAATGGGAAGTAGAAAAGGAGTTGACTTTATTATCTGCCCTTGAAGCTGGAGAATAAAAATCACCATTCCACAAATAATATAACAAAGGGCAATCCATAATATGATATAGTCATTAATAAATAGCAAAAAGGACATAAAAATAAGCCATGAGACCTTTGAAAAGATACTGCAAAGCAAAGGAAAAAGCATATGACTTACATTTACATACTAGAGAGAAAAATAAATTAAAAAAAAAGAAGAAAGAGTCAGGTGAAGAGTAGTGGTACTTTTATATATTATCTACAAAACTATGATGCTTAATGAGTATTGCTTGCTAAAAAGCTACCTAAATAGAAATTATCTAAATTAGAGAAAAATAATTCACTTCACAATTTTTTTTTTTTTTTCCAAAAAGATTTAAGGAGCAAATTTTCTCATTAGTTAAAATACAATGCTATGTAAACTTTTGGGGAACCTATTAATCATGAAACCAGATATAAATGTACACAGTAAAAAAAAAAGCATGAAATGATATATAGGCTTGTTTTAAAAAGGTCATTTCAACATTACACATATCTGTTGTTTTCACGTTTCTAAAGCACATGGGCTTCCCTATATTTAAATGACATACAACTGAAAAAACAGGAGCTGTGATACTAATAGCTGCCTTAAGTCTAGAACTGTGTGATAGTCTTTGAGGCTTTTCATCCATAATGCTACCATAAGGGGCTGCAAAGTGAAAATTCAGACAAATTTTACATGTATGCTTGTGTGTCTATACAGAAAAGGGTGGTCTGTCTATAAAATATGAAATAATTCACACTTAAAAAAATTAAATAAAATAAATACAAACAATAATTGCTTAACTGAGTAACACTAACAGTCAGAAGATTTTGGTGCTGGGTAGACACACTCTTGACAGAATGATAGTGAATGGCTGTCATGCTCATGGTTGAACCCAGCTCGCTCCTCAGTGGAAGAGATAGGGTAAGTTGGATTGAAAGAATAAAGAATACTTTAGGTAAGCTGAGAAATGGAAGCCAGTAAGGTAAACGGGAGACACTGTTTGATAGTCATTCAGACTTGGATAAATGTTCTGAGTCTGTGAGCCAGACTGTCAGTTCTTGTTTGCTTGAAAATCAATTTTGACTAAATACAAATATAAACCATGGAGGAAATCTAACAAAAGTTTGAATAAAATTGTTCTTTTAAATTTTCTTTTAAAATGTTCATTCATCATTTAGCAAAATTTAGTTGAATGTAAAATAGAAGACATGCCAACATGTGTCCTAAGAAAAGATCACGTAGTTCTATGCAATCTGTAACTTATTTTCAGTGATCATGGCCATTTAGACAATTAAAATTGTTATGCCTAATTTTTAATTAGAAAAAAAAGAAGTCAACAGATGGGATATAAAAGACATCCAAAAGTTTTACAGTTATTTATTTTCATTTAACTAAACTGCCTTGCCATACTAAGAAAACATTTTTGTAAAGGTTAAATAAAGTATTTCATGGCAACCGCTGCTTCTTAGTGCCTGTATAACAAGAAACATGAGCCAGCCAAAGTTGTGCAAGTTGGTTTTCTTTCCCAGTAAGGGAATGTGGTATCTAAGACCTTGTCCTAACTCATTTTATCCCCAAGTGTAAGTCAAGCAAGTCAAATATGAACTAATGCCTGAAGGGAAGTCCCTGACTCCAAAAGTATGGATTATTTCACATTTATCTTAAAATCTGCTCTCAGAGTTCTTAAAATTCACTAACTTGGCAAGTAAGGAATTATCATGAGAAATGAAATAATTTCATAACTATGAAGTCATCCAACATTCCATGCATCTGACACTCATTGGGCTTGGCCATGTCTTGGGCATTATTCTGACCTTTAGATAATAAGCTCTTCAATATCCTGCTCAGCATGGAAATAATTAAAAAGTGCCACAGTATAATAGATATGCCATTGTCTTTAACAGAGTTAATGCTTTTGTTACACAGGCTTGTGGTAATAGGTTATGATTAACCGCAATCACATTCTGAATGCTGAAATCTTTATAACATTCTTAATCAGTATTTCCCATTACTTACAAATGGCAAAATACCATGCTTTAATGGTCCAGCTGCATTCCCTTTCTCCAAGCACTCTGTATTAAAATTCACATTTAAAATTAGTTCAGTCAAGGACCTTTATGTTTAGACATCAAGAATTCACATTTGCAGAGCACTAGCTTGTGAAAAGCCTTTGAGTGTCTTGTAAAAAGCTTAAGGGATCCTCAGTACATTTTTCTCCAAAGCTATATTTCAATATCGAAAATTTATTGCCAGAGAAGGGATGGTGAGACCGTTAGCAGCACCAGCAGTCACTCCTCTGGGTGCTTCACAGTTGAAATAATCCCCCGTTGTGCCCTTTTGTGCAGGCTTGTAGAAAACTCTAGAAATCAGTCCTGGGACTAGATAAAGTATCTTATCACAAACTATCTTTGCTACTTTCTTGTGGAAGACTTTACAAGTCTTAACAAGGTCACACTGAAAACCATTTTTACATAATGACTTTGAAATATACAGGAGAAAAAAAAAAAGACCCCAAACTTCTTCCTCTCATTTAAATAGAGTAAATGTATTTACCAACAGAAAATGAAGAAATTCCAAACACCTCTATCCACTAGATATTTAATGACCAAAACTGCCAGGGTCCCATTTACTGGTGACTTCAACAAGGCACTATAACCTTCCTCAGAGGATATAAGTTTCTTGGAACCTCTCAGGAAACGGAAAATATTTGACGAGATAAAGGTGAAGAGACACAGTCTACAAGTCTTACTATTTTGCTGTTTCAATGACTGCTTAGAACTAAAATAAAAAAGCAGTTGATGGTGACTGGATCGTAGGTCCCAGGTACTGAAATGGAGTTAGTGTTTACAGAATATTTTGGATCAAAATCCTTGCCAGATGGTCCCAAGAACTGTTTACCTCACTGTTGATTTTAGCTATCTTAATGTCAGCAACAATAAAAAGAAGCTTGTTACTGCCACTGGGGAGCAAAGGCACACAGTCCTTCCACCCCAAACGGAACTGCTCGTTGTGGACAGCTGTGTGCTATGCAACAGTAAGGGCAATAATGTAGTTTCTGGGAGTCTATTTCCATGATTAGAGAAGGAGAAAATATAACGCAAATTTAACTTGAAATAATGTCTACTTTAAATCAGTACCATTTTGTAATTGTACAACATACTTTCAGCTTATGGTAAATAATACAATTTTTTCAGAGCTAAACAGAAGCAGGCAGAGTTGGACGTGCATGTGGACCTGAAAGCTGGTCTCCTCTGAAGTGTACTGCTAGTCCTCCCCCGCAGCATCTCCCTGTTTCGTAACAGTTCCCATCAGAGGCCACTGGGAGGCCAAGGAGGCAGAGGAGGCGGGGACGAGCGGCTACTCTTGATGACGAGCCCAGTTACACAGACAGCATACAAAAGCATGTATTTTGAGCTCAGAGGACCTCTTTTTGTGTGCCTGTACAACACATATAAAAGCATCCAATATGACCCATACTGTTTACAGTGGTCATATTGTTAAAATAAGCTTTAAATCCATATTCTTGAGAAATGTCAGATGTTATGAGAAATCTGAACATTTTTACTCAGTGTACACTTATCAAATGCCAATTATGAGCCGGATACAGGATTAGATATTGTGGAAAATCATGTTTTAAAAAGCCTCCCACCTTCCCTCCCTCTTTTCACTTTAAGCAAATACCCATACAACCACCTCAACATTTATAGTCAACCTCAGTTCTCTCTCCTGTCTCAAAGCAGGAGGAGGCTTTTGTGCTAAGTTAAAAATGGTCCCCAATTCTCTCAGCAGCTCACATCAAGAGGTTATGATCTTGCTTGTTATCCTCTGGATCTGGCCTCACCTTGTGACTTGCTCCACCTAGCAGAATGTGGGCAGCAGATTCTATGAGGGTTCTGAGCTTAGGCTCAATAGGTTTTGCAGTCTTTGCTTTTGTTCTCCTGTCTAGGCGAGACTGCTGGAAGGATCACATGGAAGAGAACCCTGGCCAGTGGTCTGCCAAGTACCAAATGTGTGGGCAGGGCCATTATGGACTACTCAGCCACAGCTGGCCGACCAGGTGACTGCAGCCTCATGAGTGAGCCCAGCTGAGACTAGAAGACCCTCTTAACTAAGCGCACCTAGATTTCTGACCAACACCCTAATGAGCTAATAAAACTTTAGAATAGAAGTTTTGGGGTGGTTTGTAAATAGCAGTGGATAACTGGGATAATTCCACCCTGGGTCCATTCTTCTACCTGTAATCTGGATGCATTCTTCTTCTCTTCTTCTGGGACCTTATGCCATTAATCACTCTTCCTGTCTTCTGTATCATCAACCTATCTGCTATCTACTCCTTTTCATATATGAACATGCCTAGTTCACTTCAGTTACGTCCGATTCTGTGTGACATGAACCACGAACCACAGCACACGAGGCCTCCCTGTTCCATCACCAACTCCTGAAGTCCACCCAAACACATGTCCATTGAGTCGGTGATGCCATCCAACCATCTCATCCTATGTCGTCCCCTTCTCCTCCTGCCCTCAATCTTTCCCAGTATCAGAGTCTTTTCAAGTGAATTAGTTCTTCGCATCAGGTGGCCAAAGTATTGGAGTTTCAGCTTCAGCATCAGTCCTTCCAATGAACATCCACAACTGATCTCCTTTAGGATGGACTGGTTGGATCTCCTTGCAGTCCAAGGGACTCTCAAGAGTCTTCTCCAACACCACAGTTCAAAAGCATCAATTCTTCGGCACTCAGCTTTCTTCACAGTTCAACTCTCACATCCATACATGACTACTGGAAAAACCATAGCCTTGACTAGACGGACCTTTGTTGGCAAAGTAATGTCTCTGCTTTTCAATATGCTATCTAGACTGGTCATAACTTTCCTTCCAAGGAGTACGAGTCTTTTTATTTCATGGCTGCAGTCACCATCTGCAGTGATTTTGGAGCCCCAAAAAATAAAGTCTGACACTGTTTCCACTGTTTCCCCATCTATTTCCCATGAAGTGATGGGACTGGATGCCATGATCTTAGCTTTCTGAATGTTGAGCTTTAAGCCAACTTTTTCACTCTCCACTTTCACTTTCATCAAGAGGCTTTTTAGTTCCTCTTCACTTTCTGCCAAAAGGGTGGTGTCATCTGCATATTTGAGGTTATTGATATTTCTCCCGGCAATCTTGATTCCAGCTTGTGCTTCATCCAGCCCAGCGTTTCTCATGATGTACTCTGCATAGAAGTTAAATAAGCAGGGTGACAACATACAGCCTTGACATACTCCTTTTCCTATTTGGACCCAGTCTGTTGTTCCATGTCCAATTCTAACTGTTGCTTCCTGACCTGCATACAGGTTTCTCAAGAGGCAGGTCGGTGGTCTGGTATTCCCATCTCTTGAAGAATTTTCCACAGTTTATTGTGACCCACACAGTCAAAAACCCTCACCTGACCCTTCAGCTTTCTTGAGCTAACACCCAATCAGGTTTTTTTTTTTAAATCATGCTCATTTTCCCCACTTCCTCACCTCCCATTCATTTTTCAACCCACTCAATCTGATTTCTATTCCTATCTAGTCACAGAAAACGCTTTCCTTGGGCTATCAATGAACTCCCCATTGCGCATACAGTGGTCTCTTCAGTTATTGCTTCACTCAAATCTCCTTAGGGCAATCTGAAGAAGAGAGGTGGGGCGGAAAAAGAAGATTCAAACAAAATGAACAGAACTGCAGGGACTTGTGATGACTGTGGTTCCAGCTAATGTCTTGACTACACGAATCTTGACTTGTCAGAGAATCTGAGCTAGAATCACCCAGGTAAACTACTCCTGAAATTTTTGGCTAATGAAACTGAGAAATAATGTTTTGTTTACTTAAGTTGTGGGCTAGTTGTTAAACAGCAGTCTGTAATAATACAGGATATGGTATGTGTACGTGGGTGCGACTATAACAGAAGCCTACGATGTGTGTGTGTGTGGGTGCTTTGGAGCAAGAAGTGGGCAGAAACCAGAACTTGCAAGTATTAGTGTCTGGGTGTGGATTTCTTTCAAATGCCTGTTTGGAGTTTTCTGAGCTTCCTGGGTCTGTAAATTTCTGTCTTTCACGAAGTCTGGGACATTTTCTGAGATTATTTCTTAATGGTGGGGGGAGCCCTATTCTGTCTCCTGTCATTCTTTGATTACAGTTGTTCATATATTAGACCTTTTGATTGGATGGATTTCTACTGATCCATCTTCAACTGAGGTGTCAGCTGGGCTGAATTCTTTTTTTTGTTGTTTGTTTTTAATTGGAGGATAATTGCTTTACAATGTTGTGTTGGTTTCTGCCACACAGCAAGGGCTGCATTCTTATCTAGAGGCTTGACTTGGGAAGAATCCTCTTCCAAGCTCACTTGGGTAGCTGGCAGAATTTATTCCCTGGTGCCTGTATGAGGGGGCTTCCTAGGTGGCGCTAAGGGTAAAGAACCCACCTGCTAATGCACGAGATGTTAAGAGACCTAAGTTTGATCCCTGGGTCAGAAGATTCCCCTGGAGGAGGGCATGGCAACCTACTCCAGTATTCTTGCCTGGAGAATCCCATGCACAGAGGACCCTGGCAGGCTACGGTCCATAGGGTAGCATAGAATCAGACATGACTGAAGTGACTTAGCACGCATGCATGCCTGTCTACAAGGAGGCATGTGAGGACTTAATGACTTAATGACTAGCACTGGCAGCCACCTGCACATCTCTGTGGCTTCTCACACCTCCCTGCCCCATGGCCCTCTTCCTAGGCAGCTATAACACAGTAATTTGCTTCTTTCAGGCCAGCAGGAATGTATGTTATCTATCTCTCTCTCCTGACAAAAGGGTCCAGTTCCTCTTTTAGGGCTTTTATCTGATTAAGTCTGGCCATCTAGAGTCGCCCTGTTTTAACTAAAAGACAACTAACAGATATAGAGAACTAGTGATCACCAGTGGGTAAAGGGAAGGGGGAAAGGACTTGATAGGAGTAGGGGGCTAGGAAGTACAAACTACTGTGTAAAAAATAAATAAGCAACAAGGATATATTGTATAGCATAGAAAATATAGTCAATTCAATATTCTGTAATAACTTAAAATGAAGTCTAATCTATAGAAATTTTGAATCACTATGTTGTATGCCTGAAACATGTATTGTAAATCAACTATTTATGTCAATTAAAAAAGAATGTTAAAAATCAAACTAATTTAGGAATTAATTATACCTGTAAAATCCCTTTTTTGTTGCCACAGTGGCTTTAAAGTATATGCATGATAATTTTAACCTCGGTCATCTTGACATTGGCATCTGTTAATCATCTCTCCCTTGAAATTGAATAATTCTTTTTTTTTTTTTAGATTTTTTGAGACCTGTCAAGTAATTTTGGGTCATAGTGTGGACACTATAAATGCTCTGTGGTCAAGACTGAATTCTCTCATAATTCTTCCAGAGTGTTAATATTTCTAATAGGTAATTAACCAGTTTAGACTCAAACTAGTGGTAAAGAACTCGCCTGCCTGTTTAACGCAGGTTAGATGTACACACACAGGTTTGATACCTGGGTCGGGAAGATCCCCTGGAGGAGGGCATGACAATCCACTCCAGTATTCTCGCCTGGAGAATCCCATCGACAGAGGAGCCTGGCAGGCTGCAGTCCATAGGGCTGCACAGAATTGGATATGACTGATGCGACTTGGCACAGCATAAAAACTCTTAAACCTGGGTGAGTGGCAGTGCAGACTAATTCAGTTCTTTAAGGCTTGCGTACAACCTGCTTTCAGTCTGGCCCATGCATGTGTGCTTCAGCAGGAAGCAGATAGGTGGGCCACATTTAAACATATTTCCCTATTCTCTGGATTTCCCTTTCCAAGATTTTCTCTTCACCCTCTAGTGACCTTGGCTGCCTGAGTTCTTTCACCTGGTACCTTGCACCAGAAAGACAGTGGGCCCCCCTTGCATGGCTACAACTGCAGTTGACCTCAAACCAAAGCCACAACAAATGGGTGAATCACTGTGCAGTTTACTGGCTCACAGATCGCATTCCCCTCCAAAATCTGTCTGCCTCTGTTCATCTCTAGAGGTAGATTTTTTGTGTTTTGCTCAGAATTTATAGCTGTCATTCACAGGAAGATCAGTCTGTTAGGTATTTATACCAGTCTCTGACTTCTGCTCTGTCATGGCTCAGTTACTGTAATCTCTCACTCCTGGGTTATGCAGTGGTGTCCGTACAACCACATGCATTCTCAGCCTCCTCTAGACTGTTTACACAATTGCAGGACAGGAACCTTTCAAAAATGCAACTGTGACCCTGTGATGATTCTACTTAAAACCTTTCGGTAGACAAAAGCTGCCTGTCACATACAGGTATATCTCCTCAAAATGCTCTTCAGAACAAAACTCCTCCAAATAGCAGTGCTCTGGAGGTGGGTCATACTTGTGTATTGCTAAATATTCAGGAATCTAGTGAGCTGGTTGTTAAATCATTGGCAGCCTAAAATCCGGAGAAGGCAATGGCACCCCACTCTAGTATTCTTGCCTGGAGAATCCCAAGGACGGGGGAGCCTGGTGGGCTGCAGTCTATGGGGTCGCACAGAGTCGGACACGACTGAAGCGACTTAGCAGTAGCAGCAGCAGCCTAAAATCAGCTATGGTGGGAGTCCTTACACCATGAAAGTTGACCAGCTCTACAAATTAGTTTTCTCATCACCATCACAAGAGCCAGTTTCCTAGCACATATCTCCTCAGCAAGGCCTGCAGTTTTTATGCCTGTGTTTATTCTGAACAAAACTTGAATTCCCTTGAAGCTGACAAGCTGCCTGCCTGTCTGTCCGTCCCCTGGTTCTGCCTCACGTGCACAGCAATACAAGGGCCCTCATGGCCTTCACTGACTTTAATTACGGTCTTGCAATTCCACACATGTACTCTACATTGTAGTCAAATCAGTCGAGTGCTACCTTGCCATGTTCTTTCTTGCCTCTGTGGCTTTCACACACGTTGGTTCCTTTACTTGGGAACACACCCCTTTCCCACCCCACTTCACTGACCTACCGTTTACTGAAACATGAAAATTCAATATAAATATGACTTCTACCAGGAAGCCTTGGCAGATTTCCCTCCTCATGTTAGGAAACATTTCCTTTGAGTCCCCATTAAGACCTTGTCCATATTCAGAGGCAGGTGATTTTACTTTCTGGTCCTCTTGCTTTTCTTCCTATGGCTGGTATTTTAACTCAGTTACCCATCATGTCTCCCTGTCTGCAACTACTGCCACAAAATCCTCATAGATAATGATCATGTCTCTAATTTGTTTACTTTCTGACTCCCTCATCAGACAACATGTTTCTTAGAAGAATGTACACATTTACAAACACACAACAGGTCATAAGAAATTATTATTTGTTGATTAAAAATCAATGGGATATAATAAGCATCTAGATGGAAATAATGAGTCAGGTCTTAGATGCCAGATAATTTGGGTATATTTAATAGATGATGGTTGTAAAGACTTTTGGACAAGAAAGTATCAAAACATCATTTAGGAAACTTATTTGAATTGTAGTTTGCAAAGTAGACTGAAGTGGGGCAAAGATGTAACTAAGGGAATAACTGAAAAACACTATTTCAATAGTTCACAAAGAACCATTCTTGAGATAGTATTATACTCGCCACTGTTCTAATTAGCTTTTGAAATTCCTCTGTCTATATAAATATTTTCAGAATTTTTCTTTCTGACTTAATAATCTGTATTCTTTATCTTAAAAAGTTGAGAAGTATATAAAAATGTAATACATTGGAAAAAAATCACCTTAAAAAATATAACATTCAGAGGCAACATTTTGACATATCTCGTTTCAGTATTTTTCTATGCATTTATACTTAAAATGGTTAAGATCATATTGTATGTACAGAGTTTTATATTTTGCTTTTCTGACTGATATAATAAGCTCCAATACTTTGGCCACCTGATGCAAAGAGTCAACCCACTGGAAAAGACCCTGATGCTGGGAAAGATTGAGGGCAGGAGGAGAAGGGGATGACAGAGGACTAGATGGGTGGATGGCATCACCGACTCAATGGACATGAGTTTGAGCAAGCTCCAGGAGATAGTGAAGGACAGGGAGGCCTGGTGTGCTGTAGTCCACGGGGTCGCAAAGAGTCATCGACATGGCTGAACGACTGAACAGTGATATGGTAGCACTCTGCCTTCCTACGTAAGAATGTAAAGGTCCCATAATAGTTCATCTCATAGGTATGCCAGATTTCTCTTACCTATTCCTTTAAAAGAGAGCTTTTTGATTTTTAAAATTTGATAGTATGAATAAAATTATGATAAACATTTTTGTGTATACACCTTTGTATTAATTTGGACTGCTCTCTGAGAGCTGATCACTAGTAAGAGAATTACTAGGTCAAAGGCTATGATCATTTTAATAGCTATGATGCTTCTTATCAAATTGCTTTCTAGAAAGGAAATATCAATCCCATTTGTACTTTCTGGGTGTAAAAATGTCTTTTCATTTGCCCTTTCTAACAAACTCTCATATGCATACCATGTGCCATATAATAGCAGAGGCCAACACTTGAAAATTTATCAGTGAGAACAGTTTGCCAACAGAGAACATTCACCTGCCTCACTTGTTCAGTTCAGTTCAATCGCTCAGTCATGTCCAACTCTTTGCAACCCCATGGACTGCAGCACACCAGGCCTCCCTGTCCATCACCAACTGCTGGAGCTTGCTCAAACTCATGTCCATCAAGTTGGTGATGCCATCCAGCCATCTCATCCTCTGTCACCCCCTTCTTCTCCTGCCCTCAATCTTTCCCAGCCTCCCTAAGTCTGATTTTAAATTTTTAAAATTGTGACAGTTGCAACAAGAATGTGCTCATTCTTTAGATATATGTGTACAGATACATTATATAAAGGGATATGGAGAGAGTGGTAACTGAATAAGAAATTACAATCTAATAAATCTGACAACTGACTGGAATTACCATAAGATAGCTAGACACTCAAAAACGCATTACTTTTTCTTTAGACAAGAGGAAAAATGATCAGATCTCACTTTTAAATATCTTCACATCTGAGGAAAGAACAGCAGAACTTTCTGTCTATATGGGCGAGAACAAGAACAATACAAATATTTTACTATTATGTGGCATGCTGCAGTCTATGGGGTCTCAGAGCTGGACACGACTTAGGGACTCAACAATAACAACACTGTTATGTGGTAAGCACAGGTTGATTTTATGTATTAGATTTAATACATTATCTGTCATTTCATAATTTCTGAAACATGTCACCAAGTTCTCAAGTGATGGGAATATCATTTAGAGCAGAGCAAAGACAATTTTCTGTCAAATCTTTAGTCTACTGAATTTTGTCAACTGAGGGACCTGAAAGCAGGGGTTGACAAATTAGGCACGACTTCTGGATCATTTGGTGCACTGCCTATTTCTATAAAGCCAGTGAGTTAGGAGTGTCTTTAACATTTTCAGATAATTGAAAAAAAAGGAAGAAAAATACTACTTTGTGATGTGTGCAAATTATTGGAATTCAAATTTTTTCTATAAATAAAGTTTTATTGGCACACAGTCAAACTCATTTGTTATGGCTGCTTTTGTGCAAAGCTAAATGGCTATGAGAGAGGCTCTAGGGCCCTGAAAGCCTAAAACAGTCAGTCTGGCCCTACTCAAAAAAGTCTGCCAAACTCTGCCTGAAACTAATGTCTGATTTATGTTTTCTTTCCTAAATCTGATTACTTTGATGACTATTTCCCAGATGCTCTGCCACTCTTCCAAACTGACTCTTGCTGCCTTTCTCATTTTTAACTATCTGCCATTTTCACAAGCTGATAAAACTTCCTATTACATCCATTTGGAGCAATCTTTTATTTTCTATAGCTCTGTCTGAAGCCTATTTTCACCTTGACTGATGGTTTGGTTACCAAATTAAGTCATTGGTAGTTGGAATTCTGCAAACCTAAAAAAAAAAAAAAAAGCACAATCTACAAATTGTGCGTGTTTTAAGGGTAAAGCAAACGTAATTCCTTACATACAAGCTAGAGGCATTCTTGTTTCAAGCAGTTTAATTAGCCAACAGTGCTCTCTTTTAACCAGAACAGGAAGTTAACTTGAACAGCCTACACAAAAATCCTACTACAATGGACCTGTCACTATATCCAGTTTGGTTAAATTAAACAGAGCTCCTCTTGACTCTGAGCTGCACAGACTGTCCATATTCTGGGGAAAGATTCCATAAACTCACACATGCAGTCCTTAGATTCAATTCCATATACTATGAAGCACTTCTCTGAAGACCATTCCTTTGCTGGTTACTGTTCTTGTCCAACTGAAGTCAAGTCTCCTGGAGTGGGATATTTAAGGGCCCTTTGAGGTGGCATATACGGCTGTGCAGCTGAATATATTCAGTTATCCCCTAGGAAATTGTTTTGTTCTTTCTTTGTTTGTTTAGGCAAGCAAATGTTGTAGGATAGCCAATTTTCAAGTGATTCTGCCTCAGAGTGTGTGTTAGAAACTATAGGGAGAGTTTACAACTTTTCAACTTTAAAAAGGTTTTGCAGCTTTGGATATCTGGAATTGGTTGTGTCCATGTTTTTCCCTATCCTTTTGGGACTTACTGTTGTTAGCAACCTCCTGTGTGGTTCTAAGACATGCTGACCTCTTTGAAACCTTTCCAGGTGTCATTGCTACTTTCTTGATCTCTGCAATATAAGCTACATTGTTTAGTGGAGTTAAGTTCTCTGAACTTTAGAAATCCTCCCTGAGACTATGAATTGACTAACACCCAAGGTAGCATAAACATTCAGACACAAATGTTCCTAAAACCAAGCCTGCTGGGCAGCACAGGATATGACTTGGAGTCTGGAAAAAGGGAACAGTTTGCTTACTCCTGTGTCTGTGACTACCTCCAGGTGCAATCTGAAGCTAAGTGGCTAGTTTTTCTGATCCTCAGATGTAACCTCTCATTAGAACAAAGCAGAATCTCTAACTATGGACGTAAGGAATTCCATGAAGACCCCTGGGCCCATTAAGACCTCGCTGGCTTCAAAGGGTCCTAAAACACACTTCCTTCAGCATACGTAGCTGTACTAAAGGGACATCTTTTATGAATACGATCTAAGTTATAGTCTAAAGATTATGATGACTATAGCTCATCTTAACATTTGTATCCAGAAGATGCAGTTACAAATTAAAAAGAGAAAAAAGTTTAATAGATACCTGTCTTATGTTTCCAGTTTGACACTAAAAGGTTCTTATTGTTTTTTGTTCTTAAAGCTCTGCAAGGGTTCATATTGTACTAAGAATGCCATGTTACTCTAGCTTTAAATGTGGAGTATTATAGCAGTGATTTCTCAGCCCTTCTCTTAAAACCTCACAGTTTGGCTCTTCTAGCAGACAAATCCTGCTGCCAAACCTAGGAGAGTTTAACAATGTTGTGGAAATAATAGTATATTGAAAATGAAAAGACATGGGATTCAGTCCCAACTCTACCACTATCTTAGCTTAACATTTCTGTCTCCTTATCTATAAAATGTGCATAACAAAAATACAAATCACACAGGGATACTATGAAAATAAGACTAGTAATAAATACGAAAAGACCTTGAAAAAGTATAGAAGAGTTTAAATATGAAAGGTATAGTATGGCAGTGGTCGGCCATTCTTCCTTCCTGTTCATGTCCTTTCCATTCAGAAACTGTACATCTACAACATGAAGACACCTGTTACTCCACACCCCTGAGCCCACTGTTCTTAGCATCATCCTTCCCATCCTGGCTCCAGTATCCAGAGAATCTTGAGTCAGGAAGGGTCATGATAGTCTATGCAGCTTGAAATGACTTTGAAGGAAAATGAGCTTTCTCTGCTTTGCTTTCTATTGGCTGAGGCCTGCAGCTTGCATGTATGAATGGGTGAAGTGGCTACAGGTACAATGTATGACCGCACATTAACGTACCTTCTCAGAGGTTTCTTTCCTGTCACTACCAGTTCATTTCTGGGAATGCAATGGTCATAGAAGCCTTTTGAAGGTCTTAACATGGATTGTCTCTGGGTGGTTGGAATTACAGGTTGTCTTCTCTCTCTCTCTCTCTTTTGGTTTATATATCTGGTCTATATTCTTACTTTGACAATTAACAGGAGAAAAATAACTACTTAATTTTTAAATGAAACAACTGACCAGGTATGCTTTAATGATATTACAAGGAGCAAACAACCAAACAACTTAAAAACTCTCTAACATCGACATTTCTCAAAAGGAGAATTAGAAAAATAAGGGCATGTCATTCATTCTAAAAATACAAGTGCAATACCATACCATACACATTTCTGAAAGAACTCTTATTAAAAAAGGATATATGGTGTTTTACCATCCTGTTAGATTAACCAGAATTAAATACATAGACTTAAGAAGAATTTCACTGTATCTACTTTGCCAGATTTGATACTAATAGTGTGGCAATATGATAAAAAAAAAAAAAAAAAAGGCAAGTAAGAAATCAGAATCTAGCTACTGGAAAAAAAACAGCAAGAGGGAGCCTGAAGATGTAACATATCCTAAAGCTGGTCTATAGACCAGATGGGAAAACTTGTTCTCTAATCTAATGACTTTCTTTTAATCATAAGCAGACAGTAGTTTCCTTATTACCCAGGGTTTTAGAAATACATTATTCTTGAGAGTACTTCCTCGGATTTCTTTTACTCATTTAAGACCACATCTTTGTATTTAATTCGTCCTCAGTTATCCCTGCAGGGCACATCCCTCTAATTATTCCCATCTAAAGTGACAGGAAAATGGAATTACACTCCTTGGAAAACAGACATCCTTTGGTGTATCTTTTCTCAGTGCTCCCTTGGGTACAGTCTGTCACTGCAGTCACTCTGTCGCTGACTGTGAGCTGTCTTTGGAGGGTGAGGACTAAGACTTTTTTACCTTTGAATCTCCAGTGCCTATACATGACTGGCAGCAACTATACACAGAGTAAGAATCCGAATACACAAATGGAAAATAACTCCCAATATACAATGTTTACAGTATATCAAGCACTCTTTTAGCGCCTTTTATGTATTCACTTATTCAGACCTCACAATCCTATGAATCAGGTACTATTATTAGCCCCAATTACATATAAGAAAACTGAAGCACGAAAGCAAAGAGAGGTAATCCAGAGCCAGGAGCCAAGTCTCCATACCCTGGCTCTGGAGTTCAACATCACTGTCACTGCACTACCCTCCATGGTGCCCATGTGAACACGAGAATGTCCACGCCAAGAGGAGCACGGGGACGCTGCGCTCCCATCTCTAAACATTTCTCGGTTTCTGTCAGATATACTATATAGTATATCTATATATACTATGTGGCCCCTTGGGAGACTTAAAAAGGGAAATAACTGGACACACGCACATCAATGCAGAAGAAAGGCATCCCCAACCTTAACAACTGCTGTGTTTGTAAGGCTGTTTCTCAAGTACCTGTGGGGATTTGTGAGAGCGCCAGCTGTACTGGTGACTGCAGAGACTGGCCAGCAGGATATTTTCATCAGTATCCACCTGGCCAAACCGCAGTGTCTCCTGTGTGTCATTACAGATCACAAAATGGCTGAAGACCAACTCTTCTACCTCAGGGCATTTGTTCTGAAAGAAAAAGAATACGAAAGCCAACGTGCATCAGATTAATTGCAAGATGTTTGGCAGCTGTCTGCCCAGTGGCGATTGTTACAACACAGAAATACTAAAAGATCTGTTGTCATTAGCTCTGGTATACAAAGTATTCTATACTTCCAGGATAAGCACCAAAAAATACCTTAAAGAGATCTTAAATGTTCCAAGAATATGTTTTGATTTATATTCCTGCAAAATAAATCATATACACAGAAGAGGAAAAAGAACAATGAGATCCTTCAAACGTTTAATGTTTTAAAATGAATTAACATGCTACAAAGAATGCTGTACTGGGTAGTGCACGTTTTTGAGCATAGTACCAGAGGCTAGAATTACCGTGTTCCCAGCCTTCTAAACTTGACAATCAAGACCAATTACCAAAGCCACAGTTTGTACCCTACAGAAAGCAAGGCTCATTTAGGTAATACATCCCCAGGTCCCTTAAGGGGGAGGGTAGCGTGTGTGTGTGTGTGTGCGTGTGTGTGTCTGTGTAAATCTGCTCAGGAAGAGATATAAATAAAACCATAACTTTCCCTCTATTGTTAACAGGCTGAACACACAAAACAGATCAACTTCAGAGTCTGTGTAAGCCAAGCTGCAGTTTTCAAGAGAAAATGTTAGTTGAAAACCAGTTGCTGGTGTCTATTTCAGCTAATAATCAATCAGCAAATGTCTTTCATTAATCTACTGAGGCTCAGCAAATTAGTAATATGCTCCTAATGTGTGGATACCTCCTTCTCCACTGGTTGCTGTTATATCAAAGCACTGGCTGAGTCATAGAGCATTTCTGTGTTTATTCTTTTTATCACCCTGACTAGGTTATGGCTTAAAAACAATCAACATACCTTTGGTAAACAGAATAGCTAAACAAATGGCTAACTTGAGAATGCAAGACAAAAATCTTAATTAGCCAATGATTTTTCAGATAATGGGAGGTAATATGTCACTGATAGGGCTTCCCTGTGGCTCAGATGGTAAAGAATCTTCCTGTAATGCAGGAGACCTGGGTTGATCCCTGAGCCGATTTCTCCAGTCGGCCTCTATTTCCTGGTTGTGGCTCTAAGTAATGAAACAAAGCCACACTCCATCAGTTGCCATTTTACTAAGGGGAGGGAGAGCAAAAAGGGCTACATCATCATGAGCGTGGAGATGGAAGTGACTATGTGGCCTGAAGCTTAGGAGTTTATGGACGAATGTACTGGAATCCAGCCTGGACCAAGACCTGATCTAGAACCTTTTGAGAACAGTTATCCTGGGAGGTATAAGCACCTCCTAATCAACCAGAAGGTCCCCCAAGTGTGCAGACAAGAGCTCCACAGCTGCAGTGAGTGAAGAGGCCTTGAAATATCTCATTCTTCTAGAGACATCCTTGAGGGACTTCTAAGTGCTCACTCTATCATCTGTCTATTCTCACCAACCCTCTCTGTTCTCATGGAGTGGAACCTTGCCTGACAACCACACTAATCATAAAGAGTCTCTGGGTTAAGTGAGACTGAAGCAGTTATAACCAATAATTACCTGCTGTCTACCCATACTCCTTTTTGCTGTGGCTTTTAATCATGAGCTGTGATTTCAAAACTGGACTGCCGGCAGGTTTCAGGCATTCTGCCTGGTCTGGCTCCCACCGCATCTTGAACCACTCTCCTCTAGACCCCAGCTCCACCAGCCCCTTTCAGCTCCTCCAACACCACAGGCCACCTCTCAATTCATCCAACACGTCAAACTCCTTCCTGTTTCAGTGCCATTCTTTTGGTTGGACCTTTTTCCCTCCTTGCTCAATTAATTTGTTCCGACTCAGTTTTCAGGTTCCTGTCTTCAGGTCACGCTCTCAGAGTAAGCAGCCTCCTGAGATCCTCCAAGATCACCTTAGGTCCACCTATTTTTTTTTTTAAATAATATTGAAACGGCAACCCACTCCAGTACTCTTGCCTGGAAAATCCCATGGATGGAGGAGCCTGGTGTCCATGGGGTCGCAAAGAGTTGGACACAACTGAGCGACTTCACTTTATTTTTATTTATTTATTTGACTGGGCAGGGTCTTAGTTGCAGCATGTGGGCTCTATTTCTCTGACCAGGGATCGAACCCTGGGCCCCCTGCATTGGGAGCATGGAGCCTTAGCCACTGGACCACCAAGGAAGTCCCAGGTCCACCTATTTTATGCTTACACAACACTGTATTTTGCTTTATCCGTACTGATCCCTGTGCTATGCTTAGTCGTTCAGTTGTGTCTGACTCTTTGTGACCCTATGGACTGTAGCCTGCCAGTCTCCTCAGTCCTTGGGATTCTCCAGGCAAGAATACTGGAGTGGGTTGCCACGTCTTCCTCCAGGGGATCTTCCTCATCCAGGTATTGAATGCAAGTCTCCAGCATTGCAGGCAGATTCTTTACCGTCTGAGCCCCAGGACTGAGTAATTACTTGCATGATTTTAGGTCACTGTTGTCTCCATCATTAGACTCTCTGCTGCATAAGGGCAGGATCCAGTTCGGTGTTATTTACAACTTCATCTCCTGTTCTCAGTATCATGCGTGACATGTAAGTACTCAACAAATACTCATAAAACAAATAAGTGAGCAAATTTAATATTATAAATGTAACACAGGTTCCGGGAGAAGGCAATGGCACCCCACTCCAGTACTCTAGCCTGGCAAATCCCATGGACAGGGGAGATTGGTGGGCTGCAGTCCATGGGGTCGCTAAGAGTCGGACATGACTGAGCAACTTCCCTTTCACTTTTCACTTTGATGCATTGGAGAAGGAAATGGCAACCCACTCCAATGTTCTTGCCTGGAGAATTCCAGGGATGGGGGTGCCTGGTGGGCTGCCGTCCGTGGGGTCGCACAAAGTCGGACACGACTGAAGCGACTTAGCAGCAGCAGCAGCAGCAGCAACACAGGTTCCAGTAGAAAGAAAATACTGGAAGCACTGATTTTCTTTTTATAAAAAAATCTCTAATTTTAGACTCAGAGATAACTGCTGTTAACATTCTGGAGAATTTTTTCCAGCAATTTTTCACTTCTGGTATCCTGCTTGTTCCCATTCTGATCTATCCTATCCAATCCTATCTTATGTATCTTTTTTAAATAGTGAAAATATACAGCTTTACTAATGAAACTCAAGAATCAAAAGACCAACTGGATTCCTATTCCCCAGAAAAGGGCTGCTAAGAGGATGCTAAGGAAATGGTTATATGTAAAACAGACCAATCCTATCTTATATATCTTATATATTTAAAGGTTTGTAAACCTTTAATTAAACTGGAGTCACAGTGTATAATTAGTTTGATGAGATTTTTCCATTTAGCATTATATAATCAACATAAACTGCTCTCCTTGTAAACATTTTTCTCCTTTAGGTCCAAGAGTACAAACATGAAGAAAGGGATATGATTCCAATGTCCCACTTAAGATAGTCAACCTGAGACTGAAATTCAATTTTCTTAATGAATTGGGATCAATTTGCTGGTTAGACAAAGGTTAAGTTACCAGATGGTGACTGAGTAGGAAAAACATAGTCGTATTACTTTCCTCATCTCTAAAAACTGACCTTTAATAAATGATGAAGGTTTTGGGGGAAAATGTAAATGAAAGAATACAAGGGGGTGGTTTACATTTTTCTAAAGAATATTCAAAGTCCTGAGGGAACTGTTTCTCTAGTGCTCCTTCATCTGTGGGGTTCATT
This sequence comes from Oryx dammah, assembly GCF_014754425.2. Lineage (NCBI taxonomy): Eukaryota > Metazoa > Chordata > Mammalia > Artiodactyla > Bovidae > Oryx > Oryx dammah. Next base: position 76,221,620 of record NW_024070203.1, read on the forward strand.
ATAACTGTAATAAGTTTAAGCATTTCTTGGAATGCTTAAATTCTAGTGTATTATAAAAAATTGGTACATATTGTATATGACATCATATAAAAGCAAAACCTCAGAACACTTTTGTAATTAAAAGATGGCTTATTTACATTTAAGATTTGTGCGGGAGTGTTAGGCATTTAAAGAGGGATATCCTTATGGTCTAAGATAAGACACATGAGCATTATCTTAACTTTTAAATAAAAATCTCCTTTATAATGCTATTTGGTCCAAATGTGGGAATGTGACATAGAAATATAAAGCAAACTGCAAGTGGCATTTTGGATCCTTAATCTGGTTTCACAAAACATTAATCATTCACAAAAGAGAAAAAAAAATCTACAGCCAGAGAAATCAGACACTGATGAAGGCTTCTGTTAATCTTGCACTTGTGACCTAAAGGTGAAAGGTCAAATTGTTTCATGCTTCAACTGTCTGGTTCATCCACACTGGATACAAATGACTTGTCTCCGATACAAATCTGATAAAGTATGTGGAGAACTCAAATAACATATCCTGCTTATTAAATTCACATTTCTCATTGGCAATAATTACACTGTATATGAGCATTATATACACAATAAAATCCAAGCTTGGGAAGCTAAGCTTCCCTTCTAAAGGGGATAAACCACATTCAGAACATCTTAGCAACAATGAACTTAATAACCCCTCTATAAGACCATTTCAATGTCAAATGTCCTATAATTTCAAAGTAGTGCATTTTTGTATTTACTTTAGAATACACAGGGCTAGACGCCTACCACATTAAAACTTGGTGGCAAGTACCCTTGACATGGGAGGAAACAAGAAAATTACAGCAACAATTACAGAAGTATATCCTCTTGTGGCTCATGTTAACATTGCCAAATCTCTGTATAAATCAGAACCAACTATTCATAGAATGTACCTGTCAGCAATATGCTACGTGACATATGGCTCTACTTAATCAAATATACAATTCCATTTTTTAAAAAAACTCAGAATATTCCTTCAAGGCACTGTGTTAGCCAGTCAGTCATTCACACTCTGATGTGGTTTAAAACATTTAAATATTTATGCACCGTGTTTTATTTATATGTATAGCTGTGTCTAAGAGAATATTTTTACCCTGGGAGGAAACTGATATTTCTGAGGGCCATTTTGCAGTAGTTGCTACACGAGTCCTTTTATAATGGTACTGATACCAAGACAAAAATATCCTGGGTTTAAATGCTCTATCAATGACTCTCTTGTATTCTCTAGGTTTGTTTTTTATTAAATGCATTGTTCAAAATATGACAAAAAACAGAAATTGGAGCCACGGAGGTTTTTTTCACATCGCTATTCGAACCAGCTGCAAAGATTTAGATCACACTAGCTCTTATTTTACGCATGTCCTCTGCAACAAGAAAACCATGGAATGCCCTTAAAAAAGAATTTTAAAATATGAAACAGATGTGTTATCTTCTTTCCCTTTGCTATTGTAGTGCCATGTTAGGTAATTAATTCCTTAGTCTTGTATAGGTCTTCATGCATATAAAGAAAAGAGTTCATTCCCATAAAAATTCTTAAGTTAGAGAACTCAGCCTCCCCCCAATTCCACTGTCCCATCCCTACATGAGGTCAGGGTGGAGTGAAAGACCATTTCTCTTGGGGAGTTAGTCTGCACAAATACATGTAACATACAAAATGTGGGGAAATATCTCAGCTTAAATAACAACACGGGCTTTATGAAAATGCAATATTATACTGAAAATCAGTAAGGGAAGCAGAAATAATTTGTTATTAAATCACTGAGCATACTATGATCCAAATATTTTGTGAAATTATATTTATGATAGTAAACACGGGCAGGTTCCCCATTTTAAAGGTCATTCAAAACAGACTTATATTCTATCTCTTTTCTAATACAACTAATTTCTGACAAAAGATAAAAGTAAAACATTACTCATCAAGTGTTTAGCTGGTTAAAAAATCTAATACTGAGTGCTTTTTTTAGTGAATCAAAATGGCAGAATAATGGGAGAAAAGCTAAGATTATATCGTGCTCACATATTTCCTCTCACTGCCTTTTTGCTTTGAAAGATGAAATGCTTTTATCAGAAAGACTCACACAGGTTCTTCATTTCTGCAATGGCTGCTTAGACAATTTAATACATACCAAGTTGAAGCTTTGGCAAACTAAAGCCATAATACTTGGAAAAATTTTCTGGGAATATGTTACTTTCCACACAGATGTGGTACATTAGTCACAAAAATGTGGGCATGATCTCTGATGCATGTGTAGAGAACCCATATTCTCCAAAGGTTTTAAAAATAACATGCATCGCTTTGCCAAAACAGAAGAGGCCCCAAATATAATGATGCCCGTCAGATTCTTCATTCTCTCACATTTTTGTTTGTGCTTAATTTATTATTAGAAGTGATAACACAGAGTGTCTAGTAAAAGATCACACACGGACAAACTATAAACTGTTCTAGAATGTGCATACCTGTTGCCAAGCTTGTATTGCAGTGTTGAGAGAATGAACTACATGTTGCCCAAAGTTTACAAATATTGAGTCAATGATGATGGAGCAATCAATCAGCTTTTCTACTGCATTGCTGGAAATTGCAGTCTGTCCAAAGATGCTGAAGGGTTTCACTAAGCTTTGCATTGTCACATTTCTGCACTCTAGAAGTTTACAGTCTGCTTGAGCTGAGAACTGGATCTCCTGACAGACAGAACTATTGTTCCACTGTCGAAGATACATGTGTGGTTCTTTGAAGGAAATAACCATGTATTCTAGTTCAGATGGCACATTTTTATCAGAAATAAATGGCTGTAGGTATTTTGGTGGAGCTGTTGAGAAAAACAAGAAATACAGCAGTTGAGATGAGCCAACACATTATGGAAATATAGAGATGACATTTAAGTTACTCACTTCTTGGTTATTGAATGCAATAGTTGCTGGTTAATAAATTCAAACATTCTTTTGAAGATAATATAACATTTGAATTACCATTTGGTATTTGTAAACAACACTTTTGTTCAAAAAGACAAAACAAAAAAAATTAAAAAAAAAAGGAAAAAGAAACCAACAAAAATAAAGTAACAAACAAAACTGACAAAAAACTGTTTTGTTCAAACAGCAGGTCTTTTTCCAAAGGTTACTGTTGCAGATAAAAATAAAATGAAGAGGAGGTAAATATTTAAGGCGTGTTTCACAGAAGTGCCCTGTATCTACCCACCAAATCTGAAAACCAAAAACATGACCCCGAATTAGAAAATACAGGTTAAGCTCCATTTTTGCTGAAAAGGCAAGATGCTTAACAGCAGCTGTGTTTAGTTTTAATCTGATTTTTTTTCCTTTTTTCCATTACATGTAGGTTGAAAACCTAATACCAGAATCAAAATGTATTAAGGAGAAAAGATTTGGTACAGACTTTTAGGAATAATTATTCATGAACATGAGCAAATTTGTAAAAGGTAACTTTTGATATGTGGAAAAACTTACTCTACCTTATAAACTTGTAAAAATGCTAGTCTTTTAAAATATTGGAGAATTTGTCCATTTTTGGTGGAAGGTATTTATACTTATCGAGATAAAGTAATATCAAGTACTTTTGGAAACTATTTGCCATTAATGTAATGGCTCAGAATATAAAACAAAAACAGATGCACTTCTTTCAAAAAATTCATAATTGGAGTAATAGTAAAAACCTGCAATTTTTGTAACTTCCTTGAAAATTCTCATTAGGAAATGCACTAAATCATGGTAACTCAATATAACTGGTAACCTATATAATAAGTAAATGAGATGGTTCAAACATAAGGGGGTTCATTATTATATGAAATAAAAAAACTTCAGAATAACTTTGCTGGTGCTCATTGTCGAAGGAAATAAATGCTACTTCTAAAAATGTCCTCTTTCCCCATGTGAGTGGTAGTCATTTGGGAAGGAGTTTTGTGCAGGGACAAAACAGTAAGTATTAAGTGGATGTTATTCTGATGCTAAAATAAAGAGTACCTGTGCCAAGCTGATCAAGGTGATGACAGAGATGGAACTCCAGGTGAGCAAACTGGAAGGAAATGCAAAGAGACGGGACAAACCATGGGGTAAAACAGGAGTCAACTCTGGTACAGGCAGCCAGGGCTGTTGGAGTTACAAGTTGGTCACAAGTGCTTTGAGAACCAGATTCACTTGCAGAGCTGTGGGAAATAATTAATAAAAGTTCAGTAACCTAAAATTTCTAACATCATATAAATGAAACATCTTTCTATAAGGGTTTTGAAAGCTAGCTCCCATAATCCTATAGTCAGTATATTATCAAATCTTCCATATTTGTTCACATAAATGAGTTTCTTTTAAAAATTAAGTTCTTGTTGATTATTCTCTATGAGCTATTAGCAAAAAAGTTTCATAGGATTCCTGAAACCCCAGACCATATTGACTGCCAACCCAATTTTCTTCCATCCACATTTCACATGACTTACAGACAACTTGTTCTCATATTAAAGACCAACACAATACAGAGTATGACTCTGCTGTTCAAAAGACCAAATGTTTTCAGCATCATAAATCTTTCGTTTTACTTCTCCAGATTGTCCATATCCATATTCCCATATAAGTTAGTCAATACTATTTATTGAATACCCACCGAATACTGTACTAGGTGCCATAAAAGTTATGGCCATGTTCAGAAGAACCAAGGTCTCCTGGACAATTATACTGCATGAATACTGAGTACACATATACTCAATATATGTATTGGGTCCTCTCTTTATTTGTCCATCCCCCTAACACATTTTATACCAGAAAAATTTGATTAAAATAAACAGTGAAGGCATCTGTAGGAGGGAATACATTTTTTCAAAGTGGCTGCTGGTGTGCATGGGAAATACGCAGCCTCGTTACCTCGCCTGTTTGCTCGTAGAAAGAAGCTGGGGACTGGGAGATGCCAGGGTGCGTCCTGGTAATTGTGGCTCATAGGTGCAGCTCCGGTCCCCCTCACCATCTTCCACCCTTTTCTTGCCAAATCTGAAATTTACTTATAGCTGTGGTGGAGCCTGGCTCCCACATCCATGAGGAGCTTAGAGAAGAAGCACTGGCTTATAGTTTCCTCGGGAGAGCTATGACAGGAAAAACTAAAGAAATAAATCCTAGGTTTTCAGTGAAGTCACAGTCTAACTGGTGGTATAAAATATGTAGACATTTACAAACAGTGTAAAATGGAATCACCACCGAGGAGAAGGAAAGTTGGAAGTGTGGCCAGAGCAGAGACCGAAGAGGAACTCAGGATGGCGTGGGGTGGGTCAGGTGGGGTTCTCAAGAGTGTGAATCTTCAGCTGGGTTTTGAAAGAAATGGGGAAAAGGCTGGTGAAAAGAAAGCCGGGTTTAGTGAGTGTTTAACTTCAAGGAGTTTACAGTGTGGTGGTATTTACTGCAATGCTATGCCTCTGCATGCAAAACTCCACTGTCTACAAAGAAAACACAACTCGGGGCCAACATGTTTCTGATGAGATGTTATGCATGAAAATGCAGCTAGGTATACTCTTAACCCTTCTATAAACCGGCATACTAATCCAAACAGCTTTCTAGGAATTGATTTGTGGAGTTATTAATGAAGACCTCATTTAAAAGAAACAACAAGGCCCCACTGTATATAGCACAGGGAACTATATTCAATATCTTGTAATAACCTATAACAGAAAAGAATATGAAAACATATATATAATATACATTATATATATGTAACTGACTCACTTTCCTATATACCAGAAACTAACATAACACTGTAAATCAACCACTTCACTGAAAAAAAAATCACAGGTAAAAAAGATCTCACTGGTAAGGTAAAATTAACATTTATATTTATTCAAAAAGGCCAAACTGTATTAGTTGTATTAATACATGTGTTTTACCCATATGAACTCTCTCCCTTAAGAAGTTAAAAATAGGGTATAGTGTTAGTCAAAATATTATTAAAAATCCAGGTGAGAGTACTTTGAGATCAGTTCTAAAACTGTAAGCACACAATTTGAGCTGTTTATCTGAAGAATTCTTTTTGCCAACTGCCATTTTTGACACTCTTGATATTTTCCAAAATTTACTTTTCTCTCTCCTGAGAGTAGCAAATACTGTAATAAGTTGAAAAAGTTGCTAAGGTATCACAATCTTTATTTATAACAAGTTGATTGACTTTTTACTTTTCCTAAATTAAATGTACAAATCAATGGTTAAAACAATATTTTTAGGTCTTATAGCAACTCCTAACATATATATTCAAACAATCAGTACTCTTTCAATCTTCAAATCCTTCTAAAATGTTACTAATCTATATTTAAAAACTTGAGTTATAATAAAATTAAAATGTCAAACATAAAATTAATATGGCACATGTAATATGAATATGCTTTATATTTTGAATCAATAAATTTGAAGTTTTTTGATGTTCACCTTAATTTGATTATCACTAATCAGAAAATTAAGATCATGGCATCTGGTACCATCACTTCATGGGAAATAGATGGGGAAACAGTGGAAACAGTGTCAGACTTTATTTTTTTGGGCTCCAAAATCACTGCAGATGGTGACTGCAGCCATGAAATTAAAAGACACTTACTCCTTGGATGGAAAGTTATGACCAACCTAGATAGCATATTCAAAAGCAGAGACATTACTTTGCCAACAAAGGTCCGTCTAGTCAAGGCTATGGTTTTTCCAGTGGTCATGTATGGATGTGAGAGTTGGACTGTGAAGAAAGTTGAGTGCTGAAGAACTGATGTTTTTGAACTGTGGTGTTGGAGAAGACTCTTGAGAGTCCCTTGGACTGCAAGAAGATCCTACCAGTCCATCCTAAAGGAGATCAGTCCTGGGTGTTCATTGGAAGGATTGATGCTGAAGCTGAAACTCCAATACTTTGGCCACCTCATGCGAAGAGTTGACTCATAGGAAAAGACTCTGATGCTGGGAGGGATTGGGGGCAGGAGGAGAAGGGGACGACAGAGGATGAGATGGCTGGATGGCATCACTGACTCGATGGACATGAGTTTGAGTGAACCCTGGGAGTTGGTGATGGACAGGGAGGCCTGGCGTGCTGTGATTTATGGAGTCGCAAAGAGTCGGACACAACTGAGCAACTGAACTGAACTGAACTGAATACACTATAAAGGGCTTCCCAGGTGGTGCTAGTGGTAAACAACATGCCTACCAATGCAAGAGACATAAGAAATGTGGGTTTGATCCCGGGTCAGGGTCAGGCAGATCCCCTGGAAATCCAGGGTCAGGAAGATCCCTTGGAGAAGGAAATGGCAACCCACTCCAGTATTCTTGCCTGGAGAATCCCCATGGACAGAGGAGCCTGGTGGGCTACAGTCCACAGGGTCACACAGAATCAGACATGACTGAAGCGACTTAGCACACAGGAACGCACATACACTATAAAAGCAGCATCTGTATGGTTACCTCTTACATAAGCATTAAAAATATCTATGTATAATAAAGCTAAACAGTCAAAGACGAGAACAGTGATGGTGCTAGGGACATTTATAGCAGCTTCATTTCCTTAATTAAGTATGATGGAGTTTGATCTGATCCAGATATCAAAAGGAAAAACATAACTTATGAGATGTGTAATAATCAGAAATAGAAAAGCAAAAATGGCTCTAAGGAGCAAAACCTCTCAAATAGTAATACACAGAACTTAAGATTCAATAGTTCAAATAATCAATTAGTTCCTAACAGAAATTCTAATTTTTAAAACAAAGGAAATATTCTAAAAAGTAGAAAGTATGGCAGGAGTTTTACTTATCTATACCTTCATTATAGCCAAAGAAACTTATAGGCTGTCCTAGGTGATCCATAGACGGGAATCAATTTCTTTAAACAAGGAGTGTTTCAGTATGTCTGGATCTTGATTGATCCATAGGCACTGCAGGGACCCAAGCATAATCCTTAAAAATTCACTCCTGGATGTCACTCTAGGTATCCAACAATAGCTCTGCAGGTATCCAACAACGATCTGACTTGACTGGAAAAGCCTTGAGCTTTTCTCTGGATCCCTCTGTGGTAATAAGAGTTTTATAATACAGCATAGAGATTAAGCAGAGAATGACTGATGTAAGAAAACCTAGATGAAAATGCTTGAACTTCTACCACTTATATTGTGAAAGTGAAAGTGTTAGTTGCTCAGTCGTTCAGGACTCTTTGTGATCCCCTGGGCTGTAGCTCACCAGGCTCTTCTGTCCATCTAATTCTCCAGGCAAGAATACTGGAGTGGGTTGTCACTCCTTTCTCCAGGGGATCTTCCCAACCCAGGGACTGAACCTGGGTCTCCCAGATTGCAGGCAGATTCTTTACCATCTGAGTCACCAGGGAAGTCCCACCACTTATATTGTAATCGTGGGCAAATAATTTCACCTTGCTAAATCTCAGTTTTCTTATCTGTAAAGTGAGTATAGTAATTGGACTTGCTTTTTGAGTATTAAAGGAAGTACTACATACAAATTGCTTGGCATAAGGTCCATCACTCCGTAATAGGAAAAAAAAAAAAAAAAAAAAAAACCTATCCCTCTTTTCCTGATTGGCAAATAGGGTACCGTACTGGCTCCTTAGTTTAATGTTAATTGTTGGTGATTACCCTCAGTTCCCAAGTGAAAGTGAAAGTCACTCAGTCCTGTCCAACTCTTTATGACCCCATGGACGATACAGTCCATGGAACTCTCCAGGCCAGAATACTGGAGTGGGTTCCCTTCTCCAGGGGATCTTACCAACCCAGGTCTCCCGCACTGCAGGCGGATTCTCTACAGCTGAGCCACGAGGGAAGCCCAAGAACACTGGAGCGGGTAGCCTACCCCTTCTCCAGAGAACTCATAGTGTCATGCTGTCTCTCGTCCCAGCGCAGCACTATTTCTCAACACTGGTCCACCTAAACGCTCTCTTGCCTACTGCAGAAACGCCGCCCTGTCCACTCTGGGGGAGCACTGAATGGATGAGAGAAGACAGGACAATTTGGGTGCCTGCTACAGCGTGTTCTCTCTAGAACTGTCTTTTTGGGGGAGAATGTCTTAATTCAGACCCAAAATAAGATATACACTTCTGCTGTAACCTAGTACACACATAAAATGGGAGGGGGGATTACTCAAAATATGATACTACTCTCTGATTTTTTAAAGTTGTGGTAAAACGTACATAATGTGAATTTCACTGTTTTAACCATTTAACAGTTTACAGTTCAGTGGCATTAAGTATGTTCACATTGCTGTGCAATTATCAACAGCATCTATCTTCAGAACTTTTTCATCTTCCCAAACTGAGATTCTATACGACATGGATGGAGCTAGAGATTATCATATTAAGTGAAAGAAGTCAGACAAATACTGTATGATATTGCTTATATGTGGAATCTAAAAAAGTGATACAAATGAATTTAACTTACAAAACAGAAACAGACTCACAGAAATAGAAAACAAACAGGGTTACTGAAGGAGATAGTGGGGGGAATGTCATGAGAAAGGGATAAATTAGGAGTTTGGGATTAGCTGATACAAACTACTATATATAAAATAGATAAATAAGGACCTACTTTACAGCACAGAGAACTAATCAATAGCTTGTTACCAACTATGACAGAAAAGAATCTGAAAAAGAATATATCTCAAGCATTTGGCTGTACATCTGAAACTGATACAACACTATGAATTAACTATACTTCAATTTTTAAGAATTGGTTAAAAAATTTCACCTGCAACCTGCTATGTAGATTCCATGACCCACTAATGGATTAAAACTACATATGTAGTTTTAAAAAGATGGGAAGAAGGACTGCCTGGCAAAGTCCAACTCCCTGACAGAGGGGTAAGGAGTTGTTACATTGAGTTTCATTACCAACTAAAAGAAAACAGTAAAAGGATTCAAAAAGATAATTGGGGAAGAATACAAGCATTCCTTACGCAAGGGGCAGAAGACAAAACCTCACATTTAGCCCTAGGAAAGAACTTTCTGGATATCCTGGATTACATCACTGTGGGAGAAAAAATAAGCAGCAAAGCAGTTCCAACCAAGATTATTGTCTGAATGGTTTATGAAAGTCAAAAGGTTAAAAAAAATGGTACCCAGGAAATTTATGCCCAGACACTCAGTTGTGACTGACTCTTTGCAATCCTATGGGCTGTAGCCTGCCAGGCTCCTCTGTCCATAGGATTCTCCAAGCAAGAATACCGGAGTGGGTTACCATTTCCTTCTCCACCCAGCAAATTTAGGTACATCTAAAAGTACAGCTCTAAGTAGCCAAATGGAGGGGAATGGTTATCTAGTGGCCACAGTGATCTTCTGGTGGAAAGTCAAACAGTGAGAAGAAAGAAATGATCCAGGGACTTTGCCATCACAATGCTCTTTCTCTGACTCCTGGACTACCTTTACATACAAGAAAGAAGGCTGGGGAAATGAAGAGCATCTCTCTCTCACACACACAGTTATGGACCACTGTCCTAAAGTACACTGAGTACGAGCCGACAGTGACTTCTTTTACAGGATCTTCAGGGAGTGGGAGAAAAATATTATTATTATTTGTACTCTAAAAACTCAACAGAGTTTTGATGTTCATTGCATGAAGACAGAATCACACACTCCTTAAGCCACTTCTCTTTCCAGGATGCCTTCCTCTACGAACCTGCATTTTTGGGGTGGGGATTCCTCTATGAACCTGCATTTTTGGGGTGGGGACAAAGTTCTTGTCAGCAATCTACTCTCACATGTTTTAACACTGTGAGAAAGTGACCACGTAATATGGGAAAAAACACCAAAGACTTGGCACAGGTGAACAGAGTTTTTGTTGTTGTTCAGTCACTCAGTTGTGTCTGACTCTTTGCGACCCCATGGACTGAAGCATGCAGGCCTCCCTGTCCTTCACCATCTCCCAGAGCTTGCTCAAACTCATATCCATTCAGTCGGTGATGCCATCCAATCATCTCCTCTGTCGTCCCCTTCTCCTCCTGCCTTCTATCTTTCCCTAGCATCAGGGTCTTTTCCAGTAAGTTGGCTCTTTGTATCAGGTGGCCAAAGTATTGGACCTTCCACTTCAGCATCAGTCCTTCCAATAAATATTCAAGGTTGATTTCCTTTAGGATTGACTGCTTTGATCTCCTTGCTGTCCAAGGGACTCTCAAGAGTCTCCTCCAGCACCACAGTTTGAAAGCATCAATTCTTTGGCACTCAGCCCTCTTTATGGTCCAAGTCTCACATCCCTACATGACTACTGGGAAAATCAAAGCTCTGACTATAGGGACCTCTGTCAGCAGAATAATGTCTCTGCTTTTTAATATGCTGTTTAGGTCTGGCATAGCTTTTCTTCCAAGGAGCAAGTGTCTTTTAATTACATGGCTGCAGTCACCATCCACAGTGATTTTGGAGCCCAAGAAAATAAAGTCTTTCACTGTTTCCATTGTTTACCCATCTATATGCCGTGAAGTGATGGGACTGGATGCCATGATCTTAGTTTTCTGAATGTTGAGTTTTAAGCCAGCTTTTTCACTCTCCTTTTTCATCTTCATCAAGGGGCTCTTTAGTTCCTCTTTGCTTTCTGCCATAAGAGTGGTATCATCTGCATATCTGAGGTTACTGATATTTCTTCCAGCAATCTTGATTCCAGCTTGTGACTGATTCCAGTCTGGTATTTCATGTAATGTACTCTGCATATAAGTTAAATAAGCAGGGTGACAATATACAGCCTTGGCGCACTCCTTTCCCAATTCTGAACCAGTCTGTTGTTCTATATTTAGATCTAACTGTTGCTTCTTGACCTCCATACAGGTTTCCTGGAGGCAGGTAAGGTGGTTTGGTACAGAGTTTGGCATTATCATCAAACACCTTGTTATAAAATTAGCTGGATATATATACCAACATCTTCGCAGTTATTGTTGTGTAACACAACAATTGCCTGAAACTTATGACTTTATATAGTCATATACTTCCAGAGTTAGCCATGTGGGGTGAAAAGTAGGAGGGTGAAACCAAGCAGAAAGTTGGTTTGGTCCATCCGAAGACATCTGATTGATACCAAACTCAGGGAACCTAGCAGAATAGCCCAAAGCCTGAGACCTGGGTCCACCAGTTCATTTCTCATCTCTTCTCCCAGGTCCATCACTGGGTAAGAAACCATACATTCCAAATATAGCATGTGCTTGCTAGCCATCATGTTTGCTCTTGAGATCCACTTTCTACCCTTCCCTGTCCAGTCTCTGCCCCTGACTGTATCAACGAGCCACTGTGTTCTCAGCGTGTCTTTTGGTTCAGCCAGTGGAAGGTGCCCACAGGAGATCAGAAGATGGGAAGAGACTAGGGGGATGGCCTCCATTCCCCTGACTCCTTCTTAGTCACATTTCCTCACATTGCTGCTACAAAAACAGCTACAATCACATGTTCTGGGTTAGTTTCAGTAATGGCTGTATCACCTGGCTCTTCTAGGACTGGCTCTTCCATGGTTCCTCATGGTTTCTAGCCTCAGGGTACTGTCCTATCCCTTAACCTTGCCAGCACTTTGGAAACAGTCTTTACATTAAACTCTCTTCAGGTAATCTGTTTGATTGTGCTGGCTGTTTCTTGTCAGGACCTAACTGGTAAAAGGGGTTTATTTAAGCTTCAGCAGCGGGTAATGGGGATGGGCAAATATATACATGATGAGATTCAGAATAAATAGCTAAAATGGCTATCCTGAAAGTGAAGTTTTAGTCACTCAGTTGTGTCCGACTCTTTGTGACTGCAAGGACTATAATCTGCCAGGCTCCTCTGTCCATAGGATTTTACAGGCAAGAACACTGGAGTGGGCTTCCACGCCCTCCTCCAGGGGATCTTCCCAAACCAGGGATTGAACCCTGCATAGCAGGAAGATTCTTTACCATCTGAGCCACCAGGTAACCTCCAGGTCAGGCCTTAAAGACTGTATCTGCTGTTTCAGTCCAGTGCACCACAAATAGAAGAAGTCTCATAAAGGTCAGTACTATTGTGGAAACTAACACTAACCATTACCCAATATTCATTTTCATATGACCAAGCAAATCATTAATAAAAGACAGTAGAAAATAAGTATTACAAATACATGGGGACTGAATTAAAGAATATATGCCTGTATGGGATACACAGACCAAGGTTTAAGATACTGAATCTTTTTCCTCCAGTCCTATGTACTGAAGGTTACCTGCCACCCTTCAGACTCGTTAGCTCCTACCCCTTCCTAAGCCTTCAGCTCAGAAATCAGGTTCTTGGGGCCAAAGAGCTATTTGGGGATGGAGCCAGGACTTAAACGGGGTCTCCTGACTTGAAATTCTCTAATAAACAGTGCTTCTATTTACATACACATAGTGATGCCACTCGGAGAAGGCAATGGCACCCCACTCCAGTACTCTTGCCTGGAAAATCCCATGGATGGAGGAGCCTGGTAGGCTGCAGTCCATGGGGTCTCTAGGAGTCGGACACGACTGAGCGACTTCACTTTCACTTCTCACTTTCATGCATTGGAGAAGGAACTGGCAACCCACTCCAGTGTTCTTGCCTGGAGAATCCCAAGGATAGGGGAGCCTGGTGGGCTGCCGTCCATGGGGTTGCACAGAGTTGGACACGACTGAAGCAACTTAGCAGCAGCAGCAGCAGTGATGCCACTAAGTGTCCCACACTGTTGCACTTTTTGACAATTGTGGGCAGGATACTTTTTTTTTTTTTTAGATTAAGCTTCATGGGACTTATTTTTATGAACTTTCTTCTAGTAATATACAATGGTCTGATGCATATCCATCTCAAACCATAAATATTATTTAAGATAAGACAAAATCTAATCATGAAAGTGTCATGTTTTCACTCAGTTTTAGATCTCTCATGACAGAATATATTGGATCTAATTATAGCAGTTTTATCTCTACATAAAATGTTGAATATTATCAAAGCACTGATGTTTTCCTTCAAGACACTGGATGAAATTTATTTACTGTCCTTTTTGAAAAATGTCTTAATGTTGGCGTTTTATTATGTTGACTTTTAAACCAGCTCTTTAAATTTAATTTCACTAATATCAATTTCTACCTGAAAAATTTATGTCAAACAATTTAAAGCAAGATCAATTATGAAATATTAGGCAAGATGAAAAAATCCCAGGTGAGGACAAAAGACCTGTGATTACAATGTCAAAAGCCTGGTGAAAAATTGCCTAAATTTGACTGCATAAATTTCCATTCCCTAAAGATTCCACATTTCTGCAGTGCTAGATTTTTATGAATGTTTCAGATTCAAAGGACTTCACCTGTTCAACTGATGAAAGTGTATTCTTTCGTTATTAGAATCAAGAAATGATGTCTAACTTAATACTAATAATAAAACAGTTCTTTGTTTTTCAATCAATTTCATTACCAATAGCTCTGTTTTCTGAGATTTCCTGGTTTCTGACTAGGTAATTTATGCTTAAAAGAGGCAATCTTTCTATCCACCTGCTAAATCCTCACAGGATGGGTGTTCTTTTCACAGTTGCATTTCATACATGTAAAATCAACACCCCATTCCTCTCACATATTTTCACCAGTCGTACTTTAGTAGGTAATATACTAGGAAGGTAGTTATTTTTAAAGAGCCCAAATGACCTAGAAATAGACTATATAAAGTATAAGACATATTATTATTAAGCAAACAAAGTAATCAATGAAAGAAAGACTGAGGCTACAGACTAAAATGTGAACAGAGGTTTGTACTGTGTGATATGATGATGGGTAGTGGTATTATTTTCTTTATTTCCCAAATGTTCTTCAAGGAGCACATATTACTAATTACAAAAGAGAAAGTATTCACAACTATCTATAAAATAGGAATCAGAATACAAAATGGTATGCTATGATAATGACCCTGTAAAGGCATACAATGATGGCAAAAATAAAGGTTAAAAAAAAAAAACAACAGTTCAGCTGCAAGGTGTTGGAATAGAGGATTTTTTTTCTCTCTGTTAGTGTCAAAATGGTGCTTGGGAAAGAAAGGGAGGGAGGGATTAAATATGAGGAATAAGATGATGCTAAAGCAAATCCATCAGGAGAATTCAAAGGTAGGACACTGAAAGTGATGAGCAGCAATATCAATGTGGGTCCACAGCACACATATCACATAACCCAAGAAACTGTTCCACTTATGGTGATTCAGTGTCTTTTTCTTGTCATTATGAGAGCATGAACAGAAAGATATAACAGATATGTAATCTAGAAGGAGCGCTGAAGAACACATTGCTGAAGCCATTTTTTCTCTAATTTAGTGGATGTATTAAGCAAGCAAACACTGAAAGTGGGAACAATTTGTCTCTGTTTTGTCACTAACCAGATATCCTGCAGGAGGTGTGGAATAGGAAGTTCTAGGGACATGATTCAGAATACCTGAAGTCTATAGCTTTCAAGATACATTACAGACAGATTCAAGAGCTGCATAAAGCTCTGGCTATCTGAAATCCTTTGAGTATAAATTATTTTGGTTAGCCAAGTTTGTCTGGAGGTCTGTCTTTTAAAGGTTTTTTCTTTTAAAACCATGTAAGAAGGAAATATTTCCAAAATTTATCTTTTCAGAAGGAGACAATTATTTACTTAAACTCTCTTTTAACGCCCCATGGTTAACCATTTACATATACTGATGACTGTCATTAAGAGTCTACTGAAGCGTGTATGGCTCTTTTCGTCTATAGTTTTTAGTTCAGGATAAATGGATCTTTGTAGTTTGCCTTTTGCTCGCTTTTCCTTTTATATCTAAGGAACAAGCAATCTGAGAGAGCTCACAGTAAAACAGGAATTTTAATACACAGACTTTGAAACATCAGCTTCTACCTTGCTTCCTGGTTCTCATGCATAGTTCTGACAGCTGCTAGAGCGCTAAGATATAGCTAAAGGAGGGGCCACTAGACAAGATGATTTGACTATGATTTCCTAGTACAACGCCACTATTGCATGTTTCACTTTTTTCAGAGTTACCTTTGGTCGTCAGCTCCATTTTGGCTGCTGTTCAAGACAATTCTCCAAAGATCCGAGGATACCAGTTTCTTCTGGTCATTCACAAGATTGATATCTGGCAATTGCAGTTCACAAACTTTGCTTTCAGACAGACTAAATTCTCGAAATGCAACAAAAACCTTCTGGAGTTCATCCCAGTATTCCAAACTACAAGGAATCTATATTAAGAGAAAGAAGATTTTAGAAGTTGCAAAGAGAAACTATGCTTTCGTATTTGTTGACATGCAACTCGAATCTTCATAAAAGTTACAACTTAAAAGGGGGAATAAATATAAAGGACAGTAACTTAGGATTTCTTTTCATAGTTATATTCATCCTGTTTACCTACTTTATTTTAAAAGGCCCATTCAAGAATCATATGTGGAAACAGTCAAGAAAGTTTTTAAATAAAGGAGAAAGAATGGGGAATTAATTCTACCAGATGTTAAATGTGTTACAAAACTATACTCATTAAAGCTAAAGATAAGGTTGGAGTAGTAACATACAAATAAAAGAACAGAAAGAAGAATAATAAAATATAAGTACAGATAAATTTTAGTATATAATGAAGGTACTATTTCAAACAAATTGAGGAGAGACTGGAAATGAGGTTGCAAGGACTGGTTAGCCTGGTAAAACAAAGTGGGTCCCTACATGATTCCTATATCAAAGTAAATTCCAAAAGGATCAAAATGTTAAGACTTTAAAGGCTAAAAACTGACAGCATAAGGGAAAAAAATCAGTTAATATTTATATCATAATAGGGTAAACTTTTCTCTGTGTGGCATGAAACCCAAGGATGGTAAGACAAACAAACCTCACAACCGGTAACATAAAAATTAATCAAAAGCAAGCTAGGATAAAAACAGGTAGTATTTAATGACAGATCAAGGGTCCCTGTTGTGATAGCAGAGAACTCTTATAAATCAATGAGAAAGTGACAAGTAAGCATATAGAAAAGTAAGCAAAGGCAGTTGTTGGAAGAGGCCCTGAAAATCCCTGCGTATTCTTGCCAGGTACGCAAAGGATGCAAGGCCCTGAAAGCTATTAACTGGGGTCATTTCTCAGGTTGTGGCTGTAGAAAGCATCCTTGAGCGATGAGGTAAAGTTTCTTTCCAGGACAAAGAGCAGACTTGCTCTAAAATGGGTGGATTTGACAAGCTCCACATTCCATGCTGTGCCATTTATCTACTGCATGCTGAGAAAACCCTGGGGGCCTTTCTGCATGGCCCCTGTGGGACTTGGGGGCAAGAGGAACCAATACAAAGATGATGATCATGCTGTCTGCTCTGCCACAAGCAATGATATTCTGTGTTTCTGACCAAAGTCTAATATCTTCTGTAAGCATTCATAAAACATTAACAGGCTATTATTTGGATAAGGTAAAATCCCAGATTTGGACAGCAATTAATTCACAGAAGAAAAGATATAACCAGTCAGTAAACATGAAAAGATACTCAATTTCATTAATACTTACAGAAATTCAAATTAAAGCAATAATGTAATATTTTCATTTATTAATGTTGCAGTTTGAAAAGACTGACAGTTCTAATTTCTGTACAGGTATAGGAAAAAAAAAAGCATTTCTACCCAGTATCTTTGGAGAATAATTTGGCAAGATATAGTAAACGCTTGGAAGGACACATCTAAGGATTTGTTTTACATATATTCCAGTGCAATGATGTGTGTATGTGTGTGGATTTACTTCAGTACTATATGAATAAGAAAGTAGAAACATTAAAATATCTGCCAATATGAGATTAAATATAACATGTAGATTTATAGAATGGAATCTGTACAACCATTAAAATGAACAAGGAATTTCCTAATTATGACCATTCTTAGAGCTGATCACTACCTTTCTTGTGTCACTTCCATATCTACCACACTCTTCTACCACAGAGGTCATTATACTTTGCAATTCCTTATTCGTGTTTGTCTCCTTTAGCTGACCCTGTGATCCTTGAAGCAAAAATTGCATATTCTTTTAAAATATATTAGCATCTAACAGTGTGGGGGACATAACAGTATATTTAGTAGATGCTTTCTGAATGAACAGACTTCTCTTTAATCTTTCTTTCTTAAATAAAGCAGTTCTTAATCTTTGAATGGGAATAAATTTTACCTCCATCTATAATAGTTTCTTTTCCTTAAACAGAGACTTGAGCATCCATGTATGGAGAGGAGATAAATGGAAGAAAGGGGCACGAAATGGATATGTCTAAGAGTGAGGAAATGCAGCATGTTTTCGTTGGTGATAAGGACAAATGACATATCAATAAACTCTACTTTCAGTCACCATTTCTTGAAATTCTCCTTCTTCTTGCTTTCTAAGACACACACATTTTTCTACCTTTCTTCTCACTGGGTCTTTGTTCCTATATTGTCTCTCAGTCTGAAATACCTATAGCATCTTTGGTTTCTCATTGTCTAATGTTTAAATCTTTCCCATTTATCAGGGTCCAAATGAAATACCACCTTTCTTTGAGCCTTTTCACCTCCCAGATGGAGAAATGCTTTCCCTTTTCTGAACTCCAATAGTTTTTTAAAAATGGGAATCTGTTTCATAGCTCTTATCACTATATACCTCATGTTACAGTTATTTCTATACATGACATTTTCCCTGATAGACACATTCTTTGAGGGAATGATTTCCATTTGGCTAAGCTCTGGATTTTCACAGCACCTGGCAAACTGTATACAGTGAATGTTCAAAAAAAGTTGCTGAATAAATGAATGAATAATTCATGAATGAATGAACAAATAAACACATTCTGAGTGATTCAGTCCATCTCTGGCACACTAAAAATTCCCCACAGAGAAGTATAGAAGATTAAAGCACAGACTTTGGAGTTACATCTAATGGGATTCAATTCCTAGCTCCATTAGCTATGGGTTATTGGGCAAATTAATTTTCCTAACATCAGTACTCATATCCCTAAAAAGAGGATAATAACAGAATTGGCTCATGAATTGTTGTGAGGATTAAAAGAGACAAACATTCTATTTAATAGCACACAATAAAAGCTTAAGAAATGTTAGTTACTAAGTATTTATCCTTCTCATGCGCAAAGAACACTTTTTTTTATTATGGATCTATTCTAACTCTCTCCTATGCATCAAAACTTGGAAGCTTGGGCATTGTTAAAAGAATCAGGTAGGCTGTGAATAAGAGTCCTGTTTGTTAGATTTCTCAAAAATGGGTTGGACTTGTGGAAAGAATAAACCTTGAATCTGGATGTTCAGGAAGCTTGTAATCATAGTTCAATATGGTTTTCTGCTGCATATCTATTAAGATGTGTTCCTGAATGATGGCTATTATTTGAGAGATAAAGGAAGATCTCCTTGCTGAACTCCATTCTAGACTGCCAGTAAGTCAGTACTTTATCAGTTATGGATAAGATGTGGGAAGTGAGGTGAGACACATAAGAATCTCCTGGGAGAGGGCAAATGAAAAAACATATTTAACATACTTATTGTTTTTTATTAGTAGTAAATTAACAGAAAGTAAAGTTCAAAAATCATCTTCTTGATAGTAAGGTTACATACCAAATGGGATGGGATGGAAAAAAGACGTGTTTCTGGTATTGTCTCCAGAAGTTCCCCATTAAAATTAATGTATAATAGCTTATGAAAATTGGCTGTCACACTGGAAAGCAGAGTGAGACATTAAGAGAAAAGTACTACTAAGTTTTGATGTATAGGAGGGAGTTGGAATAGATCCATAATAAAAGGCAAACCAAGCTGGGAACCATTGTCGGAAGCCATTAGGTAATTTAAGGGGAATGAAAGTGAACTGTACCAACATTGGGGCTTAGGGAAGGAGAAATTGTGAAAGTTCAAAAAGAGAGATTTGGAAGAAAGCCAAAGAAAAATTTTATTTTGTTCACAATTTTGTGTGAGGCTGGCTCTGTGGTTACATACTTCAATTGCAACATTCCAGGCAACTCTCAAAATTAGAAAACAGTAGAGAACTACTATAGACATACATCCTAAAATCTGTGCTGTATGTTCATCAGGATTTTCCTTTATACCCCCTATTTTCCTTGGTTAATAAAGGGGTGTTAATAAATGAAACTTCCAAATGAAACTCTGTTGAAAATATTTAAAATTGTGTGTCTATAAGTGCATTTACAAAAGTCATATATGACTTCTTTCCACCATTTTAAGAACAGTTTTGTCTTGAAAACCTCAAAAGAAAAGCTGACAACAATACTTAGTACAATTAAACATTTTAAAGGTAATTTTAGTCATCTGTCTACTAAAATACATATTGAGCCACAAATTTATAAACCATATAAATATAATCTTTATTTTTAAAATTTCTTCATCATAAAAAGAAAAAAAATCTTGGTATTTCATTGGGTAAAATTCTGGCCATGACCCTTAATCACCACTCTGAGACCTTGAGCACCTTATTTAATGACACTGAGTCCTACTTCCTTCATTGGCGAAAAGTAAGTAATAAAAACAAAATTATTTTAGTCCATGATAAGGATTCTAGACTTTATCTTAATGCCTATGAGATAACTTTGAAGGGTTTTAAGCAAAGGAATAATGCTTAAAGTCAAATTTATATTTTTAAAAGCTTCTGGATACTGTGTAGAGAGTGTGTTTAGAAGAGAATGAGATGAGCAAGAATATGAACAGATAATTAAGAGGTTAGGACAGTGGTCTGTGCTACAAACTAGATGGCTTATGGTATGGCTGGTGGTATGTGGGAGATTCTTGAGACATAAAAATTTGTTGACTGATTAGATACTATACAGGGAAGATTTAAGGATGACTCCCAGGTTTCTGGACCAAGCAACTGCATGGGTGCTGATGTCATTTACTGGTATGAGTGAGACCGATGCATCCTGTTGGGGAGTGGGTTTGTGGTCTGTATTGGGTAGAGGAGGGGAGAACCTAAGTTCATTTTTGGACAAGTTGAGTTGCAGGCACCAAAGAGCGATCCAAGTGGAAATCCTGAGTATGGAGTTGGCTCTTCTAGAATGTGGGAGAGGGAGTTAACTGTGTTGATACATACCTGTAGATTCAACCAGGCTTAACCTCTTTCATCAAGAGAATGCAATGGAAAGACAGCAAAGAAGCTTATGGTACTTATTCTCAAGAAGGTGTTTTAAATGATGAATTAAGAATATAAACTGTTTAGAAAGGGATGTGAAAACAGAGAAAGCTGATGGACAGCGAGAAAGCAGAGAACTGTTGAGTTTCTATACATAAAAGTTTACCGAATGACGGTGGTGGGGCTTGCCGAGTGAGCAGACTGGAGAGACATAAAGATTGCTAGTAAGATTAGGATGCTGGAATGAATGATTTAGGAGGAGGGGCAGTTTGGGATGTTGACAAGTTCCAGGGCTGGTGTGTGGGAGTGAGTACTTAGATGGAGCAGAGGAGGAGAGCACTAGAGTGAGGAGCTCAAGCTGGGGTCTGGCTGGCTCTTTCACATGGATGCTGACAGCTGTGAAGAAAAAGGCCAGACGCCACGGGCTGAAGACTTCTGAGGATGAGGGAGAATGACCAAATAGTCAGCAGGTGGCAACAACAGAGAGGGGTGAGGAGGATACAATCGCGTGCGACAAGTATCCAAGAAGCAGGAGGTTTTTACAGGAGGGGCGAAGAGTGCAGGCATGTGACACAGGTGAAGAGCAGATCACTTTATCTCCTGAGCCCGAGGCAAAGTGATGTGGGAGAATAAACTGCTTACACCTCAGTGGGTTACAGTGCTGTACAGAGTCCCAGAGGACAGCAGAATTTCATTTAAGAAGAAGGAGGAGAGGAAATTCTTGAAGAGGAGGCTGAAGTTTATCAAAGTTCACTAGTCATTGAGCAAGTGTTCCAGGGGGCACAATGGAAAAGTCTGGGAAGCAGAGGAGGAAGGAGGTTTGGGAAGAGCAGGAAAAAAGGGATACAGATCAGCCTCCAGACAGTCAGTTCAGTTCAGTCGCTCAGTCATGTGCAACTCTTTGCAACCCCATGAATCGCAGCACACCAGGCCTCCCTGTCTATCACCAACTCCCAGAGTTCACTCAAACTCATGTCCATCGAGTCGGTGATGCCATCTAGCCATCTCATCCTCTGTCATCCCCTTTTCCTCCTGCCCCCAACTCCCCCCCCACCATCAGAGTCTTTTCCAATGAGTCAACTCTTCACATGAGGTAGCCAAAGTACTGGAGTTTCAGCTTTAGCATCATTCCTTCCAAAGAAATCCCAGGGCTGATCTCCTTTAGAATGGACTGGTTGGATCTCCTTGCAGTCCAAGGAACTCTCAAGAGTCTTCTCCAACACCACAGTTCAAAAGCAGTGATTTTGGAGTCCCCCAAAATAGCCTGCCACTGTTTCTACTGTTTCTCCATCTATTTGCCATGAAGTGATGGGACCAGATGCCATGATCTTAGTTTTGTGAATTTTGAGCTTTAAGCCGACCTTTTCACTTTCCTCTTTCAATTTCATCAAGAGACTCTTTACTTCCTCACTTTCTGCGATAAGGGTGGTGTCATCTGCATATCTGAGGTTATTGATATTTCTCTCTGTAATCTTGATTCCAGCTTGTACTTCTTCCAGCCCAGCATTTCTCATGATGTACTCTGCATAGAAGTTAAATAAGCAGGGTGACAATATACAGCCTTGACATACTCCTTTTCCTATTTGGAACCAGTCTGTTGTTCCATGTCCAGTTCTAACTGTTGCTTCCTGACCTGTTTACAGGTTTCTCAAGAGGCAGGTCAGGTGGTCTGGTATTCCCATCTTTTTCAGAATTTTCCAGTTTATTTGTGATCCATACAGTGAAAGGCTTTGGCATAGTCAATAAAGCAGAAATAGATGTTTTTCTGGAACTCTCTTGCTTTTTCCATGATCCAGTGGTGTTGGCAATTTGATCTCTGGTTCCTCTGCCTTTTCGAAAACCAGCTTGAACATCTGGAAGTTCACGGTTCATGTATTGCTGAAGCCTGGCTTGGAGAATTTTGAGCATTACTTTACTAGCATGTGAGATGAGTGCAATTGTGCAGTAGTTTGAGCATTGTTTTACATTGTCTTTCTTTGGGATTGGAATGAAAACTGACCTTTTCCAGTCCTGTGGCCACTGCTGAGTTTTCCAAATTTGTTGGCATATTGAGTGCAGCACCTTCACAGCATCATCTTTCAGGATTTGAAATAGCTCAACTGGAATTCCATCACCTCCACTAGCTTTGTTCTTAGTGATCCTTCCTAAGGCCCACTTGACCTCACATTCCAGGATGTCTGGCTCTAGGTGACTGATCACACCATTGTGATTATCTGGGTCAGGAAGATTTTTTTGGACAGTTCTTCTGGGTATTCTTGCCACCTCTTCTTAATATCTTCTGCTTCTATTAGGTCCATACCATTTCTGTCCTTTATCGAGCGCATCTTTGCATGAAATATTCCCTTAGTATCTTTAATTTTCTTGAAGAGATCTCTAGGCTTTCCGATTCTATTGTTTTCCTCTATTTCTTTGTACTGATCACTGAGGAAGGCCTTCTTATTGCTATTCTTTGGAACCCTGCATTCAAATGGGTATATCTTTCCTTTTCTCCTTTGCTTTTTGCTTCTCTTCTTTTCACAGCTATTTGTAAGGTCTCCTCAGACAGCCATTTTGCCTTTTTGCATTTCTTTTTCTTGGGGATGGTCTTGATCCCTGTCTCCTGTACAATGTCATGAACCTCCGCTCATAGTTCATCAGGCACTCCATCTATTAGATCTAGTCCCTTAAATCTATTTTTCATTTCCACTGTATAATTGTTAAGGATTTGATTTAGGTCATACCTGAATGGTCTAGTGGTTTTCCCTACTTTCTTCAATTTAAGTCTGAATTTGGCAATAAGGAACTCATGATCTGTTTCACAGTCAGCTCCCAGTCTTGTTTTTGCTGACTGTATAGAGTTTCTCTATCTTTGGCTGCAAAGAATATAATCAATCTGATTTCGGTGTTGGCCATCTGGTGATGTCCATGTGTAGAGTCTTCTCTTAGGTTTTTGGAAGAGGGGTTTGCTATGACCAGTGCATCCCTTGGCAGAACTCTATTTTGCCCTGCTTCATTCTGTACTCCAAGGGCAAATTTGCCTGTTACTCCAGGTGCTTCTTCACTTCCTACTTTTGCATTCCAGTACCCTGTAACAAAAAGGACATCTTTTGGGGGTGTTAATTCTAGAAGGTCTTGTAGGTCTTCATAGAACTGTTCAACTTCAGCTTCTTCAGCATTCCTGCTTGGAGCATAGACTTGGATTACTGTGATATTGAATGGTTTGCCTTGGAAAAGAACAGAAATCATTCTGTCGTTTTTGAGACTGCATCCAAGTACTGCATTTCGGACTCTTTTGTTGACTATGATGGCTACTCTATTTCTTCTAAGGGCTTCTTGACAAGAATCCAGACAAGCGGGGGAGAAATCTCAGTTCAGGGAGTGAGTAGGAAAGAGAGAAGTGAGGCATGAGTTTGAACTGAGATCTCACTTAGGAGGTAGGGACAATGGTTATGACTTCAGGAGTAACTTATTGCTCCTTCCTGAGGCCTGGTAGCTATTTCTCCAATAAACTCACGGCACAGAGTCTGCACATGGTATATGCTCAGTAAATAATTTTAAAATTTACAAATGAAGATAGGTGCTGAAAAAACAACAATCATTTTTTGTTTACAGTTTTCTACTCTAAATAGGTCTTGTTTTATATATTGAGCTCTCCCTTCAAATTATTTTGTGATCACATCCAATTTTACCAAACTTTTCATTTGCTTACTAATCTTCCTTTACCATTTAGCTGGAAGTAGACATTGCTAATCTCCAGGTTAGAAGTAACATAATTAAACTAAAAATCTAATGTGGTCACACTGTGCTTCATATGGCAGCAATTATTCCCTGGTGGCTCAGGGGTAAAGAACCTGCCTGCCAATGCAGGAGATGTGGATTGGATCCCTGGGTTGAGAAGATCTCCTGGAGAAGGAAATGGCAACCCACTCTTATATTCTTGCCTGGAAACTCCCATGGACAGAGGAGCCTGGAAAGTATACAGTCCATAGGGTTGCAAAAAAGTTGGACACAACTTAGTGACTAAACAACAACTATTCTCAGGAATAAATCTGTGGTCTATTTTGTGTGATCTATTTAAAAGAGCTTTATTTTGTGCTTTTAGCTTTGAAAGAGATGATGTGAACGGTCTTTAGTTACATATCAAAACTGAGGATTTATTATTAATGCTTGCACTGAATAACTTGAAGGAAAGATGACTATTCCAAGAACGTTTGGTTGCCAAAAAATAATTTAGAGAGCCTAAATATCTAGTACTGAGTCATGGGAAGTGGGAACGAGTAAATTGGTTTCACTGGAAAACATTGCACATGTAACACATGGTACATTTCAAATGACTGTCAAGATTATATATATTTTTATTACATTTTGTTTTCCTATCCATTATTTGACAGGACCTAAAAAATTAGCCAGCCATACATAATAAACTGTACTCTAAGCATATGTGGTCTTTGCATAGAAATATATTTTAGGTTGTATATCTGCCAGTTGGTAAAAGCACATGTATTCTTGCATTTAAAATATGATTCCACAATTTGTTTCCATTTGATGGCTAACTTGGGAAGATTTGCATGTGTGTTGGCTATTTAAAAATATTTTTGGTACAAAGAATATTTTGGCACTTAATTTGTTTTTTTATTAGTTAATAGTACTGCCAAGACTATTAGGAGGGTAGCAACTGCCCATCTGTCCTCATAGATAAACAGTTCTGAATTCTTTGTCCAGGGGTTGCTAAAGCTGGACCCATTCATTGCCCCTTTGCCCACTCAGTGCCACCAATCAACCTAAGAAAAGGATACAGAGGAAGTGCATTCCCTGTAATTATGTACATATTAAAGAGATGGTAGTATTAGCAAGTATTAGCAAGTGAAATAATCTATCAGTCTGATTCAACTGTCCTTTCCATTATCTTATGACAAGATAGAGAGCTTAGCTGACTGTGTAGGGCTGGTTAGTGAGCACAAAGCTGGAGCTGCCATTCAGGAGGAAGTTATTAAGGCTTGGTTACAACAGAGGATACCATTTTTATCATTCCTTCCACCACATATCCAGATTTCCTGGGATACCAATTAACAGGAAAGCATAATGGGGCTAAAACAGTTTGCTTTTCCCATCATTACTCATGCTTTTGGTCGTATGTTAGTTGCTCAGTCATGTCCAATTCTGTGACCCAATGGAATGTAGCCCTCCAGGCTCCTCCGTTCATAGAATTTTCCAGGTAAGAATACTGGAGTAGGTTGCCATTTCCTTCTCCAGGGGATCTTCCCAACCCAGGGATCAAACTTAGGTCTCCCACATGGTGGGCAGATTCTTTATTGTCTGTGCTACCAGGGAAGCCCCAGTAACAAAAATACTGATGAAAGCTGTGGTAGAAAAATAACCTTTTACAATTTACAAAGTTTTTTCTTTTTGTATATTATCTTAGCACGGAATACATTATTCCCATTTTACAGATAAGTGAACTGTAGCTTACAGAAGTTAGGTAATATGTTCAAGGTTACACACTTAGTAAGTGGCAGACATTTTGCCTACAAATCCTTTGCTCTTTAAACTAACTACCTTTAGGTTAAAGAAGAAAAACAGACCCTATAGTGAATCATTTACAATTTCCAGTTGCAGTTTCTTTACAGTGGATTCTTAGAAAGAAATCTGAACGCAGAATACATTTTGGCCCTTACAATTTATCCCAGTGTTTATAGTCACTTAACTTGGCAATCATTTTCTCTTTAGCAGCCTTTTGCTTTCAGTACTTTGAATATGTTCTCTCTCTTCCTCTGGTCTCCATGGTTGCTGATGAGAAACCAGCTGTTACTCTTAGTGAGATCCCTTATATGTGATAAGTCACTTCTCTCCAGTTGCAGTCAAGGTTTGTTTGGTACAGAAATCTTTGAGTTTTGTCTAAGTTCACTAAACTTCCTGGATGTGCAGACTGATGTTTTAAATTAAATTTGGGAAGTGTTTGGCCATTAGATTTTCAAACTGTCTTTATTCTCCTTTCTCTCCTTTCCTTCCAGGCCTCCCATGATGCACATATTGATAAACTTGATGGCATTCCACAGTCTCTAAGGCTCTGGTCATTTGTTTTCATCCTTTTTTCTTTCTGTTCTCTACACTCAATCATCTCAGTGGACTTATCTTTAAACTTACTCCTTCTTTCTTCTGCCTGCTCAAATCTGTTATTGAGCACCTCCAGCAAATTTTTAATTTCACTTACACTTTACAACTCTGGGATTTCATTTTTTTTCCTTTACAATTTCTATCTTTTCTTTTAAAATTGATACTCTCTATTTGGGGAGACATCATTCTCATATTTCTCTTTAGTCCTTTATACAAGGCTTTCTTTAGGCTTTTTTGAACATGCTCAAAATAGACAGTTCAAGTCTTTGTCTAGTAAGGACGACATCTGGGCGTCTGAGGGACAGTTACTACTGGTTGCTTTCTTCCTCTGTATTTGGGGCATACTTTCTTGTTTCTTTGCAGAGTGCATACTTCTTTGTTGGAAACTGGGCATTTTAAATGATAGAAATTTTTATTATATCAATGAATATTATTAACTATTTTACTATTATTATATTCTTAATAAATAATGGCAACTGTGGAAATCAGATTCTCTTCCTCTAGGGCTTGTCATTATTTGTACTCATTTTGTTGTTGTTACTAACATTTATGAATTAATTCTAAAAAGTCTGTCTGTCATGTGGCCACTGAAATCTCTACTTGATGAGCTTAATGATCAGTTAGTGATTAGACAGAGACTTCCTTAAAGGCCTGGAAACAATAACCACGTCTAGTCTCTTGCAAGCGGTTCTGCGTGCCTGTTACGGCATGCTTTCAACTCTGCCTTGACCTTCCCTTCCTGCTGATACAGAGCCTTAAGGGCATCCAGAGTGAGAGCACAGGCCTTCTTAGGTCATTCTTGGCATGTGCAGAGCCTGGGTTAAGTGCAGAGACCTGGGCTTAGACAAATCCTCCTAGTTTCCCAGGAATCTGCTGGAACTTTTGAAGTCTGTGTGGACATCTCATCCCCCAGTTCTTCCCGTTGAGCCTTTTGTTTAGCTTACAAGTTTTCTGTTATCTGCTGCCTCAAGTATCAGTTCAGTTCAGTTCAGTTCAGTTGCTCAGTCATCTCCGACTCTTTGCGACCCCATGAATCGCAGCATGCCAGGCCTCCCTGTCCATCACCAACTCCCGGAGTTCACTCAGACTCACGTCCATCGAGTCGGTGATGCCAACCAGACATCTCATCCTCTGTCGTCTCCTTCTCCTCCTGCCCCCAATCCCTCCCACCATCAGAGTCTTTTCCAATGAGTCAACTCATCGCATGAGGTGGCCAAAGTATTGGAGTTTCAGCTTCAGCATCAGTCCTTCCAGTGAACACCCAGGCCTGATCTCCTTTAGGATGGACTGGTTGGATCTCCTTGCAGTCCAAGGGACTCTCAAGAGTCTTCTCCAACACCACAGCTCAAAAGCATCCATTCTTCAGCACTCAGCTTTCTTCACAGTCCAACTCTCACATCCATACATGACCACAGGAAAAACCATAGCCTTGACTAGATGGACCTTAGTTGGCAAAGTAATGTCTCTGCTTTTCAATATGATGTCTAGGTTGGTCATAATTTTCCTTCCAAGGAGTAAGCGTCTTTTAATTTCATGGCTGCAATCACTATCTGCAGTGCATTTCAAGCCCCCAAAAATAAAGTCAGCCACTGTTTCCACTGTTTCCCCATCTATTTGACAGGAAGTGATGGGACCAGATGCCATGATCTTCGTTTTCTGAATGTTGAGCTTTAAGCCAACTTTTTCACTGTCCTCTTTCACTTTTATCAAGAGGCTTTTAAGTTCCTCTTCACTTTCTGCCATAAGGGTGGTGTCATCTGAGGTTATTGATATTTTTCCTGGCAAGCTTGATTCCAGCTTGTGCTTCTTCCAGCCCAGCATTTCTCATGATATACTCTGCATAGAAGTTAAATAAGCAGGGTGACAATATACAGCCTTGACATACTCCTTTTCCTATTTGGAACCAGTCTGTTGTTCCATGTCCAGTTCTAACTGTTGCTTCCTGACCTGCATATAGGTTTCTCAAGAGGCAGGTCAGGTGCTCTGGCATTCCCATCTCTTTCAGAATTGTCCAGAGTTTATTGTGATCCACACAGTCAAAGGCTTTGGCATAGTCAATAAAGCAGAAATAGATGTTTTTCTGGAACTCTCTTGCTTTTTCGATGATCCAGCAGATGTTGGCAATTTGATCTCTGGCTCCTCCGCCTTTTCTAAAACCAGCTTGAATATCTGGTAGTTCATGGTTCACGTATTGCTGAAGCCTGGCTTGGAGAATTTTGAGCATTACTTTCTTTCTGACCTACACCCCTGGGTGGGAAAAGGGCTTTTCAAACTGGAACTTTCCTAGTTGATAACTTTTGAAACAGTTAATTGTTGTGAAACCCTTATTTTTTAACAGAAAGTTATCTTATCTCATTAAGCAAGTAAAAGGATACACTACATTTATCACAAGGTCAATATATTTGGTGATAAGACCAAATATATTCCCCAGTGTGGAATGCACTAGAAAAATTAGAGGCAGATAGATTAAAGAGTTTTAAATTGATGACTAGAGAGTAGGTAAGTGGATAGTTAAAATAGAGAATGCAAGGTCAAAGCATAAAACAGTGGATTGAACCAGAATCAAAAAAAAAAGAGAAAAAGAAAAAAAAAATAGTGGACTGATGGGTGATTGAAAGAGATAATGCATAAAACATTGTATTATTACATAAATTAGAATAATTTTTATATATTATAGAAAGTAGGATAAATGGACATCTGAGATCCAACCAGTCCATTCTGAAGGAGATCAACCTTGGGATTTCTTTGGAAGGAATGATGCTAAAGCTGAAACTCCAGTACTTTGGCCACCTCATGTGAAGAGTTGACTCACTGGAAAAGACTGATGCTGGGAGGGATTGGGGGCAGGAGGAGGAGGGAATGACAGCGGATGAGATGGCTGGATGGCATCACTGACTCGATGGACATGAGTCTGAGTGAACTCCGGGAGTTGGTGATGGACAGGGAGGCCTGGCGTGCTGTGATTCATGGGGTCGCAAAGAGTCAGACGCGACTGAACTGAACTGAACTGAACATGTTATTATAGAAATTAGGATAAATAAATAGCAATATAAACATTAAAACCATAGCAAGCTAAAAAACCAGCTTTGCCTCTATAAATGCTGAAGTGGTTTCTATTTATGATTATTACTGGACTTAACTGTCCTTTTAAACATGAAGAACACTCTACAATCAATTATTCATAAGAAGAGAAACATATTCATTACACAAAAGCACCTGAGTAGAGATACTTTTCAATAGTTAATTAAAATAAAATTGAGTTAAAAATAAAATGTATCCTGATAATGGTATGTCAGTTTTTTGTGCTTCTACTTCAACATATAAACCTAGCATTTAATAATGACATAAAATACAAATATATATGTAATATAAAAATTTTTTAGCTTATAATACCAGTTTTTATATGTATCTGCTATTTAGTTGATTTTGAAGAAGGAAAAGAAAAGCTTCTATACATTTTCAACTAATAGAAGTCATACCCCCAAAAAGAAAACCTTAAAATATTGGAACCAGTTGAGAAACCACAAGTATTCAAATGCAGGAAATCATGATTTTATAACATTTTAATGTGATCTACTCTTGGGAAACAAAGTTAACCAAACCCCATTTCTGTACAGGAAATATTCCAGCATACAGTTGTAATACATTGTGGTGAAGGGGTACAGCTGCAGATTTTTCACCTGTAATGCCCCACTGGTATTCTGGCTTACTGCACTGCATCAAGACTACCTTCCTGTCCGGAAAACCCTCCAAGTACAAACAAGACTCTAAGTCCAGATTTTATTTTCCCTTGGTATCAGAATATAGTAATTTAAGAGTCCTGAGAAATACTTTTTTAGCCTTTAAAAGGAAATGTGTAACATTCTTTTATTAGGATCTATGTTTGGGTTGGTTTTTCAAAAACCTTAACATATGACCCAGTTATCTTATCAATTTATCAAGCTACCAAGTTTCAAGCAAATGCAGGTGTGTAATATGACATCTTTCAATATATTTTCCACAAAGACAAATAATAAAAATATATTAAGAACTTCTGAGTCAAAACTAAGGTTGGACCAAGGGCAACTTTACTATTTTATGGTTTCCTTTTAATGAGGCTACAAACTGTAAACTCACTATTGTGTTCTAGTCTCAGCTCTAATTGTTCAGGTATTTCACTCACTGTATGGAATAGTCAAATGTACATGGTCTATTATAAAAAACATTAATTGGGACTCTGACCTTCTGAGTGGTTTCTCAGTCGTATCCGAGTCTTTGCCACCCCATGGACTGTAGCCTACCAGGCTCCTTTGTCCGTGAGATTTTCCAGGCAAGGGTACTGGAGTGGGTTGCCATTTCCTTCTCCAGGGGATCTTCCCAACCCAGGGACAGACTGGGGACAGCAGGCCAGTCATGAATGCCCACTAGAAAGAGTTGTTTCCAAGGTCCCTTAGGGCAACATATACAGGCAACAGGTTGCATACACTACCAAGGAGGCTCCTGTTTGCAGCCATTGCACACTGGGCCCCCATGGGGAAAAGAGCACAGTCAGCTTAACTGGCTGCAAAGAACAGAGAACCAAGAAACAGACTAGCTAGACTCAGGGGGACTTAATTCTAACCTAAATTCGGTTGCAAACTAGTTCTGTCACCTTGAGTTGAAGTAACATAACTAATGTGAGCCTCAATAATCTTACTGGTAACAAATCGGAAGATTTGGAATAAGGAGGAATGAAGAATAAGGCTACTCTAGCTCTTTAAAATTCTAAAGTGATATATAAATATAGGACTTGATTTTTTACTTTACATTTTAGGAAGAGAGTTTATATTTTAAAGCGCATACTGTGTGCCAAGATTTTCATTATTTTATTCAATCTGAATGGTAATTAAGTTAGAAGAGTATACCCATTTTACAGATGAGGAAAATGAAGGGTTGAACAACTTGCTAAGGTTCTCAATCAAAAGCTACAGAGCTGGGAGTGTAGGA
This sequence comes from Oryx dammah, assembly GCF_014754425.2. NCBI lineage: Eukaryota > Metazoa > Chordata > Mammalia > Artiodactyla > Bovidae > Oryx > Oryx dammah. The sequence goes on from NW_024070203.1 coordinate 76,253,734, forward strand.
TTCTAGAACCCAGGGAGCTCATTCACTTCTTTACACTAATTCCCATATGTTAGTTACCTGGTTGTGTCAGAGGTTCAAAAGTATGCAACCTGACAAATAAGCAATGCTTACAAACCTGTACAGTGATACTCTGCTATAAGACTGCTTTTAAAACTAAAAGATGTAAGAATACAGTAATGATTGATGATTGTTCTTAACAGCCCTTTTTTAATAAGAAAAACTATAGTGCAGAGTGTGCTCACTCAGTCATGTCTGACTCTTTGCAACCTCATGAACTATAGGCCACCAGGCTCCTTTGTCCATGGGATTTTCTCAGCAAGAATACTGGAGTGGGCTGCCATTTCCTTTTCCAACAGAGACAATAATCTTTAATAATTGGGAAGAAGTCAATTGGGATCACAGAATAACTGAAAAAAAATGCAAATAGTTTAGAACCAAAAACAAGCCTGAAATGTCTTATGAAGGCTTGTCATAAAGTTAAACGTTTAGATCAAAAGGTTAACAAAACTGTTCTATAAAAGGCTAAATAGATGATGGCAAACACTGGAGGCTTTCTACATTATATGTTCTGTGTTGCAACTACTTGACTGCCTGCTGCAGCAGGTGGATCACAACAAACTGTGGAAAATTCTTAAAGAAAAGGGAATAACAGACCACCTTACCTGCCTCTTGAGAAGCCTGTATGTAGGTCAAGAAGCAAGAGTTAGAACCAGACATAGAACAACAGACTGGTTTAAAATTGGGAAAGGAGTAGGTCAAGGCTGTATACTGTCACCCTGCTTATTTAACTTATATGTAGAGTACATCATATGAAATGCGGGGCTGGATGAATCATAAGCTGGCAGCAAGATTTCTGGGAGAAGTATCAATAATCTCAGATATGCAGATGATACCACTCTAATGGCAGAAAGCAAAGAGGAACTAAAGAGCCTCTTGATGAAGGTGAAAGAGGAGAGTGAAAAAGTTGGCTTAAAACTCAAAATTCAAAAAACTAGTAGGATCCCATCACTTCATGGCAAATAGATGGGGGAAGAAAGGAAACTCTGACAGACTTCCTTTTCTTGGGTTCCAAAATTATTGCAGACAGTGACTGCAGCCATGAAATTAAAAGATGCTGGCTCCTTGGAAGAAAAGCTTATGACCAACCTAGACAGCATATTAAAAAGCAGAGACATCACTTTGCTGACAGAGATCTGTGCATTCAAAATTATGGTTTTTCCGATAGTCATGTATGGATACCATAAAGAAAGATGAGCACCAAAGAACTGATGCTTTCAAATTGTGGTGCTGGAGAAGACTCTGGACAGCAAGGAGATCAAATCAGTCAATCCTAAAGGAAACCAACCCTGAATATTCACTGGAAGGACTGATGCTGAAGCGGAAACTCCAATACTTTGGTCACCTGATGTGAAGAGCGAACTCACTGGAAAAGACCGTGATGCTGGGAAAGATTGAAGGCAGAAGGAGAAGGGGATGAAAAAGGATGAGATCATTGGATGACATCACTGACTCTATGGACATGAGTTTGAGCAAGCTCTGGGAATTGGTGATGGCAGGGAGGCCTGGTGTGCTGCAGTCCATGGGGTTGCAAAGAGTCAGGTATGGTTTAGCAACTGAACAACAACATTGCAGTATGTAAATAGTATCTAAATGAGTATGTCTGTGTTCCAATAAATTTTTATTTACAAAATCAGGTGGTAGGCCGCATTTGATGGGCAGGCTATGGTTTGTTGATTCCTTGATTAGATGAAAAGTGTTGCCCTCATAGAGGCCCTTTAGAGTATATGTCTCTTAGGAAATACTCCTCCATAGGTCTATCACATTCCCACATATCTTAGAAAAAAGGTATTATCTTTGCTCAAGATTATCTTTTCAAGTTCATATACATAGCAAACAGCTATGGAAGACAGAGACAGTGTCTCTCTACAAAGGGCAGGCATGCTAATCTCCCATTTCAAAAGAGTCAGTTTCCCTAAGTTCAGGTTTCCAATCTTGTAATGTAACTCACTATGTGTTTAAGCATCACCTGGCTCTCTTCATCACCCTTAAGGGAACAGAGGCTTGGAGAGCTGGCACATATGCAGACATACTGTTGTAGGTAATAAACTGTCCTTCACCTCTGATCCAGCACTCCCATATGTTCTATAAACATGCAAGAGACTCTGGCAGGCTAAGCTGTTAACTTGCAAATGGGGTAGAGCTCAAAACCTTCACAATTTCTGACTATATTTACAGTTTATTTAGGGTTTCGCTGGTAGCTCAGCTGGTAAAAACTCCATCTGCAATACAAGGGACCCAGGTTCAATTCCTGGGTCAAGAAGATCCCCTAGAGAAGGGATTGACTACCCACTCCAGTATTTTTGGCTCAGACAGTAAAGAATCTGCCTGCAATGTGGGAGACCTGGGTTCGATCCCTGGGTTGGGAAGATCTGGAGAAGGAACGGCTACCCACTCCAGTATTCTGGCCTAAAGGATTCCATGGAGAGGAGCCTGGCAGGCTACAGTCCATGGAGTCGCAAAGAGTCAGTGACTTTTTGCAGCTTTCAAAGGACTGAATGACTTTCACTCACTCGCTCACATACTTTATTTAGTATACAGTTTCACATGTACCACACATATCATGCATATATTTAAATGGATGTGTAAAAGCAAGATTAATTAGCTTATAAGTATTCTTAATTTTAGAAAAGGCAGAGGAACTAGAGATCAAATTGCCAACATCTGCTGGATCGTTGAAAAAGCAAGAGAATTCTAGAAAAACATCTATTTCTGCTTTATTGACTATGCCAACGCCTTTGACTGTGTGGATCACAATAAACTCCGGACAATTCTGAAAGAGATGGGAATACCAGACCCCCTGACTTGCCTCTTGAGAAACCTATATGCAGGTCAGGAAGCAACAGTTAGAACTGGACATGGAACAACAGACTAGTTTCTATTTTTCCAAAAAATAGAAAAAGGAGTACATCAAGGCTGTATATTGTCACCCTGCTTATTTAACTTCTATGCAGAGTATATCATGAGAAACGCTGGGCTAGAAGAAGCACAAGCTGGAATCAAGATTGCCGGGAGAAATCTCAATAACCTCAGATATGCAGGTGACACCACCCTTATGGCAGAAAGTGAAGAGGAACTAAAAAGCCTCTTGATGAAAGTGAAAGTGGAGATGAAAAAGTTGGCTTAAAGCTCAACATTCAGAAAACGAAGATCATGGCATCCGGTCCCATCACTTCATGGGAAACAGATGGGGAAACAGTGGAAACAGTGTCAGACTTTATTTTTTTGGGCTCCAAAATCACTGCAGATGGTGATTGCAGCCATGAAATTAAAAGACGCTTACTCCTTGGAAGGAAAGTTATGACCAACCTAGATAGCAAATTCAAAAGCAGAGACATTACTTTGCCGACTAAGGTCCATCTAGTCAAGGCTATGGTTTTTCCTGTGGTCATGTATGGATGTGAGAGTTGGACCATAAAGAAAGCTGAGTGCTGAAGAAGTGATGCTTTTGAGCTGTGGTGTTGGAGAAGACTCTTGAGAGTCCCTTGGACCGCAAGGAGATCCAACCAGTCCATCCTAAAGGAGATCAGTCCTGAGTGTTCATTGGAAGGACTGATGTTGAAGCTGAAACTCCAATACTTTGGCCACCTGATGTGGAGAGCTGACTCACTGGAAAAGCCTGATGCTGGGAGAGATTGAGGGCAGGAGGAGAAGGGGATGACAGAGGATGAGATGGTTGGATGGCGTCACTGACAAAATAGCAGTGAGTCTGAGTGAACTCCGGAAGTTGGTGATGGACAGGGAGGTCTGGTGTGTTGCAGTTCATGGGGTCGCAAAGAGTCGGACACGAGTGAGTGACTGAACTGAACTGACTGATTCTTAATTTATTCACCAAACACGTATCGTTTCTATATTAAGGGCAAGCCAGGGATCAAATGGCCAGAAAGAGAGAGAGATGTGGTTCGTGACTTCACGAAATTTACAAACAAGGAATACATAAATAGTTAAGTACCTGGTATTGCCAGAAATGATTTAAAGTATGATTAAGAAAAAAAATTTTTCACAGAATTACTCCATACTTTCCTGGTAAATTTTAATCTATCTTTACAGTCCAAATTAATGTGGTTTAACTATTTATCCATGGGAGAGTTTTATCTTCTCAAAGCATAAGTCCATAACTCAATGCTATCTTTTCACCAGATCTTTTATAGAACTGCTAATAAGTATTGAAGAGTGACTCATGATTTCAACTCTGCATGGAGGTCGGATGGGAAGAAGAATTATTTATAAGCAGATAGCCGGAAGAAAAAAGAAGAAAAAGTATAAAGAATTTAAAAAAACAAGCCTGTATATAATCAAGCCCTGAATAAAGGGCAGGCTGTACAATACAGTTTTCAAAACAGTAACCTTGGTTGAGCTCTGGTATTCTGGATTAAATGTCCTAAGGAAAGAAATCTCAATGTGGTAAAAATGAAACTCTGCACAAATTCCATTAACATTCCTAAAGAATTATGCCTCAATTCTGGCCCTTTCCTCTCTCCTCATCCTAACCTCCTACGTTTATACTACATATCACCTTAACTGTCATTAGTTTGTCTCCATCAGTGCTTTTTGAAATCTCGTTCATCTTTAAAAACTTTTCGTCTTTTTTCTAGAGAAACAAAACAAACAAAAAACTCTTCTCTAATAATCAAAGTAAGAAGTGATTTCTCTTCGGAATTCCCCAAAGACACACAACTTAAACTCTTCTTACTGGCACTTAACAATAGTACCTTTTCTTGTAGTTATCTGTGTATATCTGTGTGTATACAACTCCAACTTGTGTACCCTATGTAAATCCCTGACTCTTCTGTGCAGGCTTAGGCTGTAAAGAATCTGCCTGCAATTTGGAAGACCTGGGCTTGATCCCTGTGTTTGGAAGTTCCCCTGGAGAAGGGACAGGCTACCCATTTCAGTATTCTTATCTGGAGAATTCCATGGACAGAGCCTGGCTGTCTACAGTCCATAGGGTAGCAAAGAGTCGGACATGAATGAGTGACTAACACTTTCACTTTCACCAGCTTCTATACTCTGTTTAGTCCTCTTAGCAGAAATATTACAAGGGTCTCCTTGTCTTCAGCCTGTTCATTCAGGAGGCTTTACAAGATCTACCAAACCAGTCACGACAACAGCATATAGAGCCCAGACTACAACAAATATGCAGGCAGGGCCTTACTTTGGCAACTACCTTCAGGAGACAGTCTCAATACATTAAGCTAAGCTTACTCTATTTCATTTTAAGCTTTCACTCAGTCACAGTCAACTTTTACTAAGTACTATGTTAGGCACTGGAGAGCAAAGATAAACATCATATAAACGCCCTCAAGAAGCCCAATGTGAAGGAAGGAGTCAGTAATAAAAACAGGCCCAAGGTGTCCTAAAGAAGGGCAACTTTCCTATCCTGAGTGGAGATAGAGTATACCCCCTGGAGGTCAAGAAATAAACAATGTATAAAAGGTCACTATAAATATAAAAATAATAAAAATTCACATATATACAAGATATATTTCATCTTTTCAGGATTCCATTTAAAGTCTTCTCTACCTGGGAAATATTATGACTGAATACAAAACACATATCATTAAACAAAATGTGCACTGTCATATTTCAAACATACGTAAAATCTAGTTGACAGATGACAGGTCATTGGCAGAAATCATTTTTTTTTAATGGGTAAGATTTGACTATAAACTTGAAAATCAGCAAGCATTAACTCTTTTTTTTATCATTAGGTATACAGTTAAATTTTATTCACAACACATAAGACTATTTGGAGTTTCAAATATATGTTCAAATCTGATGCAGCAAAAATGAGCAAACTGTACAGCTTCCTGGGGCAATCATGCTTGCAAATGGCCACCTCAAAACTACAGTCCCAAAGTGACATACATGCAAAAGGAAAGCAATCAAGCACACAGGTGATTTATACTCTTACAAGGAAACATGAATGGCTTTGACACTGACTATGATTCTTTCCTTATTTCATGTCATGTCAAATTTGCCTGAAATGACAACTTACAGTAGTTCAGTGCTAATCACTCTTAACCTTATACTTTTCCTATTTACCATTAAGAACAGCCACAGGGTGTTAGAAAATATGTCTATTTACATACCAACTGAACATATCAAACCGCAGCTCTGTTCAGCTGGTTTGTTTTCAGGTTTCAGGTGGCTAAGGGAACAAAGAAGGCTCTCATAGTTATCTATAATTTTCTAAGTTTTGCAAAATCATCTCAGAAAATCTACGGAGAGGCAAATTTCCTGGGCTGGAATGACTGGCTCTTTCTTCATAAATCTGCAGATAGAATTTCTGGCTGTACTGACCACCGTTATTTGGTGGTGACCTATGTCCTGTTAAGCGAATCATCATGTAGAAAGAATGCAATGTGGAGAAGAGGAGTTTGGGGAATGCTTTTTAGACAATTTAGTTACATTCATAACACATCATAGACTAGAATAAAAGCTACAGACACCTAATTTGTTGCTTAGGGGTACATCACAGACTTTATGGGACAAATTTTTCTCTTGAGATTCATGGAAAGAAAAAAATGTAAAATAGAAAATGAACAAATAGTATGGGTGGGATTAAAAAGAAAAACAACAACAACCCAGCAACAAGCTGTGCCCACAGAACAGTTTTTCCATCCACACAAAACGACCAAGCGCCTTCTTGGGTGTTCCCTACAGGATCCTCTTCCTCTGACCCTGCTGCCCAAGGGAAAAAAGGATTTTTGGAACACGTCACTCTCAAAAAAGTAAAAAACCACAAAGAACAAATTCTTTTATATTCCCCAATATAACCACTTCTTAAAAATTCAGTAAGCAATTAAAATAAATGGTAGTAATTTTAGAAATGTTTCCATATAAGACAAAGAACAGCTTACTTGCAGGGTTAAACAGCATAAACATTTCTGTCATATATTATATAGTTAAACAATATTTTAAAGATTTTGATTTTCATTTGTAATTCTCAATGTGCAAATACTGCTAATTCCAAAGACCATCGGAATGATTTTACTCCTGAAGGAAAAACACAGGATTACAGATTCTCTAAAAAGTACAATCTGGCACAGGTCTGAGGAACTGAGAGTTGGTCTGCATTTCCTTGAATGGAATGAACTATAATTTTTTCCCAACTACATATCCTCAACCACAGAACTGTATTGTACCTCAGCTGAATATTATGGCCTAATAGTTTAAGTATCCAAAAAAAAAAATTCTTTTGGCTAAAGGCCAAATTCAAAACGTTTTTGTGTGTGTGGGGGGGGGGGGAGTACAACAACATATCTATTTCTGACTCTTGGCCTGCTTCTTTCTCCCTTTGGACCTCATCCCTGACAGACATCTGTATTTTGTAACTTTTCCTACATGCTGGCTCTGAAGATACTCTTGAGTTTTGGCCTAATAATCCTTCTCTGTTTGAATTCATTAGTGTGAGAATCACAGGACTAGAAAGGACTTTGGGAGGTCATATAGACATCAGCTTGCTCTGGACAAGACTAACTCCAAACGAGGAAGACAAATGATGTTTAAAGACTTGTAGACGAAATTTCAAGATTTCTCTCATCAACACTGCAGTGTTTTGCATGCTTCACTATTAGAAAATGTTTTATGATATAGTTTTCATTTTATAAAAATGTTATTTGGCAGACAGCAAGACTTTCTATAAAATGAAGTACCATATAGCTTACATTTTTAGGGACATTTAAGGGATATTAAAGGGATATTTAAGACTGAAACAAATTACCTGTTGGACTCCAGTGGACCATAACTGGGACAAAGGAGGTGCCTAGCTTACGTAACACTGACACCATTTACCGATAGGAACACAAATGCTATAGGCGTTTTCATCCTCATTCAATTTGGTCTTTACACTTAATCTCTCTTGCTGCTGCTTAGTCCCTTCAGTCGCCTTGCCTGACTCTGTGCAACATCGTGGACTATAGCCCAGTAGGTTCCTCCGTCCATGCAGATTCTCCAGGCGAGAATACTGGAGTGGGTTGTCATGCCCTCCTCCAGGGGATCTTCCTGACCCAAGGACTGAATCCAGGTCTTCCACACTGCAGGCAGATTCTTTACCGTCTGAGCCACCAGGGAAGCCCTACTCTATCTTATCTACTTCTTAATGTAAAGAAGAACTAATATTTTCTTAATATATATAAGAATTAATTTTTTCTGTAAAAATTCTTCCTAAAACCAGTTCAACTACGTCATTTATTAGCTATATGACTTCTCTATTTGCAGTAGCTTAGATGGTAAATAATCTGCCTGTAAAGTGGGAGACTCAGGTTCAATCCCTGGATCGAGAAGATCCCCTGGAGAAGGAATGACAACTCACTCCAGTACTTCTTGACTGGAGAATTCCATGGACAGAGGAGCCTGGTGGAATATAGTCCATGGGGTCGCAAAGAGTTGGACACAATGGAGCAACTAACAGAACACTTATCTATTAAACTAGAATGATGATAACAGAATGCACAAAATTTGGGGAAGGACAAATCAAAGAATGTAGGGAAACTGCCAAGCAGAATTTCTGGCACACAGAAATTACTCAGTAAATGAAAACTGCCTCTTCCCTCTTAGTGAAAAATAAATCACTGAATTTAATTTCTGTGCATTAAGGACCTTGCTGACAAACTGTACAAATCAATGAATGCTAAAACCAATGTGTAAAAGGGGAATTTGATGATGATGACCTGATCCATGTAAATACTGCTCAAAGTGAAACAGGCGTATGTCATGTGCCTCCCGCTGATATAACAGGAAGGATGCCGTGTCACTTTAGAAGTCTTCTTTACAAGAAAGAAAAAAGCAACTAAAGTCTAACCAATCTTCCATAACAACTACTTACTAGATTACAGAAAATATGGAGGACAGAGGGTAATGTTAAACAACATTTTAAGGATAAAGTGAGCCAGAATATAGGAAATTCTATAGGTCAAATCATCTAATTTCTTCATCAGATAAATGACATAGGGGAGAAAAAGGAGAGAGGGGACTGTTACAGACTAAAAGAGAGTTAAGAACCGTATTAGTCAAGTGTATGTGTGGACCTCAGTGTGCTCCTGATTCAAACAAACCAACTCTAAAAGAGTAGTTTTGAGACAATAGGAAGAATTAAATATAGAATATTATATGATAGTAAGGAATTTTTGTTCATTTTGTTGGCTGTGATAAAGATATTAAACTTTAAACTTATGTTTAAAAATATTTACTTGTTGGCAATGCTTGTACATATGTGTGTGTATTCAGTCACTCAGTCAAGTCCAACTCTTTGCAACCCTATGGACTGTAGCCCACCAGGCTCCTCTGTCCATGGTATTTTCCCGGCAAGAATGATGGAGTAGGTTGCCACTTCTTCCTCCAGGGGATCCTCCAGATCCAGGGATTGAACCCATGTCTCTAAGTCTCCTGCATTGCAGGTGGATCTTTACCCCTGAGCCACTGGGGAAGCCATAGCAATGTTTACTGAACTATTAATGGAAGGAGATCAGCCCTGGGATTTCTTTGGAAGGACTGATGCTAAAGCTGAAACTCCAATACTTTGGCCACCTGATGTGAAGAGCTGACTCACTGGAAAAGACTCTGATGCTGGGAGGGATTGGGGACAGGAGGAGAAGGGGATGACAGAGGTTGAGATGGGTGGATGGCATCACTGACTCGATGGATGTGAGTCTGAGTGAACTCAGGGAGTTGGTGATGGACAGGGAGGCCTGGCGTGCTGCGATTCATGGGGTTGTAAAGAGTCGGACACGACTGAGTGACTGAACTGAACTGAATGGGTGAAATAAAAGGATGTCCAGGATTCCCTCTGAAACTCTAGAAAAACAATGAGGATCAACAAAAAGTGGAGAGAGGAACAGATGTAACAAGGATAACAGGACATCAATAATTACTAAAGATGTGTAAAAGACACACAGAGTTTGTTATACTAGTCTCTTTACTTTTATGTATGTAAGGTTTTCATGATGAAAGCTTAGAACTTTTTTCAAGGGACATCATCAGATTTTTTTTCCCCTCACCTAAAACTTACATAACAATAGATGTCTTTGTTAGGAATAATATAGTATCAATCAAGAAAAATTTACATATTGCTTGAAACTTCCTTCAATATCAGTTTAAGAATCATTTTAGAAGGCAGAGTTCATAAAACAAGAAATTCTGATGAAACCATGTACATATCTCAGAAAAGGCCATATTTGTACTCAATCCAAAAAAAGAAAAAAGAAAAGGGGAGAAAAAGAGAGTTAAAAAAGTGCCATTGTCAGAGAAGATATTTGCAAATTATGTATCTGACAAGAGGGTAATACCTAAAATACAATATATAAAAGACTCATACCACTTAATAGCAAAAAAAAAAAACTGATTAAAAAGTGGGCAGAAGATCTAAGTAGGCATTTTTTTCCAAAGAAGGCAAACAGAGGGCCAATAGGCAAATGATGAGGTACTCAACATTACTAATCGTCAGGGAAAAGCAAATCAAGACCACAATGAGATACTGCCTCATGTCTTTGTTAGAATGGTTATTATAAAAAAGATAAGAAACAGCAAGTGTTGATAAGAAAAGAGAACCCCCGGGCACTGCTGGTGGGAAGGCAAATTGGTCTAGCCACTATGGAAAATAGCGTGGAGGTTCCTTAAAAAATTGAAAACAGAAATTACCATATGATTCAGCAATTCCATTTCTAAGCATTTTATCTGAAGAAAATTAAAAGACTAACAAAAAGATATATGCACTCCCACATTCACTGATACAATATTTATAATAGCCAAGAAATGGAAACAACTTAAGTGTCCATCGATAGATGAAAAGATAAGGAAAATGTGGTGTCTATATACACAGCTGAATATTATTCAGCTTTACATAAGAAGGAAACCTTGCCATTTGTGACAATATGAGTATCCCTGGTGTTAAATGAAATAAGTTGGACAGAGAAATATAAACACTGTTTGACCTCACTTATATGTGGAATCCAAAATCCAAAACACAAAACCAAATTCACAGATAAAGAGAATAGACTGGTGGCTGTCAGAGGCAGGGGCGGAGGGGTGGGGAAAATGAGTGAAAGTGAAAAGTGAAGCAGCTCAGTCCTGTCTGACCCTTTGCGACCCCACGGACTGTAGCCTATCAAGCGCCTCAGTTCATTGAATTTTCCAGGCAAGAGTACTGGAGTGGGTTGTCATTTCCTTCTCCACGGGATCTTCCCGACCCAGGGATCGAACCAGGTCTCCCACATTGTGGGCAGACACTTAACTGTCTGAGCCACCAGCGAAGTCCTGGGGAAATGAGTGAAGGGGATCAAAAGTTACAAACTTCCAGGTACAAAATAAGTCATATGGATGTAATGTATAGCGGGGTGACTATAATTGATACTGTATTTTGTATAGTTGAAAATTGCTAAGAGAGGAGATCTTAGTTCTTATCACAAGAAAAAAAATTTTATAACTATGTATGGTGACAGATGTTGACCAGACATTTTGGGGAATATTTTGTAAAATATATATAAGTATCTAATCATTATGTTGTATGTGTGCCTGTGTGCTCAGTTATGTCCGACTCTTGGCGACCCCATGGACTGCAGCCCGCCAAGCTCCTCTGTCCATGGGATTTTCCAGGCAAGAATACTGGACTAGGTTTCCATTTCCTCCTCCAGGGGATCTTCCTGACCCAGGGATCAAACCCACATCTCCTGTATCTCCTGCATTGATAGGTAGATTCTTTACCACTGAGCCATTTGGGAAACCACATTATGTTGTATACCTGAAACTAATGTTATCTATAAATTATACCTCAATTTAAAAAATGCCATCACCAATAGAGAGTATCAAATGATAGACTTTAGTGTATTCCATACATACTTGAGAAATTGCCTGATCAACTGAGGTTCTTCATCCTACCACTAAATGACAGAACTGACTTTAGTGATTTGGCTATTTTATTGGTCTATGTTGGCTGTATCAATGATATGGTATTTTATGAAGGTCTACTTTATACTTGATGGTAAAGTATCTAGTGGAGATGTTCAACATAGTATATAAATTTTTAAGAGATCAAGGTAATACTTGTGGAAAAAAAGTAGGGCTGTATATCTAGATGGAGACAAATATACAGTAGAAAATTATAAGAAACCTAATTCTTCAAGATCACTTTAAAATTCTTAATATACTAAAATACACTACAATAATCACTGAGATTACCTTACCTCAAAGTTAAGCTTTGGATTTTCTTAATGTGCTCAACAGAACATTTTTCAAACAGTAAAAAATTCAATAATCAGAGGACTCATTTTCTTAAGGTAAATTTTTAATGACATATGAAGCTTGCTGAAATCTGAAAGTTTGCTACTTCACACATACGTAGCTAAAAAGAAAAAGATACTGGTCAATGTTTGGAAAAGACTTTTCCTCATGGAGTAAAAAAGAGATGTCACAATAGGGGAGTCAAAATATGGGTAAGATTAATGAAATCATTGTTAACTTTCAAAGAATGGTTCAAAGTTGGCTTATACAGCAAATACATTTCTAAGGCTAAATATTTTCCAATCAACAAATGTAAGATAAAACTGAATGCAATGTTATATATATTTCAAGATCATTGCACTGAAATGAAGTTTTGAGAGTTGTGTTAAGAAAACTGGTTGTAGTGAAAATGAGTCCTTTGAGAATCCTGGTTCTGTTTATAAATAGCAAGACCCACAAAAGTAAACAACAACTATATTGTTGTCTCTTCACTGAAAAAGGCCTTTGATGAGTATTATTTAGAGGCTGTCCCCTTGCACACTGGTAAAGCAACCACTCCAGTCCAATATATGATATAGGAACTATTACCAAGGAAAAAACACTTATCAAAATTCCTTGTAATAGAAGCCTAAAACTGACATATTACTTAGCTGTTTTGGAAGCATTCTGAGCATCCCTCTCAGTGATTCATTATTATATGGCTGATAAAGCAGTTAAAAAAGAATTGCCATCTGCAGTGACTTATTTAAGTCTAGGCTTTTAAAACACTGCAACACCAAGATAGAGAAAACTGTCTGACATATACTTTGGTTTCAGTTTTATAAAATGTAAGAGGATCTCTCTCAGTAACTAGTTGTACAGGTAATGAAACAGACAGAATATCCTTTTATAATAATAGTAAAACAAATAAAAATGCACTGTAGAGTGGTATATAGAATTTGGTTACAAAGTAAGAGTTAATTTCAAGAGTCTGTGTTTGAAGGAGGCTGCTTTGGACCATCCCATGGACGCCAAAATGTAAGAAACAGTGATGTCATGTAAAAGTATGTTTCACAAAGGGCATCTTTTAGTAGATTATCTTCAGTAGGTTATGGCTCTCTGAGCTATAGTTTCCTTAGTAAAACATGAATAATAGCTTTTGAAATGTTGTGAGAATTAAGCAAGGTGGGTTTCCCAGATGGCTCAGGGGTAAAGATTTTGCCTGCGATGCAGTGACGGGGATTTGATCCATGGGTTGGGAGGATCCCCTCTAGAAGGAACTGGCAACCCATTCCTGTATTCCTGCTGGAAAAATCGCATGGACAGGATGTAGCCTGGGGGGCTACAGTCCATGGGGTTGCAAAGAGTTGGCCATGACTGACTAAACAACAACAATCATACAATGCTCTTAGCAATGGCTGGTGCTAAATAAGAAAACAATAAATGAACAATGAATGAGAGGAAAAAAAGTAAAAAAACTACCTTTTCCAATCTGGAAACCTTAGGGTCTTTTTCCAAGTTAGTTTTCAGTCCTTGGAATACTACAAATATTGATACTTATATCAATTGATATATATTTATTTTGATAAATAATATCTATCAAGGATTGTTGGCTAGTACACAAAAGCATATAGATACTGACCAAACCTTAATTTATGCCTTGTCATTTTCATCTTACAACCTTGAAAAACTGACATCTTGGCTCTAATTTCTTCTATCTCCAAGGAATGAAACTTATTATTCAAAAACTCTCTATTTCTAAGTCCTCCAACCAATAGCTTCCTCCATAGAATTCAGTTCAGTTCAGTTGCTCAGTTGGGTCTGACTCTTTGCGACCCCATGAACCATAGCACGCCAGGCCTCCCTGTCCATCACCAACCCCCGGAATTTACTCAAACTCATGTCCAGTGAGTCAGTGATAGCACCCAACCATCTCATCCTCTGTTACCCTCCCCTCCTACTGCCTTCACTCTCCCAGCATCAGGGTCCTGTCCAATGAATCAGCTTTTTGCACCAGGTGGCCAAAGCATTGAAACTTTATTCTTCAGCATCAGTCCTTCCAGTGAATATTCAGGGTTGATTCCTTTAGGATTGACTGGTTGGATCTCCTTGCTGTCCAAGGGGGTCTCAAGAGTCCTTCATTTATAAAATACTTTATTGCTAAAAATTGCTAACCATAATCTAAGCCTTTAACAAGTTGTAATCTTTTTGCAATAGTAACATCAAAGACCACAGATCACCATAACAAATATAATCATAATGAAAAAGTCTGCAATACTGTGAGAATTACCACACAGTGACACAGGGACAAAAAGTTAGCAAATGCTGTTGGAAAAGTGGTGCTGATAAACTTGCGTGAAGCAGGATTGCTACAAACCTTCAATTTATAAAACACAGTAAAAACAAGGCCTATCTGTAGTATCCTCCAACTTGCCTTTCCCTCTGTAATCAGCCATGGTTGTTGCTCAGCTTGATAACCTTAACGACTACTGTCACAGAACAAAGTGCTAAGCCCAAATGTCTCAGCATGGCCTTTAAAATCCTCCACTACCTGGCTTTAAGCCTATTTTTCAAGCTCATCAACTACTATATGAACTTCTTTCCCTGTACACCCATTAACACGTAGCGTATAACACTGGGTGATAGTTGCTTATGTGTTTGTTTCCTGAAGCCTGGATTGTACAATCTTAGAGATAACGCTTATAAGAGCATCCTATAAATAGTATTAATCGTTGTCACTATTTTTTGGTCCTTTCCCTCAAGTCCATACAGAGACTAAGTGAATAAGAATTCAAAATGTGCTAATATTCTACTTTTATTACAGTATGAATTATCCAACAAGAGACCCTATGTCGTGGCCACTACTCTTGTTGACGTGTGGCCCACATCTGCCTGTCCCTTCCTGACCACACCTAATTTATTGCTGTATATCTCTGCCACTACCTTTCTGTACCTCTGCAATAAAGAGTTGTTTGGTTTCAAAAAGAAAAGGCGCCAACATCCAAATGTTCAACAACTGATGAATGCTAAGGAAGGAAAATGTGGTAAATCCCAAAAACATATTACTATTTGGTAACAGAAAGTATTAAAACACTGATTCATGATTTAAATGGGTGGACTTTGAAAACAATATGCTAAATGATAGAAACCGGTCACACACAAAAATCACAAATTATATGATCCCGTTCACCTACAATGTCCAGAACAGGTAAATATACAGAGAGAAAGTAAATTAGTGGTTGGCAAGGACTTCTCTGGTGGCTCAGACAGTAAGCGTCTGCCTACAATGCGGGAGACCCGGGTTTGATCCCTGGGTTGGGAAGATACTCTGGAGAAGGAAATGGCAACCCAGTCCAGTACTCTTGCCTGGAAAATCCCATGAACAGAAGAGCATGGTAAGCTATAGTCTGTGGGGTCGAAAAGAGTTGGATACAACTGAGTGACTTCACTCAAGGGCCAGAAAAGAGGGAAGACTGGAGAATGATAGCTGAAGGGTACCAGGTTTCTTTCCAAGATGATAAAAATATTATGAAATAGACAGCGGAGATAACTGTACAACTCCATGAAAACTGCTAACATCTGTTGGATCATCAAAAAAGCAAGAGAGTTCCATAAAATCATCTACTTTTGCTTTACTAACTATGCCAAAGCCTTTGACTGTGCGGATCACAACAAACTGTGGAAAATTCTTAAAGGGATGGGAATACCAGACCACCTGACCTGCCTCCTGAAAAATATGTATGCAGGTCAAGACGAAACAGTTAGAACTGGACATGGAACAACAGACTCGTTCCAAATAGGAAAAGGAGTACATCAAGGCTGTATATTGTCACCTTGCTTATTTAACTTCTATGCAGAGTACATTGTGTGAAATGTCAGGCTGGATTAAGCACAAGCTGAAATCAAGAATGCCTGGAGAAATATCAATAACCTCAGATATACACGACACCACCCTTATGGCAAAAAGCAAAGAAGAACTAAAGAGCCTCCTGATGAAAGTGAAAGAGAGTAGAAAAGTTGGCTTAAAGCTTAACACTCAGAAAACTAAGATCATGACATACAGTCCCATCACTTCATGGCAAAGAGACGGGGAAACAAAGGAAACAGTCAAAGACTTGATTTTGGGGGACTCCAAAATCACTGCAGATGGTGACTGCAGCCATGAAATTAAAAGACGCTTGCTTCTTGGAAGAAAAGCTGTGACCAACCTTCAGTTCAGTTCAGTCGCTCAGTCGTGTTCGACTCTTTGCGACCCCATGAATCACAGCACACCAGGCCTCCCGGTTCATCACCAACTCCCGGAGTTCACTTAAACTCACATCCATCGAGTTGGTGATGCCATCCAGCCATCTCAACCTCTGTCGTTCCCTTTTCCTCCTGCCCCCAATCCCTCCCAGCATCAGTCTTTTCCAGTGAGTCAACTCTTCGCATGAGGTGGCCAAACCTAGATAGCATATTGAAAAGCAGAGACATTACTTTGCCAACAAAGGTCCATCTAGTCAAAGCTATGGTTTTTCCAGTAGTCATGTATGGATGTGAGAGTTGGACTATGAAGAAAGCTGAGCACCGAAGAATTGATGCTTTTGAACTGTGGTGTTGGAGAAGACTCTTGAGAGTCCCTTGGACTTCAAGGAGATCCAACCAGTCCATCCTAAAGGAAATCAACCCTGAATATTCATTGGAAGGACTGATGCTGAAGCTGAAACTTCAATACTTTGGCCACCTGATGTAAAGAACTGACTCCCTGGCAAAGACCCTTATGCTGGGAAAGAATGAAGGCAGGAGAAGGGGACGACAGAGGATGAGATGTTTGGATGGCATCACTGACATGATGGACCTGAGTTTGAGTAAACTCCGGGCATTGGTGATAGACAGGGAAGCCTGCTGTGCTGCAGTCCATGGGGTCACAAAGAGTCAGACAAGACTAAGCGACTCAACTGTAGAAAATACTAAGAACCATTGAACCGTACCCTTTAAATGCATGAATTGAATTAATAATTATATCTCAAACAAGTTGCTAAAAAAAGTGCTAACAGTTTAAGAGAATCAAAATTCTAGACTTTGATGTTGCATTTAAAATGTTGCTACAGGAGCTTTCCTGGTGGCTCAGTAGTAAAGAATCTGCCTGCCAAAGCAGGAGATGCGACTTTGATTCCTCATGTGGGAGGATTACACATGATGCAGAGCAATTAAGCCCCCTCCAGGGGATCTTATAGAAGTTCCTGTATCCTTCCTTTTACCCTTGCTTTATTATATGTCTGCATGTGTGTACAAACAAATGGATGTAAGTGTGTGTTTTCATGCTCAGCCACTAAGTTGTGTCTGACTCTCTGCAACCCTATGAACTGTGGTCCACCAGGCTCCTCTGTCCATGAGATTTCCCTGGCAAGGCTACTGGAAGGGGTTGCCATGTTCTTCTCCAGGGTATCTTCCCAACCCAGGGATCAAACCTGCATCTCCTGCACTGGCAGACGGATTCTCTACCACTGAGTCACCTGGGAAGCCCCCTACCCACTGGACCATTAGAGAATTCCCAGACTCTTTGTTCTTAACAACTAGGTTATATTACTTCTTTGGACCTTACTTTTCTCTTTCTGTTTGTTACTGTCTCAACAATGTAGATTCCAGGAAACAACTCAAATTTTTTAAACAATGGTTTTTACTATGACTCTCATAAGGAGAAGTACTTCTATTTAGGGAAGAATAATTCATAAAAAGACGATCATACACCATCAGCTCATATTTGCTGTCCTTTCATTTTTTTATACCTCAAACATTTTTTAATACTGACCAATAAACATCAAACATGCTGATTGCTAGGCATAGTTCTTCGCTTCCAGGAAAAAATAAAAAACTTCCCCTCCCTCCTTTTTAAATGCAGGAGTATTTAATAGGAAAAGAGAAATAGGCTAATAAAATTTCTACCACCAAATAAAGTGACAGGACAAAAATGACTTCAGTATTCTTGCAGGTTGCAAATGTTTTCCATTTGCTTTAAAAGCACGTCTTACTGACAGATTCCTTCTCCACCTCTTATTCTTTTGAAGCACAAGGAATGCTAGCATTTCAACTACTTATTTATATATTTTATTTCAAAAATCTCATTTGCTTTTTAAGTTTTCTCCACAAATTCTGCGTCGGCAAACTGTTTACTCATGGGCTAGAAAGTGAGTTCTCTTACTGCACCGCAGACTGAGTTATCAATGAGTTTCACAAGCAGGCCAGAGGCAGAAGCAGGTCACAGGCTGGCTAGCACAGCTGATAGCACGGACCTAGATCCCTGCGGGGTTACAGCTGTGATGCCAGCAGGCACTTCTGGTGTCTCCCAAGACCTCTGTCCTTCTCTTCCTCCTCAGCAAATGAGTCCCAGGTAGCCCTTAGGAGTAGCCACGTGATACAGTTCTGGAATCTGGGATGCTGGCAGCACGGCGTGCAGGGTGTGGCTTCCCAGGAACAGCCCTTTCTCTGCTCTTTGGTTCCCTCCTCTTTGGCTGGACTGGGGACAAGAGGCTTCACACTCATGCAGCCATCTTGGACCCTGAAGGAAGAGCAAGTGCTGGGGACAGCAGAGCAGCAGGAAGCAAGAAGACATCTGGGCCTTCACGACTCTGTAGAGACAAGTATAGCCCTAGACCATCTGCCTTCAGGTTATTCTCATGTATGACTGGAAAAGAAGCTGGTTTTGCCTAAGCTGTTACTGTTTTGTACTTTCTGTCACTCACATCTGAACCTAATCCTAAAGGGCACAGAGGTCCAGTAGCTCTGGCAGGATTCCTTGTTGGGATTCTTCATCAGAGATTCATATATTTTACAGGCACCCATAAACTTTTTGAAACTATATGTGTAGTCATGTGTGCATTCATGCACTTTTCAGGGAAAAGAGGCTCACAGCAACTCACTTAACTTTTCAGATCCTCAACTTTCTTATCTGTAAGAAGGGGAGAACATCGCTCACTTCTGCAGTTGACTTCAGGAGCAGATATAAACTGCATACAGTGAGTAGCATGGCGAAGAGTGCCTAACATGAGAGGTACTCTTCTTATTCCCAACTTTTGTAAACAGTCTTATCATATTTCCTATGAAGCTGAAGTCTAACTGACATCTATGCTATGACTTCTCTTACTCTCATTAAATTGCGACACTGGTTGTCAAGAACACAGATTATTTCTCTTTTCTCCAGACCAGTTATTATCCCCCATCTCCTCACACCCTATCCCTCCAGTTATAGCTTTTGCCATCTCTTCTCTGAGACCCCTAACAGGTCTTCTACTTTTTTTAAAAATTAATTATTTGTGTGTGTGTGGCTATGTCACATAGCTTGTAGGATCTTAGTTCCCCTACCAGGAATTGAACTCTGCAGTAAAAAGGCCCTGGCAGTGAAATCAGCAAGTCCTAGTGGTTACTGGATTACCAGAGAATTCCCAGGTCTTCTCATTTTTGGTCTCTTCTCACTCCATTCCACTCTCTACCAGGCTATCAGATTAATTTACCTAAGGTCCTGGACTGCCAATGGTTTTCCAAAGACCATCAAACAAAATACAAACTCCATACTCTAAAAGTAGTCAAGCTGTACAACACAGAAGAACTCATGATTAATAAAAACCTAGATTTGAGCCTTGGTTTTACCTCCTTAATTGCTTTATGATCTTGGAAAGACTAGGTAACTTCTCAGAACCTAAGTAACCCTAGCTCTAGAGGTAACAGGACCAGCAACACAGGGTTACAGAGAGGATACAAGAGATATGACATGTAAAAGGACAAGTTTGGTGCATGGTACATACTAGATGCTCAGTAAATATGTTACTTTCTTTCTCTGCATGGAATGGTCATAGACAAAATCCAAGTCCAGGGCTTATCCCTTATCCATTAATCTGTTACTTTCATAATTTGTGCTGGTCAAACCAGATTATTTGAAAACCCGCAAGCATAAATTCTGTATTCTTTTACTCAATTTTGAAATTTTGCTCAGGCTCATCTTTTCTTTCTATACCCTTTTCCCCTCATTTTATATGTTGAAATCCTATTTGGCCTTTAAGGATTGCCATCAATTGGCATCTCCTCCGTGGAGGCTTTTCCTGGTGTTGCCAGTCAGATATAAACTCTCCTTGCTTTAAGGCTATGTTCTCCAGGTGTCTCCCATATCAAATCACAGTTCTATCTTGCCTTATTCTGTGTGCTTGTTATCCCTCCTAAAGACTAGAGGTGCCTTGACAGCAGAACTAGATTCCTCTCCTCCTCTGCGCATTTAATGGCCCTAGCTCAGATCTTTTTATCTGTATTTACTGAATTAAACCTCAAAGTTCTCAGGCGGAGCTCTTTTTAATGTATTCTAGATTCTTTTTTTTTTTTTTAATACTTTTACAACACCATGAAGACAGGATGATTAAAGCGTATCCAGGGAATACTCTATTTTAGGTTCCTTTCATTGTCCAAAAAAGGAGGCAATGGCTTCTGGATGCAGAACACTTAGTAGTCGATCCAGCACTGTTACCCATCATTCAAAATCATTTATTTTTGTGTCCACTGAGTATGCAGGACTTTTTCCTTTCCTTTATTTTCTAAGAGTCTGGCTCTGCCTCTTACTTCCTCAAAGCCCGCAAGGCTTCTTTTTCTTTTCTGTATTTCAGCAACAATGAATCTCGTATCTGGCTTTGAGCACCCCTCCTAAAGATGATGGATAGGAGCAAGGCCTTCTGGGACACATTAGCACAGCTGCCAGTGGGCAGGAGGTGCTTATAAAATAAAAAGACTCGGGATTCTGGGAACATATGTGGAGCTATAAGTGAATCGCCCAACACAGTTGAAAAGAAACACCCAAGAACACTTCCTTTTATTCTTTTTAAGTTGTGCGTGGAAGAGGCAAATCATATTAGATTCCAAGTAACTCTCTGAAGGATTCTTTTCCCCTAGTGTCACCATGTGCTAATATCATAACCTTTGCCTATCAGGTCCATGTGCTTTAGAATCACAGGAAGCTTGTAAAGTCAAGTTTAAAGCAGCAAAAGTCTAGTTTTTAATTTATTGGGTAATACTGAGTATTACTCTCTGACTTGGAACATTTTTGCATGTAATTAAAAAAATAAAATAAAATCCACACAACTGTAAGGTTTAAGGAAGCTTCAGTTCAAGCTGTGAATAAGTAAGTAAGACGTCATTAGAAAAACCAAACAAATCACCAAGATACAGACATTAGGCATCACAATGTAAACTCAAACAGAAAATTATTTTATAGGTAAAGCTCTCATACATCACTAGAACTAAGGGAGTATTTATAGAATCTGTGAAGTTGCTAATGTGTTACACAGTCATTGCATTTAAAAAGGAAGCACTGATCAAGATAGATACTTGGGGAAAAGAAAATATCTCTTATGTATCTGTAAGACATAGAAACTTGCTTAATCTATCTTTTGGGAAGACACCTGGGGAGGAAAATGAGATTTAAAAAGGTTGTGATGTATAGAGAGAAACAGCTTTGCCAGATATTTGCAAAAGGAAAAGCTGGAGAAACCATAGCAAAAAGTAAACTTCTTTGAGTGAGGCAGTCTTTCTTGAGACCCTACCGGCAGTGGCGACTCTTCTCCAACACTACAGGCCACATGTAAAAGGGTTCCCTCTTGCAAGAGCAGAATACACTGTGAAGATCTTCAGAGGTGGTCAGACAGGAAAGAAGCAGCCAACAGCAGGAGGCCAGTACCGACCGTGAGCTGGGCCAGGCTAGCCAGGGTGGCGAATGAGAACAGTTAGAGCTATGACATAGGATAACTCCCTCTGCGGGTATCTGCAAAGCTCACAAATGACCCCTAATTCACAGCCACGTTGGGGAATTTGATTCCACCCCTTAGCTGAACGGGCCAAGAGCTCCTGACGCCAAACGAGGCCCATCAAGAATGTGGACCTGGACCAGAGGCTGGACTTGTAGATGTGACTTTGAGAGCCCTGGGAGTTGTGGGGAGACTACCAGGTGGCCTGAGAAACAGGGCAAAAAAGAAGCTAGTCTGCTGAAAAAGAGTAAAGTAGATATGAGGACAGAAGCAGAGAGAGGAATAGCGGGTCAATACTCTCCCGGATTCCTGTCTCCATTTTTGGCCCTGGCCTGTACTGAAGGCCCAGACACATCTTGCCCTTGGCCTCTAGGACTCCCCAACTGTCTCCTTACCCAAGCTGTTGCCTCTGTTTTTTGCTAGGCCAGTTTGAGGGGGTTTCTGCTATCTGCTGACCTGCTACCCTGCAGGCACTGATGGTATAACTGGGGGGGCACCTCATCTAACAGCCATTCTCAGTCAGTGAAAGCATTTCATTAATCACATGCAGAGCCATCATTCTCAATACGTATTATGACAGACTACAACCAGAAAAGTGTCTCTGAGAAAACAGGGCTTTCTTGGTCTGTTCCAGCAGAGCTGAGGGCCTCTGATTAGTTGAGGGGACAGTGATGAGGATGGCGACGTGACAGCAGTTACTGAGTGCCGTAACAACTTACTGAGCCTTTAACTGCGTATGACATCGTAGTGCATGAGTGAAAGGCGCTCGGCCGTGTCCGGCTCTTTGCGACCCCATGGACCATACAGTCAAGTCTATGGAATTCTCTAGGCCAGAATACTGGAGTGGGTCTCCTATCCCTTCTCCAGGGGATCTTCCTGACCCAGAGACAGAACCAGGGTCTCCCACATTACAGGCGGATTCTTTACCAACTAAGCTATCAGGGAAGCCATGCCTGGTGCTTAACATAAATTGTCTTTCCTCCTCCCAACTCTTCAAGGTAGTTAAGAGTAGGGTTTTGTTTGGAAAGGTTTATGACACACTGTACAATAGAGACGTCATCTGGGAGAGACCAACGTGTTGGGAAGGCAGGTGCCACGGGAGGGTACTTAGCATGACAGATTCATCATGATTTACGACCTGGCCATGGGTCTTGCAGTCTCAAAAAATGCCCATGGTGTCCCACGACTGGCTAGATTTAAGAATGCTGAATCATGTAACCAAGTTCACTAGAGACTGATATATAAACCAGATGCCAAGTAATTAATTTACCATGAGATGTATCACTGCCAAGCAGCCTGGATACTGATGCTGGCCTGAGAACTCTCTGTAGACATACTGCATCAGGAGCCAAACTATTAGAAGGATATTTGGGTGGTTAGATGATTTGGATGTTAGACCCAGAGATCTGACAGCTGCTACATTCATCTCCATAAAGGGGATTTAAGCTACCAGGTGAACCAGACACTTAGGCACCGTTTCTTTGGATGCTGCCAGGAGGGCTTCTTCCAACAAATGCTTCCATAACCATCCTAGGCTTCTAGAACTGACCAGTTCTCCTTCTGAAGGAAAGGTTCTTTATTTAGATATCCGAATACCCAAACAGTCTTCTGTGTCTGGGAGTCCTTTTATTTATTTAAGGTTATTTTGCATTTTGGTCTGACTCATTATTTCATGATTGAACAGTCTGAAGCAAAAGAATAATTTATTTTCTTTCCATATTTCTCAACAGAGTTCCTAACGATCACTCATATGTGTCATTTATAATATGAATACTGTATTGTTTTACAAATACAGTAAAGAACATAAGTTTTGGAGTCAGAAAGACCTGGGATGAAATTCTGGCTCTTCCATTTTTAAGTTTAATGATTTAAGACCAGTTAATTTCTCATGGCCTCAGTTTCCCCACTTATAAAATGGGGATACTGCCCACCCCCTCACAGCAAAAATGAGATTTAATGAGGTTGTGTACTCGAAACACCTGGCACAGAGCTGAGTGTAAAAAACAAAGACGATCATAACACTTTGGAGCAAAAATAACATAGATCGCAACCATTTAGATTCTCTTTGGCTTCTAACTATGCATTGTTTTGTTTGTTATTCTCCCAATGTGGTTTCACTTTGATTTTTATAATCATATTAGTGTTACTTTAAAAACTAATTTCCCTGACTTTTGAGTTGGATAAATAAAAATGAATTGAGCATGAGTACACTGATTTCTTTGGTTTACCATTCTCTTTCTCCACCAGAAATAAACAAATGACACAGTCTGCTTTTTGTCTTTTTCTTCCTGTTATCCTACAGAAGATATCTTTTATGAACACTGGTCATTTTTTTTTCATGTAAGAGATTTGCACCTAATTCTGAAGCTTGAAAATGCCTTAACTGTGAAAGTGCTATGCTTTAGTAACAAACTTATTCTTTTTTTTGCCAATTAATTCAATTTACTCTTTTAAACGTCATAATTCCCCAAATTACATGGTTTCTCCTATATAAATGTGTCTATCCTAATACATATTCAGCTATTCTATCTCCTGTATTTGCATATGTAATTATGGCCTCTTTTCAATTAGATTATAATCCCTACAAGAGTAGAGGTAGATCTTGTCTCTTCATATCTTCATTGTCATATGCTATATTGAAAAGGTATTCAACATTTATTGATGATAAATGCTACAATGTGGAAATAAAAGTAACATATATATGTTTATCTTCTCATTTGTTAATTATATTCACATTTTCTGAAGGTATAGATCTGATTTTAAATGTCTATTTCATTTTTCTAATGTAAGGTTTTGTGAACCTGTGTTCATTTTTTCTCTAAATTACTTAAACATTTTCTTTCCCTTTTATCTGACTTTAACACCAGTAATCTTATGTATACCCTAGATATTTCCTACATTAAGAGAAACTTCTGACTTTAGCTCTTATGTCTTTACTTTTAATCCATACAGTATGTTATCCTTTATTTTACTTCTTTAACTTTACTTCACATCTGCTTATATTGCTCCAGTGATCCAAGCCCAATACTGAATGTTTATCTTGAATTGTAATATTCAAGCTTTATACTCTTGAGATCCTTGGGGAAAGATGATTATTTAGTTTGGGCTACTGTCACATACCTAATGAAGATATCTAAACATTTAGTACAATATATAAATGAAAATAAATATTAAAACCAGAGTAATACAGTACTGAAAGAACAAGAACAAGCACCATGACTGATCTATGTGATGATTAAAATCCCCATTACCAATTCCACTACAAAGTATGAATTAAAATTTCACAATCTGAGAACATGGGTATTTCCAAAATGGAAACCTCAGTAGGCAGTATACACAACAGGATGAGGAGAGAGGAAAACCTACAGGTATACGCCAGACACAGTGGCAGAAATTTCTTATATTTCAGCTCACTTCAATAGCACATCTATTCTAGGTTGATGGTATTACCTACCTTAAGGTGGCGCTAGTGGCAAAGAACCTGCCCACCAACACAGGAGATTCAAGAGAGGCAGGTTTGATCCCTAGGTTGGGAAGATCCCCTGGAGTAGGAAATGGCAACTCACTCCAGTATTTCTGCCTGGGAAATCCCATGGACAGAGCAGCCTGGGGGTTACAGTCCACGGAAATGCAGAGAGTCAGACATGACTGAGCAGCAGAGCACAAATACACTACTAACACTTACAATTTAACATGATAAAATTGAATGCTAAATATGGTCCTTTTGCTTTTTGTGAACGTTAATTTCAGGGTCTTTATTCTGAACCTATGGCTAGTTTAACATTATAGAACTGTTTTCCATATTTTTCAGTACAATCACAAAATAAATTCCATAAAGTCATATGAGGAGCCTGGTTTATAAATTCCATATTAAACATGGAAAGACATATAAACAAATACATTTAAGGAGTCTATGTAAGGTCAGTTTTTTTATGAACCAAATAGTACTGAAGGAAAAAAAATCCAAACTCAATTTTGTTTTTAGGACTAAAACCAAGGAGATTAACTTATTTTTGTACTTAAGAACTAGCCCCTGCCTAGGGGGCAGTGGGCTTGGCAGAATATTCAATGATCTCACCAAGAGCCCATGTAACCTAATGACATTAGACTGTGTGTTTATAGTAGGTAATACCACTGAAGCATAAAACACAATGCATCCTGACATAATTCAGTTTGTAAAACCAAATGCATTCAATAGCCCCATAAAATAATGGCAAACAATGGAATATGTCTGAATTACACAGACTAGGAACATAGATATCCATGTACTTATCCACCCATTCAATATACTGAGCATCTCCGCAGCAGTGGGCACTATAAGGAACATAATGACAAATCACATGTGACCATTTCCTTTGGAAACCTACAATCTAGGTGGGAGACAAGATATGCATGACTAAAACATGAAGACCAGGTGAGAAACAGCATAAACGTGATGCCATGAAGTGTTACAGGATGTCAGAGAAAGGCAGCATCATGGGTGGAGAGGGTATCCAGGAAAGGCTTCCAGATGGCACTGGAGCTGTCTGGAAGTGTGGACTGGATTTCAGCAAAAAAGGGAGAGATGCCCAGGCGGAGGGAGTGGTCCAGACTTGGGAGGCCATCGGCCCCTTTGACCAGAGCAGAGATTGAGTGTAAGGGAGGGAAAAGCAAAACTGGGCCTGGAGGTTTAGCAGGGGCCTCAAGGCTGGTCTAGCAGAGTGACAGGACCACTGAAGGTTTTCCTCCTAGAGAAGGAAATGGCAACCCACTCCAGTACTCTTGCCTGGAAAATTCCATGGACGGAGGAGCCTGGGAGGCTACAGTCCATGGGGTTACAGAGTCAGACACGAATGAGCAACTTCACTAGACTTCAGTCAGTCTAGCAGAGTGACAGGACCCCTGAAGGTTTTCCTTAGGGAATGACACAATCCACCTGTTCCTTTAAGAACTCAGTAGGGCAGGTTGGAAGAAGAGATTGAAGGCTGAAATTCCATTTAGGAGGCTTTAGTTTGGTCCAGGTATTTGAATATGAAGGAGAAGTGGAGGGAAGGAAATTAACATTTATTAAGAGCTCATTTTGTGTAAGGCATTTGTTTTAGCTTTAATATTTCACTTAAATCTCATGGAAAAAACTCTGAAAGGTAAATAGTGTTAACTCAGGTGTTTGGCTGAGGAAATTAAGGCTCCAAAGGATGAGCAGTTTGCCTAAGGTCACTGAATTAGTAAAACACAAAGCGGGAGGGGACAGGAGTCAGCAGCTGAGACTTTAATGTCCAGGTTACCTGTACTAGACAAGGCTGATAAAAAGATTTCTTTTCAGAGGTTCCCTGCTATTCAGGATTGGGAGTTCAATATTTTAGCTGTGTCTCTGGTGGAGATCTAGAGATATTTACATAGACTGGGAGAAGGATTCTGACAACACAGAGGTTTAACGCTGAACGCTTGAATGCTGAAATTATGGAAATTCTTCTGCCCCAAACAACCACAGAAACCTGCCTGCCGCACAGACAGTGTCTAATGACTGGACAGTGTCTCATCCATCTCTGATCCCCCTCAGGAGTATGCCCAGGGTCTGGCACTGCCAGGGCTCAAGAAAAAAACTGTCATACTTCCACAGATGAGGTCACCCCAACCCACGGGATGAATTTTGCTCCTCATCAGGTGAATATAAGGCTAGGCCAGGAGCTCAGTAGCATGGCAACTTTCTGCGCATCTTCTCTGTTCTCCGTCTCAGCTGTTAGCTCTGGGTGTTCTCGCTTAGCATTGGGATCTAGCCTTCCACTTCAGATTACAGTAGGTACAACCCTGTCTTGCTTCTTAGACCAGCAGCTTTATCTTTGAACTCTGCCACACATCAGTTCCTCTCTCTCCAAGAAGATATGAAACATAGCAGGACTTCTCTGATACCAACTCTCGTCTTTTTGAAACCTGCCAGGCTTCCCTCACGTGGTGCTTATGTGCCAAGTCTACTGTAAAGGTCCCCGGACTGTTCCAGATCGCCTAGACTACTTCTGCTGGTCTGGAGAGTCATTAGACCCCAGCTCTTTCTGGTCTAGCCTGTGCTTCCGCGTGATGTAAAGACTTTTGGCGATAATCATTGTAATACTACTTGTAATACCCATACTTACATAGCATTTACTATGTGCCAGGCATTGTTCTATGTGTCTTATAAATATTCATTTCTATAGGCATTACATTATTAATAGCCTCATTTTATTGATGAAAGAAAAGCAAAACAGAAACCCTGAGGTCGAGAGATTACTTTACTTGTCTAAGGCGACACAGCTTGCGAATGGCAAAGCCAGAATCTGAGCCCAGGCATTCTGGCTAGAGTTCATTCCCATAACCACTCTGCTCTCTTGCCTCTCCAGTGGCAGTGAGAAGATGAAGAACATGTCATTAGTGGAAGTACTTTCTAACTTAAATGCTCTGTTTAATACAACTGGCATAATACTGCTACCAATGGTTATCAGGCTTAGGATAATTTTTAACTATAAATCTGAACCCTAGAATCAGTTACAGAAAAAGCCCTTTACATGATGCTGAAACGTTGATATATGAGTATTTTCATTGTGACTGAAAATACTACAGATGTTCTGCATTTAGGCTAGTCTAACAGACAGTAGGATTCAAAGACAATGACACTTTGTTCAGCAAAAATAATCCAAGAATACTGGTAGAGAAGATAATCATGAATATGACTTTGACAGACGGGGAAGCAAATGTGAACATTTAAAAATCAAAGTAGAGTTGCTACGAGGATAGATCTTAGAAGTCTTCATCACAAAGGGAAAAAAATGAAAGTAGAGACAGCTGACATTGTGGCAAATTGGACAGTTCTGCACACTCTGGTTTATTTGACAAAATGACACATTTCATTGTTATCAATTCAGAAGGTGAACATCTGACTATATTATAATCAAGAGTCGAAATAAGAATTAAATAAGCGTATAATAATACCTATGTTAATAGGTAGTGTGCACTCCTCTGATTTGTATTATTATTCTGACTTAAATATAAATCAGTCATTAAAAAAAACCAAACTGGTTTATATTTATTTATGAGGGGCTGGAGATAAGTGATCAAGACATACCAGAGACCAGAGGTCTTTGTGGGCCAGAGTAAGATACTGAATTCTGTTCTCAGTATCAGAGGAAGGTTTCAAGTTAGGGGAGTGAGGTAATCTCATCTACATTTTTAAAAGATCACTCTGGTTGCTATTTGCAAAGCGCATTTCAGGGAGTGAAGGATGGATTCACAGAGACCAATTAGGAAGCTACTGTAGTAAGGAATAGAAGATAGTGGCTTGGACTCAAATTGTACCAGTAGAAACACAGAGAAGTAGATGGAATAGGGACATGTTTGGATGTAGAGCTGACAGGACATGTTGATAAATTAGATGTGGGAAGTTAGAGAAAAGGAGCAATCAATGCCTTCAAGTGAATGACTGTGTGATTGAGCAATAGGTGGAAAACTAGGAGAAAAACAAATTTTAGGAGAAATTCAGATCTGTAAAATTAGTAAGTAGAATAATAATACAGTGACATCCGCAGTCAAAGAAACGATGGACAACCAACTTTGCATAAAATCATAGGGAATATAATCACTCATTATTTGGCTTTCCTATAAGCCTACCACCAGTCCAGGACCATTTTCAACTTTGGAAATGAAATGAAAATGAAGTCACCCTTTCCGGCCTTATGGGGACATATCTTATTTCATAGAACAGCTCTAAACATGCTGAAGGGTGTGAGCACATGGCAGGTTATTCAGAAGATGTGTGGCGGGGGCTTCCCTGGTGGATCAGTGGTAAGGAATCTGACTTCCAGTGCAGGGGACACGGCTTTGATCCCTGGTCTGGGAAAATCCCACATGCCATGGGGCAACTAAACCTGAGCGCTGCAACTACTGAGTCAGTGCTCTAGAGCCTGGGAACCACAACTACTTAGCCCCTGGGCTCTATATGTTGCTCTGCAACAGGAAGAGCCACCGCAATGAGAAGCCCGCACACTGCAGTGAAGAGCAGCCCCCAGGCACTGCAACGTGAGAAAAGCCTGGGCTGCAGTGAAGATCCACCCCAGCCAAAAATGAATAAACCTTAAAGTAAAAGACAAAGAAACCGTGTGGTGAACTCAGTGGCACTGCTTGCCCCATCACAGCTGGAGGCCACGTAGGCTACAGGTCAAAGAGCGGAGCCAAGAGCTCTCAAAACTGCTGGGTACAATGAATCTGAATGACTTCATCCCCCTCTTGTAAAATTTATAGTCTGCATGTGTCCTGTGTGTACGTATGTGTACATATGTATGTTTGCATGTGCACATACATGTACATTTCTCTCTGAGACAACTGGCGGAAAAGATGGGTATGCTCCCAATATTTTTCCAATTATCTAATCAGCACCTTCCCACAGTGTTTTTACTTTGAAATGAAGAGTCATTCCAAACCTGCAGCATGTCACCAAGGTCTGCTGTGCTAATGTCTGGATCTTCGGTGGTGTTGAAGGGCACAGGAGTTATGCGTACAAGGGTGAGCACTCTAGGTTCTGGGTATCTCCACAGCATCATCCCTGGGCTATCTTCGGTTTCATTGTAAAACAAGACTTCATAGACACCAGGCATTTTCAAAGGTTCTGTTAAATGAAAGTACAATTAATTGTATGCTTCTGAAGTGGGACATGTTGGTTTATTACAGCAAGAAAGAATTATGAATATAAAAGAAAAGAATATAAAGAAGCTGTCTGATCATGTTTAAATGGTTTAAGAGAGGAACAAATCAAGAATCTTCCCTTAAGAAAGACTGAAAGGCAAAGTACTGTTTTGGTACGACAGGTATTCTATGCACTTAGTTTTCAAGTGATGTTGAACTGTTATCATTTACCTAATATGGAGGTAAATACACAATCATAGTGAGGCTATCGCTACTTACCAGCATCCCGTATATATTGAAATAGACCTGTCCGTAGGTCATCTGAACTTTGTTCACTTTTAAATATCTGATTTTTTTCCAAAGGAGATGGCATTTGTGGAACTGCTTCAGAAACTTGTGCTTCAAAATTTCCCTCCTCGTTAAGGTATCCACTGAGTAATTCATGTAGAAGAACTAAGCAATTCAAATGTTCTTGACCCCAGAAAACCTTTAAAATCATATGAAAAATTTTACTGGCTTTAAATACAAATATCTCATGAGGATAATTAGGTACAATTATATTTGAATTAGTTCAAGACTATAATTACATTTATTTTAATTACTGATAATAACCAACCTGTACTTTTTAAGAAACAATTGACCTTTGGGATGAAATTCTATTCTTGGGCAAATACATAGAAACAAGAAAATCAAGCAAATCTTGTAATGTGTGGGTAGCAATCAATTTTAAATGCTGAACTGATAATAAAATTATGTAGATGAGAGGTAATGTTTATGAATTAACTTAGTTAAGCGGGAAAAGAACATTGAATACAGTACGAGAGAAGCAATGAAGATCCTTTCAGGTCAAAATGTTAATAATAACAGGTTTGTAGAATAGCTTCTATTTTGTCATGAGATTACATGAACACATCCTGATATGAGGGTTCTTTTCTTGGTACTTTCACTCTTCAGAGAAAAAGAGAAGGAAGATGCTCAATAAGCTTGAACTTAAAAGGCTCCCAATTTCAGTGTTTAGTGAGAAAGTACCAACCAACACAGCCCTTGAGAACCAACTGCACAGGAGCTACAGTAGAGTTTCAGAACAAACTCTTGCTACTTCATCTAACAGAGAGGATCACCTTCCCTTTTTCTGCAGGTGAAGACTTAGTCTATAACAGAAGGATGACCAGTGGGGAATAATGATTAATGTCAGAGGACTCAAGCATTTAATAAAGTTGAATTTCTCCGAATATTTCGGGTGAAAGCATTACAACTGTAATTTCCAATAGAATCAGGTAATACAGAAAAGAAGAAAAGAATATACAAAGGTAGAAAAGAATAAGCCTATGCTTTGTGGGCAAGTTTTAAACCCTAAGTTTAAGTCCTACCTCTGGAATTAAGGCATCTCAGAAATGAAGGTAAGAGATATGATACTATTTTTCCTCATCAATCTTATTTGTATTGAATCCAAAAAAAAATAGTGATAGGTGAAAAGTCAAGTTGGCGAGTCAAATACCATGCTCCAGCTTTTAAAATGTCAAGAGGCTTTATAATACAGAGATTATATACTTTGTTTTGCTTTTATTCTTCTTTTAATGTGGAGTTATTTTGCTTCCTTGGAAAAATGGTAATGCAATTAATATTCTTGACAAAACAACACATAATCACAAGCTTAGTAAATATATGAAGATTTATAACAAATACTAAAAATCCCAGACCAATATAAAGCAGTAAGTTAATGGACTCTGCCCACATCAAGCTCTGTGTCAGTAAGAAAACTGGTGAAATAGTGGAGGCAAGACAGCTTTTAGATGAAAACAAGAAATTCATATTTAATATGCCTCAACTATTAACAAATTAGTCATTTCCACTTACTATAACTCTGAATTTCTCAAGCTTTTTAGATTTGTGTCACATTTGGGGGACATCAAATCATACGAAGAAAACCTTCAGATTCTATCCAAATATAAAATTATCAAGAAATAAATTGGATAACCTCACACATTCTGCACTTGGCTGCAAACCAAATGCATAAAACATCGCAGTGTGAAGTTGTATGTCATGTTAGCCGTCAGACAGCGTAACAGCTAAACAACAAACGGCTCATATATTACTGATGATACTGCCTGAGACAGGCTGACTACTTTATAGTAGAAAAGTCTACACATTAGGAAAAGGTTTACTGATTCAGCAATTCCAAACATGTCCTCACAATACTTATGTACAAATATTCATAGCAGCATTATTCATAATAGCCAAAAGTGGATGGAATCTAAACATCCATCAGCTGCTGAATGGATAAATAAAATGAGGTCCGTCAATACAGTGGAGTATTATTTGGTTGCAAAAAGGAATAAAGTACTGGCACCTGCAGAAACATGAATGAACCTTGAAAACATTATGCTAAGTGAAAGCAGCTCTTAACAAAAGACCGCATTTCATATGATTCCATTTATATGAAATGTTCAGAAGAGTCAGAGACAGAAAGCAGTGGTCTCCTAGTTCTGGGGAGGGGATCAGAGGATGATGGGGAGTGTGAATGGTTGAAGGGTTTTGGAGGTAGGTGTGTGAGAATATTTTAAAATGGACTGTTGGGATGACCACATGATTCTGTGAATACATTAAAAAAATTACTGAATGGTATACTCTAACTAGGTGAATTGTATGGTTTGTGAATTATGTTTCAATAAAGCTGTTAAAAAAGTTTAGTAAGACACCAATCCGACAATACCCTTTCTTACCACACTAAGTTTAAATTTTAATGAAACAGTTCAAAAAAATGAACAAAGGCTAGTTTAAAACTTGTGGGAAAAAATGGGTCCAATCCCCACAGACCTGTAGCAGACCTCCTCTTAAATCAATGGATATTTTTGGTATGGACTGTTCTGGGCCTGGATCGCCACTGTGTTTACACCATTTAGCTTCCAAATTGGCAGTAGCACAACATGGTCCTATTAGAATCCGACTTCTTTCTTTGAGACACGTTTTAAGGAGAAAATCATTTACGCTGAGTAGAAAAGATGACCCAAGAATCACACCTAGGGGGTAAAAGAAGAGATGGAGAGAGGTAGATAATATAAGTCTTCCTTGTCAAGAAAAAGAGTATGATTGGGCAAGAATTATCTGTATTTTTTAAGAGTGTCAATTCATCCTTTGTCAGTTTTCTTTTCAGTTGGCTTTTCCCCACAGTTTCATGCCATTTATATAGAATTCTAGCTATGAAGCAGGTATACCTTATTCACATTCCTAACAAAGCAATATTTGCCAAAACATTATGACTTTTTCCATGTGTGAGCATTTTAAGTTTTATGAGTAGAGACATTTTCATTAAACTGTGCAAGTTTTCAAACAACTACATTAAGAATGAGAACAGCTGCTTCATTTGTCTATTGTTAACATGATGGGAGAGGGCAATTTTCTGTGATTCCTTAGAGTAACAGAGTACAGTATATTACTTTGCTAGACACTCAAGTTTTTGACTGGCCCATGTTAAAATTCAAAACAATCAAAATATGTAACATGTGTTTTCTAAAAAATTTAGTTTAATCCAAACTTCACACATCATAACCACTTCAAGTTTACAAAGTTTTAAAAACAGATAGTGGCAGGTTAGATTTATGGGAAAAACTATATGCTATAGTTCAAAGTAAATATACCCAGAAAAGGAATACACTTTAAAATGGAGCTTTTCTTTTGAACTTAAACTAGAAGTATAGATCAAAACCTTTTCATAAAACCAATGGCACACTTTAAGATATTTGGATGAAAAGTCAGAGTGGTGGGTTAACTTTCCCCTAAGGAGTTCATATTCTGAATTGTCATTGTGAATATTGAATTTCACCAGACCACATTTGTAATGTCCATGGCTTATTTTTCTAATGATATTTGATCCTTAAAAGAGATGAAAGATTAAAAAACACCTTAGACCCACAGTATACATGTTTCAAAGTACAATAACCACGTTGGCTTTTTAAATTCTGTGGAAACTTGAAAACCGCATATATGTTGTATGTTCCTACTTTAGAAATAAGACACACCATGCAACTTCTAACCTTCCATGGAAGACAATCACATTCACAAGAATGTTAGGGTTAGAGACTTTTGTTAAAAATCATGACGGTGGAAATCAACTTCTTAAATTTGTTCATCAAATGTATTGTGGCAATAAGACTTCTGTTTCACTTACATAATTTTCTACACTTCGCTTAAAAAAAAAATAGAACAGTAAATTTAAAAATTCAGAACAGGCCCTCAAATACACAAGAATCAACAATCATCTTTATTAATGGAGAGATAGAATGACTTCTGACTTACCTGCATTATATTTCCTAAAATGTTTAATTCTCAACAGTAAGTACTTGCTAAATGAAACATATCAAATCCTTATTCAGAAATTTGTCATAATGGGATTATAAAGGTAGGGCTTAATTGAGTACAATCATCTAGCAAATGAGCATAAAAGGAATGTCAGAATTACAATACCCATTATTCTAAAATATGAATACATGCATCTTCATACTACCTTATAATGAAATACCCCATTACCTGGTGGAGAATTCCATGGACAGAGGAGCCTGGCAGACTACAGTCCAGGGGGTCGTCACAAACAGTCGGACACAACTGAGCAACTAACAACAACAATCTTAATGTGAATGCCTGATTAGTCCTTCACACAGGAAGTGTTAAAGGTCTTCTAGGTTTTAAAATCTTATTTAGTGTTTATCATTCTCATCAGGTACCCAGATTGGATAAATCTGGGGGCCCACTTTGAGGGCTTATTCTTAGATACATTTCTAACACTTATCAATTTCTATGTCATTCTATCTAACTCTATTCTTTTAAAACACCAAAGAAGAGAGACCTTAGTAATCTAAGATTGAAAGGAAAGACCACATCTACTTTACCAGTAGACTCTGAGCATCCCAGAGGAAGGGACCATCTCATGCAGTACAGGACTAGGCACAATGAGAGTGTTCAGGACAGATCCCACTGTACTAAATTGACAGTTTAGAATCTGATCTTATTTTCAGCTGTTGTGATGTATTTAATTGACAGACAAGAAAGAAAAGTGCTTACCTCTCTGCCATTCTTCCTTTTGTATTAATTATATCATGTAATAGTAAGGCTGGGTGGAAGAGACCTTAGAAACCATCTTTCCAGGTCACTTCCTCTTAAAAAAAAACACATACAAAACGCTTTTTGTTTTGAAATAATGTGAGACCAACTAAAAAGTAGACTTCCCTGGTGGCTCAGTCAGTAAAGCGTCTGCCAGCAATGCGGGAGATCTGGGTTCAATCCCTGGGTCGGGAAGATCCCCTGGAGAAGGAAATGGCACTCCACTTCCATACTCTTGCCTGGAGAATTTCCATGGACTGAGGAGCCTGGTAGGCTATAGTCCATGGGGTCGCAAAGAGTCGGACACGACTGAGTGACTTCACTTTCACTTTGTTTCACTTTACTAAAAAGTTTCAAAAATATACAGAGTCCTTATATATCTTTCACCCAGCTATGTAACTATAAAACAAATACTGATATTAGGAAATTCACAATGGCATAGCACTATTAAGTAACCTACAGATCTTATTTAAATTTTGCCATTTCCCTCACTAAAGTCCTTCTTCTGACCCAGGATCCAATCTAGAATCCTTAGTTTTCTTTAATTAGTGACAGATCCTCTAGGTTTTTTTTTCTTCTTTTTTTTTTTTTTTGTCTTTTATGACCTTGATTCTCTTAAACAGTCCAGGCCATCATCTTGCAGAATATCTCTCAATTTGGATTTATCTGCTGTTTTCTCATTAGAATGAGGTTATGAATTTTTGGTAAGAATACAAGAGAAGTGATATCTTTTTCAGTGCATCATAGTGGAGTGATACTGATGTTTTACTAACTGCTGGTAATATTAATCTTCATAACATAGCTAAAGTGGTGTCTATCAGCTTTGACCACTGTTATTTTTCCATATGTATGTGGAGAGGTATCTGGGGATTTTCCATGTATCCTCTTTTACATCAAACTTTCAGTCACTAAGTTAGTAGCATTCATCAATGGTTCTTGCTTGCAACAGTTATCACTGTGGTGTCTGGTAATGTTAATCTTCAATTTCTCTTATTCTTCTACATTTATTAGCTAATTCTCTGGTAGCTCAGATGGTAAAGTGTCTGCCTACAATGTGGGAGACCCAGGTTCAATCCCTGAGTCGGGAACATCTCCTGGAGAAGGAAATAGCAACCCACTCCAGTACTCTTGCCTGAAAATCCCATGGATGGAGGAGCCAGGTAGGCTACACAGTCCATGGGGTCGCAAAGAGTCAGACACAACTGAGCGACTTCACTTTCACTTTCATTCTACAGTAAAAAGAGCTGTCCCTTCTACCCTCTTTATTAGTTCAATTATTTATTTATACCAGTATGGACTCATGGATATCAATTTTATGAGCACTAATCTAATACTTTCATTATTTTACTTTGTTGCTTAAATTTTTGGCCATTGGGAATCCCTTCAAGTTGATTCCCATGTCATTCTGATATATACCTATCATTTTTTGATAACTTCTTTCTTTTCTGGCCACAAGATGTTGCAGGCTCAATAGTATTTTTTTCCCCATCCCATCTCTAGCATTAGTCATTTCTGCAGAGCTTTGATTTCTTTTGCCAAAGAACGGTAGCTAGAAACCAAAATCTGGGTGGTAGGTATGCTCTTTGCTGCTAGGGTGTCACTGCTCCTAGAGCCTCTCAGTAGAGTGGGCTAAGAAGTATATGTATGTTTACTGCACATGTATACACACACATCAATATTTTTGTATCAGTAAATACATTAAATGAATTTATACTGATACCTCTAGTTCTAATCCAAAACCAAAGAATTTGGTTTCTAGCCTATTCTCTCTTTTTTTTAACTCTTTATTTTGTATTAGTGTGTAGTCAATTACAAACAATGTTGTGATGGTTTCATGTGAACAGTAACAGGACTCGGTCATCCATATACATGTATCCATTTTCCCTCAAACATCCAGGTTGCCACATAAAATTGAGCAGAGGTCCTGTGCTGTTCACTACATCCTTGTCGGTTATTCACTTTAAATGCATAGTCCCTTTTCTTATTTGTAATCTCTTCCTATGATAGTGAGAAACCTACAGAGTATTCCTTCAGATGTACTCATTTCTAATCATCCCCAAAACATCACTTGGAGAGAATGGTCAAAATTAAAGCAAAAGAACTAAGACAGACATAAAGGACAACTTTATTAAAGCAAAGGTAATCATCTACCAAAAAAAAAAAAAAAAAAACTATCAAAAGAAAGGGCTGATATTTATTCCTGAAAGTCTCACTAAGAACGGGCTTGACAACATTTTGTCTGGGGCATACAGATGAACATTACCTTTCTCACTCTCTCTATAGCACTTTTCATTTATACAAAGATATTTTAAGCACATAAAATTTTCTTTGTAGAAGTAACTTCATACATACATACAGAATTTGAACCTTACTAGTTATTTCTAATATGCAGCAATGACCTCAAAATACTGATAGTATACTGTCTAAATTAGTTTCTGGGGTTTTGCTTTAAAAAAAGAGTAGAACTGGAATGACAAAATTTACTATTTATTCCTCAGAAAGTGCTTTCCTCTTCTCAAAGAACACTGTGTTGGTGGAAGGTTTTTCTTAACTCTCTAACATTACACAACTAGAAGTATTTATTACTAGAGTGAGGAGGGGATGTAAGAAAAAAATTCTAGACATGCATTTTTACATTAAAAAAATCGAAATGTTGACAGCCTTTGTGTTGCTGTGTACACTGCTCAACACATGAACATCTTCCTACTGTCATACAAATTCTATTCGTTTTTGTCAGGTAGAGAGAACAAGACACCTAGAACTCCTGGGCGAGTAAAGATAACGGTAGGGATTGAGATCTTGGGAAAATAGCCCAGATATAGTGAATGAATGGTCAGGCAAACATCTGGGAGCCTGACACAGGAAGAAAGGGGGATCAGACTCAGGAGCGCACTGAGGAAGGCGAGAAGAGACACACTACGACTGAAATTCAAGAGACCTTGCAGTTGAGCCAGGTGCTGGCCCAGCTACAGCTATATTTTAGTAATGGCAGAATTTGATAACTAGTTTTCTACAAAATAGACTCATAGGGCTAGGAACCTGCTGAACTTTCTAGATTTTCAGCTTTGATTCTCACTGGAGTTTGATCTGGTTCAAGAATGAACATGAGATTTAATGAAAAACAGTGAGGCTCAGCTGGTAAAGAATCTGCCCGCAACACAGCAGACAAGGGAGATGTGGGTTCAGTCCCTGGGTTGGGAAGATCCCTTGGAGGAGGAAATGGCAACCCACTCCAGTTGACGGACTAGAGGTGCGTGTGCACATGCGTGCGTGCACACACACACACAGAGTGAGGCACAGTAATACTTTGGGGAAAGAAACCACACACACACACACACACACACATACACAGAGGCACAAATCACACACACACACACACACACACACACACAGAGGCACAAATCACACACACACACACACACACAGAGTGAGGCACAAATCACACACACACACACACACA
The DNA here is from genome assembly GCF_014754425.2 of Oryx dammah. Classification (NCBI taxonomy): domain Eukaryota; kingdom Metazoa; phylum Chordata; class Mammalia; order Artiodactyla; family Bovidae; genus Oryx; species Oryx dammah. Next base: position 76,292,935 of record NW_024070203.1, read on the forward strand.
GAGTGAGGCACAATACTACTCTGGGGAAAGAAACCGTTGCTTTCTGGTGTTAAAGTCAAGAAAATGAAGGCTGCTGGCAGCCACCGTGTGCAGGATATTTCAGTGAACTTCTTTACTATCATGGCTTTAAGGATAATTTCTTAGGACATTATCATAACTAGCCTCATTTCTTAAATAAGTGCTACTCCCATGCTTCTAACTTGTCTATAGAGAATTTGGATATCCTGGAAAACTTCCAACTTGATATTTATGCAGGCATGTATTCGTCATTGAACCAAAATTTACTGGTTATCTACCATACGGTGGAGTATACACAAAGATAAAGTGAATGATTTGCCATTCTCTTCTACATCACAAGATTTTGCCATTTGTTAGCCTCAAGCCTCAATTTGTCAGCTTCAAGTTGTGAGATCTCATTAAGTATGAGAGGGAAATAAAAAAAGACAACCAACAATACATATAATATTGACTCTGTTAAGCAAGGGAACTGTTGAAAAACACAAATACTTCTCTATTATCTTACAAATCTTTGTTTTTGCTTTTTATTCATTTTATCTGCTGTCTGTTCTTTCACTCTAAATCAAATAAGTAATTGAACACCTTTTCTGTAAGGCCCTGTTATTTTCTTTCCCTCTTCATTTCCCCATTAGCCTACCCCTCCCTCTATTCTTTCTTTTTCTAATCCTTTACAGTCGGTACATGCATACGTACTAAGTCATTTCAGTCATGTCTGACTCTTTGCCACCCTATGGACTGCAGCCCGCCAGGCTCCTCTGTGCATGGGATTCTCCAGGTAAGAATACTGGAGTGGGCTGCCATGTCCTCCTCCAGGGGATCTTCCTGACTTAGGGATTGAACCTGCATCTCTTAATTCTCCTGCATTGGCAGGTGGGTTCTTCTCCAGAAGCACCACCTGGGAAGCCCCTCCAGCCTATTTCTCAAGTCTACCAGCACTGATCATGAGTCTGAACTCACAGAGGATACTGAGAATTAAGAAAACTAATGTTGACAATGAGGATGTAGGAACAGGCATTGCCTAAAGGCATTATGTAAACACATGACCTGTAGATCTAAATGTGCCCCACCAGGTCCCTTCTGTCTCCTTTCTTCTCTTTCATGTCTTACACCTACAAGCAAATTAGGTGTGGCTTACTCTTGAGACTTAAGCAAGTAATTTAACTTATCCCCACGTGCCTACCTGTCCACTACACCTGCTACACACACCAAAGCTGTGGCTTTGCTCCTCGATGAGGAGATCCAGTTACTTGTGGGATCACAGAAAGGTTAACCCACAAGTACCGGTTTTTAAGTTTAAAATAGAGCCTCCATTTCCTTCTGAACATTTCCTGCTACATTTTTTTAAAGCTACAATAAAATAAGAGAAAAATATATTAGTTCAAGTGGTTTTAATCTTAGTGTAAATGACCAGTAATAAGAGATTATGGTGATCACTTCATAAGAAAGAGTGGTGATAAATTTCACAGAATCATTTATAAATGGTAAATCAAAGTTCACACTTTTACCACAAAATATGAAAATAATCCCTGGGACTCAAGACAGGGTTATTAATTCTCATTTCCCCTTTCTTTTACTCTGTGAGAAGCTGGCCTATGGGACATCATCCCTTCCTTTTTGTTTTGTTTTTTTTTTCCATCAGGAAACATACTAAATATCTTCCTTGGGATGAAATGAATCTTATTTTATATATCACCACACATATAAACCCAAAGCCACAGAGAATACTCAGAGTTCATTTAAGATGGATACTTATCCATTCAAAATCTGGAATAAATGGCAACAGAAAGTGAGTTAAAGGCATGTCTTAATCTTCTTCCTAATGGACTAATGCAAGGTGGGACAAAATGACTACAAGTAAAAATGATAAACAAACAAACCCACCAAACTTCTTAGCATTGAAACACTGGAAAAAGTTGAATAAAATTTGAAGTTTTACCACTCCCCTGCACCTGTGTGTTCACATATAGCAAATATGATAAGATGCTTATATTTGATCTAGCTCAAGAGTATATAGGCATTTGATGTGTTATCTTTACATTTTCTATACTTTTAATTTTCCCCTAAATTTCAAAAAATAATGAGAAAAGAAAATAAAGAAAAATATGCTGCAAAATTATAAGATTTAGAATGATCACAAAATTTAAAAGCATGAATATTTTTTAAAAACATGGATATTATTAAAGCTATTTATGCAATCATTGATCAGGTCATTTTGTAAAATTTAATTTTGAAATAATTTCAGGCTTTCCACAAAATTGATGTCTTTCATTTAGTTTCCCTTACTGTTAACAACTCATATAAACTATAGTACTATTCTCAAAAGCCAGAAAATTAATATTGATACAATACTACTAATAAACCTTATATAAATTTCACCAGTTTCTCCCTTCATGTCCTTTTCTTGTCCCAGGATACAACCCAGGATCCTGTCTTGCTTTCTGCAACTGGGGGATCAGGTCATTTTTGACCAAACATATCCCCTCTTTTCTTTACCTCCTTACATTCAATAGACTACTTCTCTGCCTGACTCTTCCACTGGCCTCGTCCAAAGATCTGTATTTATATATTTGTAGCAAACTAATGGCAGATACTTAATTAAAGTAAATGAGGTGTATCAACATGGAAAAGTTAATTTCAGAAACAACTGGTGTGATAAACAGAAATAAGCTTGGTTTGTTTGCATATTGACATACTTTTCATTGAGTGTAAAAATTCAGTTCAAGGAACAAATAGTTTCCTGACCTTTAAAATACTCCTTCAGAAGACTAATAAATGCAAACCACTTGTTTTGGAGAATGTTTACAAAATGCTGCCAGCCCTACCTCGTCAATCTCTGCTAGATCTTTAGCGAGCAGCCTACTATCTACATGCTGACTGTGCAAAGTGCGGGCTACATCAGGCTTCTGTACATCAACCAACAGAAAGAGTACTCAGTGATGACATGTGCTAGCAAAGCATATCCAGGTATTTCTATCCAGCTGGAAATAATCTACGGTTACTAGAAAATCAGCAAGCATTGTTAGATACATCCAGAAGTCAATTTGCATACTAGTGAAGCATGAGGATTACCCAGAAAGTGAGAAAGGAAAATTTTTAAGAGTATGGTATGTAAAGAGATGACTGTAAGTGATTAGATGGCTAGAAAAAAAAATTCTGTTTAAGTCTGGTCCACAAAAGAGATGATTAGAAATCTTTTCGTTTCTAGTTCAACTAATTATGTTGAAGCATTAAAAAAAAAAATGGCACTTGAATATATATATATATTTTTTGGCTGCACCATGTGACATCTTAGTTCCCTGACCAGGGATCAAACCTGTGCACCCTGCAATGGAAGCACAGAGTCTTAGCCACTGGACTGCCAGGGAAATCCTTGCACTTGGGTATTCTAACCATGAAAATAGCTGGTTTCTCCCCTTTTGATTAGAATATATAAGTGGTTCAGACCTTATTTAATTACATCCTATTTTATAATATGCCTATACCTGTATGTTATTAAATTTGTAATATAGGATAAGATTAAGGTATGAAACAAAATATAACAAAACTGTTAGAGAACTACATGAACACCACTGTTTAAGCTGACAGGGATGTTCTTCCCAACAAAGTTACTAAAAAGTCTAGCTCTCAAAATGAGAGTCCGGTTGGGTAGTCAGCCTGCTAACACATATCCCTTCTCTGAAGCACCTGATGATTTCCCATTGGTGAGATTTCCAGGAACTCTCATCTAGGCCTCATCGATAAGTAAAAGCTGGAACTTCTAGTCTAATCCAAACCTATTCTCTGGACATGAGAAAATGATAAGCAGCAGGAAAAGATTTATTTTTTTTCACATAAAGAAAGGCAGAAAGGCTATTTATACTTGGCCTGGGAAAGGCTACCCACTCTAGTATTCTGGCCTGGAGAATTCCATGGACTTTATTTATAGTCCATGGGGTCGCAAAGAATCAGACATGACTTTGACCTTCACTTGTCTGGAAAAGGTACTGTTTTGAGAAATGTTTTAGAACTCTTGGATCCTAGAAAAACTAAACTGAACATACCAAAGGGAGATGGTGGATATGCTTTGCCTCTTTTTTCCCCTCCAATCTGCCACCATGCTTACTGTTTTTACAGTTGTGTCAGTTTATTAGGAAAGTAAAACTTGACTGGATCATGTAGCTATATTCAAAAAAAGCAGACTAAGAAATCTGTGCATACTGGAAAGTGTGTAACAATCTGCTTACAGAGGAAAGAATAACTGTAAATATATACTTTGAAAGTTTCTTAGATGAACACAGTAGCTAGTTAACCTAATGAGGAAACTGCTGGTGGATTAATTTTTTTTAAGTCAGTCACATGAATAGAATAACTGGTATCAAAACACTGTTGAAAACAAAATGGCTTCCTAAGCGATTCACTGCAATGGCTTAGAAACTGATATTCATCTACGTGATCCAGGTTTTTAGACTGGTTTAATAGAAACCAGAAGCTAGGACACATGTGTTAGCTCCCCCTGCACCCTGGAGTACCCCTGGACAAATCACTTTATCTCGGTATCCTTAAGTAAGGGAGTTCAGACTAGCTCAATGGGCCTCAACCTACGGTTCTCTGATACGCAAGGAATCCCATATAGTAATGCTGGTCCATGAGGTATGTTCAATATTTCAAAAATCCTGAAAGAAACTTAAATGAATTTGTTGGAGACAGGGCTGAGATATACTAAGTTTTTTGGTTACAGTCATATCAAGTTGGTACAGTCAAGTTAGCTATTTTATCCTAAATACAGCATGTGTGGATGTTGGAGCTGGATAAAAAGTGTTCCTGATAAAGGAGAGGATGATCTCTGAGACAGTTTTCAGCTCTAAAATTAAATGCTCTACAACCTCAGCATTCATGGGGTATGACTGAGATGGGAGAGTGAAGGGGAGGAAGATACAAAAAACACAAATATTTATTGAGGAATTTAATAAATTTGTGCCAAGGAATGTGTCGAGTACTGTGTATACATTGTCTCACTTAATCCGTTCAACAGCCCTGTGGATTAAGTGTTTTTGCCTTTATTTTGGAAATGAGCTGTGTTGTAACTTTTACCAGGATCAACTGCCAGCAAGTAGCAGGGCTGGGATTAAGAGTCTCTGCCTCTTTCCAGCACCATGTTGCTTTATAAAAACTACTGCTGTTAGTTAGCTCTTAGTAATTTCATTTTTCCAACTGGTAACAGAGTTGGGAATAAATGCTTTTTCCTGTCCCCTCTTTCTTGCTCGGTCTCGGCACCTTAGGCCAACATAGCCTACAGGTCCAGGGGCCCAGCCAGAGAGCAAAAGAACATTTAAGATGTGTCTTCAGTCACTCATCGCTGGCAGGGTTGCCAAAAACTTTCCTAGCAAACAGCCTTCTGGCTTATGTGGATGAGAAGGCAATTTGCTGTGACCACAGGCAAAACTAAATACTGTCACAAATTCACTGGAGTGGGAGAAGAGTAACTTCTAACCCTCTTCTTTTCCCACAGTTTCAGTGCTATGGGTGACAATAATTCTGGTCCATTTCACCTAATACTAACTTATAAGGTGCCACTGTTAGGATGCAAAGGAGACACTATTAAGAAAGAGATGTCTAATATTTAACTGCTAGCACTGGAAACTTTCTTCTCCAATAGCATTTGCACAGTGAGATATCTTCCTGTTAATTAACAAAATTTTTGTTGTATCAAACACACTTTTCCCTCCTGTCCAAGAAACACTGTTTTAATATGTGTATATGAGAAATTTTTATTAGTTGTCCCTTTTATTCCCTCAAATATATCTAAATCTAGAAGAATGGTTCTTTATCATATCTTTGTTAAAGCTAGGAGAAGAAATAAAAAGCAGTGTTTTTCAAAATAGCATTTTTTTTTCTATAGAACATAAGATGCATGAAATTTAGTGCGATGGGACACACTTCTAAAATACATAACCTGAGGCCAACAATTTTCTAGCAATCTAGATTAAGTTTGGGATTTGGTAACTAAAAACAATAGGGAGGAAGACTCCTACCTGGAGACAAGATTTGAAGGTGAACCTACTTGGAAGAGTATAATAACTATGCCAGATTTCTCATTAGAAGGGAGCAGAGCCTTACGAAGACTTCACATTCCCCAAGAAAACCATATTTACACAATTAACAATTCTTTTGTTGAAAAAAAAAAAAAAGCTTTCCTTATTGCATGCGGACACATGTGGGCTGTGTAAAAATATAAGAGATGTGTAACCCACGGTAAACACAAAGTAATGATCTTCAACAGGCCAAATCCTTGAACTCGTCATTAATAAATGTCTCTCCTGCATTCAGCTACCCGGGCTGCTGGGAGCCTGTTTTCTTCAAGTACTTCAAACACGGAAATCCAGGAACATTTATTATTTTAATCCATTACAGGCAGTGCTTGATTTAACTTTATTGGTTGTGGTGGTGGTAGTGGTTGTAAGTGGGGGTATAGCAATGTTCTTTTACACATCATTTCAAAAGGGCTTAATTATATTTTATAGTTTGGGCCAGGAATTCTGCTTGTTTTTTTTGTCTAACAAGGTTCAAATGGAGTTCAGGTCGGCGATTAATCAGAAAAAAAAGTCGGAGATGGCTATCTGTCTGAGATGAGCTCATCTCCGTCTATGAAAGGCTGAGCAGGTACATGGTGTTCGCTGCACCACAGCCCATGAGCATGCTCAGACATCTGAAGATGGCTGCTTATGGGACGAATTTTACTTTTCAGGCAGCCTGGAAATGAACACATCAGAAATCTCACCCAGTGGTTTTCTTCTAAATTTCTGAAGTTACTATCCTAAGGTATTTAAAGGCTTCCCATTAAAATCCAAAGCAGTAAACTTAGTAACCTCACAGCACTAAAAAAAAGTGTACATGAATAACAAAAATCACGTGACAATAAAAAAAAAGAAACACATAAACCCTTTAGCACAAAAATTTTAAACATTCCAAATGAAAGATGTCAAGACTTAATATAATTTGGTTAAGCAAATAAAAAAATATGACCATAGAAATATGCCTGAACATCATATATCTACTAGTAAGTTTTTTTTTTTAATATCAAACGTTAATTTTTTTGCCTCTGTTTTTTGAGGGGGTGAAAAAAGATAATTTCTAAGATAGCAGTACTAACATTATTTACTATTGTCCAAAATTCTATCTAATCATATATTATTGATAACAATTACAGCCAAGAGGATAAAATCTGTATGTTGGGATTTCTTTTCCATTGCATATAATTTCTAAGAGAGAGGACAAGAAAATTACTCACCAAGAGACTTAGGCATTTACCTTTTTTATTTCCCACTGTATTAGAGGAAAAAATAATGGGACATTATTTGGAAAAAAAAGTTATGAGAACTTTACTTTTTCCACCTATTTCTCATTCAATTTTTAGAACATCCTATGGTTTGTGAATGTCTCAGTAGTTCACCATTATGCACAGAAAAATCATCATTGAAAAAAAATCAGTAATTCACAGGTAATTTAAGAGCAAAAAAAGGAGGACAGGCCAGTTCATCAGTAGCAACTTTGAACCTTGTTATAAAGTAATAAGAGGGAATCTGACCAGGATTAATAGTGGTCCTCAGTGCTGGGATGAGGGGGTGTCAGGTTTCACAGACTCTAGGCCATCTGTTCTGCCTGCCTACATTTTACTTCTGCAAAACTATAAACGTACCTCTACCTCAGGGACTATAGAGAGGCATTAGAATTCTTCTGCTTTACATTATCACAAGATTCAGTAACTCATTTCATTGTCAAGATAATCCCCTTTTACTCTTTCTTTTGCGCTTGCTGGGTATGCCAAAATGACAAATAAAACCCCAGATGTTACAGACCCAATGAGGTCTCCACCTTTCCTTGAGTGTCGGGTTTAAGCTACTTGGGACACGGTGTCAAGTATGACAGGACCCTGATGCCCACACCCAATATTCATTAAGGTTTGTTAGTGATTTGTATAGCTGTCTACAAGCTGTACTTCCACTTCAATCCTCAGTGGCTGTTTAAAAGTTAAGTCTGTCCTCTGGCCTTAACTGTTGAAGAATTCATTTCCTATTGTTCAGGCATTGGAAAAAGATGCTATTTCTTTCTAAAAGTAACAAAAATCTTTGGGGTGTTGTAAATGGCTTGTTATTGCAATATATTATTTTAGGTAGTCATATTTAATTTAATGTTTTATTTCCCCTCAGGCTTACTTGCATTTCTGCAGCATCCACTGGCTATGACAACGCCTTAGGAGATTGTCCTCAGGAGAGTCAGTTGACTCTGGAATGAAAAGCTGGAGCTCCGCTCTGTATCAATTAATGACCTAGTTTCACTTTTCAGTACATGAAAAGGAGCTTTAGTTCTTTACATTTTTATTGGTCCTGAATGCAGTGAACACGAGAAGAGGCATTCGTATCCATGAAGAATAATGTGGTTATGCTTGCTTGCTTTCTACTTTTTGTTTATACACAAAGATAAGTACATATGGATGACAGAGGCTGGGGTAGTGAAAGTTATTTAAACCACAGTTCTTTGACTATGAATTCAACTTATTGCTTTCTGCATGGATAAAAGTCCCCTAAGTCCCTATGGAAAGGGGATTCTTGCAATTTTTCCTTGATTCGGACTAACATGCCAGCCAAGATGGCCTCACTCAGGCTCTTCCCCAGCCCTCTGTGCCACCTAATTTGTTCATACCCTATTCTCCCTTTTCCTCATCTACAGGGAGCTTGCTAATAGACGTGCCCCTAAGAAAGAGCAAGGCAGCTTAAAGCCCAGCTATTTCACAGCCTGAATTGTGTACCCTTGTTTGCCGAAATCTAAGAAGTGCCGCCCTAATAGAGCCATAATTTACTCTGACAAGGAGAGCTAAAGTCTGCAGCTCACTCTCCACCCTGCCTGTGCAAAGTGCTACACTGCTGGTTCAGAATTTATAGCTATATACTTCAGGTTTCTCCAAAACGCCATACTTCAAATGGCAAAAAAGACGGGATGTGTGTCTGTGTATGGGGGCAAGGGGGGGTTGTTACATTTTTTAAGAAGAACACACTAAAGAATGGGCCAGATGTAATGGGACAGTAAAAGAAACGTCTGCCTTTTAAAATGTTTCAGAAAATAAGATAAAAATTTTAAACAAGATTAATTTTGTTATCAATAACATAACCATAGAAAGTTTTGCAGCATTATACACAAGCATAGAAATTTTGGGGATTATACACCAATTTAAAAAAATACAAGCATTAAATCTTATATGTAAAGTTCTAAAATCAGAACTTTAGGGCCATTTTACCAAAGACACATGGGAGAATATAAGTATTCTAGCAGAAATATGAGTTGGGTTATTATAAGTCACTGCTACACTAACATCTGTAGAATGGAATTTTAAAAAACCCATGTCTCTTGAAACTCGGATAGTTCAGGGCCACGGAATAGTACAGAAGGCTAAGAAGAACTCACAGATTTTCTTTTAAAGTGGAAAATATTTAACCATTTCATTCTGTTTCAAATGATGAAAACATTTCAGTGAATAATCTGTACATATTTTGTTGTAAAAACCAGTAAGTGAACATAAAAGCATTTCAGATTTAAATGTACTGAGAATGTCGTGGGGAGAACATGAACTTTTCTCTCTCATTCTTTTATTATTTCCTTTCTGCACACACTTCCCATAAGCTTATGATGGTTTAGATGATAAAAAAATATAATCATTAGGCAAACTCAAATATTTTTTGTATTTTTCACAAGTGAAGAAACATGCCTACGACACATTCCCAATTGTGTTTCTCTAAATATTACTTAGAATGTAAGATTCCTCTAGCATTACAAATCTATTTCAGCTCCTAAATTAAAACTCATCTGGAAAGGACTGTTTTACCCTGTTTATATAACATTGTCACATAAAGAGTGTTAAAAAAAATATTTCACTAAAAATAGCTTGCGTAAGTTAGGGATTAGAGTAGTTTCTGCTGCTATAATTGTTCCTTTGTAGTTTTTTCCATGATGTTTTTGCACAGTGTTTTTGACTGTGTTTATTAAAGTCAGCACATCAAAAAGGATCAAAGAGAAAGTGAGTGAGAACCAAAGAAACCCCAAGTGTGTTGTCTCATTGGGGAGTTATGCAGATTCGCATAAACAAGTGCAAATTGTTGAGGTTTTAATGAAAATTTTCTACAATTATTTTATCTTAAGTCATTCTATACAATAACATCTGTACAGCAGATGGCTATGCTGTACCAAGGCAACGCTCCTTTTTCTTTCTCTGTTTAATAGTACATCTGAGATGACTACTTTTGTCACTGTGCTCAATTTGGTTCAGCAAATAATTTGAAAAGTGCAGCTGCTGCAGATGGTCACAATAGTTATATAAACTGTAAAATCAAAGACACAGTTAAGTATTTTTGTATTAGATTCAAACTATAAAAATCTGACATTAACTCCATTGGGCTCAAAGATACACTATAAAAACTTTTGGTTGCGTACAGAACGATGTCACTGGAAAATACAAAAAGAAATACGACTACTGGTAGGACTTTTTTTTGGGGGGGGGGCTGGAAAATACTTTTTACAACTTACCAAAAATAAACCTTGAATATATATTTGCATATATTTCATCCAAGTTGCAAAGCATGAATTTTTAAGATATGTAAATATACAATTAAATGAATGTTCAGAACTTAAATTATATTTTATTTCTTAAAAATTTTCCTTGGTAGAAAATCAATCTCTGAAAAATACATAGTCATTTCTTGATTATAACTTCCTAGAAATCAACGTACAGCAATAACTAGAGCTTTCAATCTCACTTCACTTAATCATAATTTTTTATTATTTTGCCAACTTTGTTTTCTTTTTTTGAGCATGCCATCACATCAAGCAGAAATGTAGATAAAACAGATTTGGTGTTTGTTACACTCATACTAAAACTATTTCTATCCATATTAATTAAATGGCTAACTTCAATCTGATTTGATTTGTTGATGCAAATAACTACTTGAGAACATTTGCTGGACACTACATATTATAGTTGTATAAAGTATTTCTTAGTCAAGGGTATAGTTTTTACTGCATTTAACTAGATTTAAGAGTTATAACTATAAAAAGAATGGGGTACTAAAGGGAAAAACAAGTTACACAACCAGAATGCATCTACTACTTCGAAAAGGTCAGTGAGAAGATTTTAATTATATTTTAGAGAAACTTACTGAGAACAGACACTATTAAATATGAATAGCAAATGAATGAAACAAGAAATGAGGATGTACATGCGTTCCCAAACATGTACATCCTCATTTCTTGTTTCATTCTGTGGTGGATTCATGTCAATCTATGCCAAAACCAATACAGAATTGTAAAGTAAAAATTAAAATAAATAAATAAATTAATTAATTAAAAAAAAAAAAAAAGAAATGAGGATGACTGAGCACAGTACATATTAAATGCTTTCATTCTACTTCAGTCCTAACCTTTCCTTGCTATGATTCAGGTACAACTGGAAAGACGTGGGAACAGTCCCAGTGTGGTCTGGGTTGTAATTTATTTGTGGATAAATCAGACATTGCAGCCTTCAGTGCTTCATAGTCTTTCATGTACCATGGACCTTACATTTTTCATTTCTAACTTTTAAGACAATAAAAAACTACAGTGCTTTTAAGCTGGATTGATCACAAATATTTCTGGTGAGAAAGAAATAAATCATTTATTTTTTGGCCTAAAATTCATACTTCTCAACTACAAAACTCCTTCTTTATCTAGTCAACTACTGTGCCCAAATTGACTATACAATTAGTCCCAGCTGCCACTTTTTAGTAAGCAACTGAGTTGCATACAGTTTCAGGATTTACTTTATCCCCTGTACTGCCCCTCTACTCTAGCCTTACTTCTTCCCTCCAAATTAAAGTGGAAAAAATGTTTTCCTTTTGCTACTTTTACTTTCTGAGCAGTTTCTGGCTTCAGTGCACTGAACTTTAACAGTAGCAGTTTCTGTGATTGAAAATGGTTATTCCCCACTTGTACCTTGTTTTTTCTCTTCCCTTTCTCACATTCCTTCTACCTACTCTTTTTGACTCAGTGTGAAAAAGCACAGAACAATTTAGGCATGGTAACAAAAGAGGAAAATGTAGATGTCACTGCCCATTAACTTCTCACCTCTCCACTCATCAAGGACATTCAGTTGCCAGGTCCAGGCTCCTTTGCTCAGCTAGGCACTGAAGCAGAGCCCTTCCTTGCAGGCGTTGCTGTCTGAGAACCTTTAGTGGCACTGTCTCTGCAAAGCTGAACCTTGGCTTCTATTACTTTTGGTGTAGCATTTCTGCCACCAGAGCAATTTTTAAAAATAATAAATTGTTACCAATGACTTAATGGAGCACATTGGAATCACCTGTAGGGCTTTTTGGAAGACGTTTTTCTGGGCGCCATGCCCAGAGTTTCTGATTCAGTAGGTCAGGAGTAGAGTCAGAATTTGCGTTTCTAACAAGCTCCCAAATGCTGGTGGTTCCGAGACTACACTTTGAAAGCTACTACTTGGATGGCTTGCAAAACTTGATGCTTACTCCGTTCTTCCACTACAGCTATGTTAGGTAAAAACAAATTTAGGAATGAACAATTATAAAGACGTCTGTAGGAACGTGCCTGAAGAGGTAGACAGGAACACTTTGAGGCATAAAACACTTAGGCTTAAATAATTTGTTGTAACACTCTTTAAAATAAGGCAACGAACCAGAAATGTGCCCATCTCTAATGGTTCTTGAAACTTTTTGCCTCTACATAATACAAACCTTCAACATTATGCAGTTTTAGATGTTAACAAGTCATTGGCATCTCTCTTGCCCCTTTACTGTGACTTACCAGGTACTTTCTGTGCTGCTCTGACATTAAGGCTTCCATTGAGGGTGGATAAAGATGCCAACAGGCATGGTTTATTAGGATGGGGGACAGTTTCCATGGAGACCACAATCTGAGTAGTATGAACAGAAATTTTTTGAAAGCAGGAAATTGTTCTCCATATGTTTTCTTGAAATGGAATCTTTTGTGCTCCATCACCATGAACTTTAAGCTTAGATAACTTTCCACGGTAACATTTGGAGGCTGGAAGCGCATCCTTAGTCAGTGTGGTGTCTGACGGGGCTGAGGACACTTTGCTGTGTACATTTTTTATCTTCTTCAGAAAATGGTTTATTTGATCCACCTTGGTAAAACTCAGGTTTGCTTTCAAAGGCTTTGATATATCCAAGTTGATGTCTGCTGTAGAAGTGAAAAGGGTAAGAAAATTATTGAAGCGCTATTATTGCAAATAAGCCTTTACATCCCTGTCAAACTTCTATTTCAGTTTCCCAACACCTGTACTGTGGACTCATTAGGATGCCAGATGTTATAATACTTTTACTTACCACCTATTCTTTCCATGTAGTTACCTGAAGGAACACTTTTCCTGCACTACTCTCTTGCCTACATTCCTATTCCAATCCAAACAGACTGTCTGTTCCTAACAGACCGAAGGGCACACATGGACATCTACCTCTACCCTCTACTTGGAGGCAAAGTTGAGCAGCCTTTCCAGTTTGCTACTGGACTGACATTCTTCCTTCTGTGGTTAAAAGGACCTCTCTTAGTACCCAGTACAATGTTTGACACAAATACTGGTATTAATAAATAATCTGTCCAACTGATTAACTGAAGTAGCCTCCCCACCACTGTCTGATAAAGTATATACACAAAACGTTTGTTTCTCCTCTGCAACCCGCTAAAACCCAGAAAAGTCCCTACATCTTTTCCTGTATTCTGTGTTGAACAAATTTCAAATATCTCATCCAATGTAACCTGGGTAGACTGAGATCTCTTAAACTCCATTTTTCATGTATCACATACCAGATGTTGTCCTTATTTGTCACTTAATCACCTGACATTAAGACGTTTCTGTTTTTGCCTTCTCACTTCCGTTTTTGTCATCAATAAGATGTAAGACTATAAGGGTTGTGAAAGCAGAGTATGGCACTCATCTTTATACCCAGTGCCTGGCAGAGTGTGTTTCTCATATGTATGTGTTCAGTAAATGGTTGAGTTTAACTGAACCTAATTAAATGTTCTTTTCACTGGAGCCTGATATAATGAAAGTGAAGTCGCTCAGTTGTGTCCGATTCTTTGCGACCCCATGGACTGTAGCCTACCAGGCTCTTCCCTCCATGGGATTCTCCAGGCAAGAGTACTGGAGTGGGTTGCCATTTCCTTCTCCAGGGGATCTTCCCGACCCAGGGATCGAACCTGGGTCTCCCACATTCCAGGCAGACACTTTAACCTCTGAGCCACCAGGGAAGCCCATAGATGAAGCTAGAATAGCAAATTATCAAGCAGACAAAGCTCATATTTTGTTTTCAACAGGAGGACCTCTGCTCATCTTCAGATTTCAGCACCTTAAGAGTTTCCTCCTGGCTACCCAGGCTTGCTCCAGGTACCATTCCTCTTGTGTGTCTTTCTTTGGGTTTCTTTAATCAGACTAAGCAAAATTCTGAGAGTACTGTTTCTAGTTAATTGTCTACTGGAAAGGGTCAGACAGTTGAGTCAACCTTCTGCAATATTAAAATATTCTCTGTTCCTTATATTTCTTTAAGCAGGAAAAAACATCCTAATTTAAAGAAATTATTTTTTAACATCTTTATTGACATATTAACTCACATATTTAAAGTGTACAATTCAATAGTTCTTATTATACTCACAAGACTGTGTACTAATCACCACTATCTAATTCCAGAACATTATCACCACCACTAGGGGAAGAAATTCCCCTGCCATTTAGCAGTGCCTGCTCAGTCCCCACTTCCACCCTCAGGCAACCAATAAGCTAATTTCTGTCTCTATAGATTGCCTATTCTGGACATTTCATATAAACTGAATCACATAAAATCTGCTTTTTGTGTCTGGTTTCTTTCAGTTAACATAATAAAAAATTTTAAGGTTCATTTGTGTTGAATCATATGTCATCAGTACATCATTCTTTTTTTATGACTGACTAATACTCCATCGTGTGGGTATACTGTAGTATACTGCTTCTTCATTACCAGTTTGTGGACATTTGGGTTGTCTCTACTTTTTTGGTTATTAATGAATGATATTGCTGGGGCTTCCCAAGTGGTGCTAGTGGTAAAGAACCAGCCTGCTAATGCAGGTAGACCAACATAAGAGACACAGGTTTGATCCCTGGGTGGAGAAGATCCCCTGGAGTAGGGCACGGGAACCCACTCCAGTGGAGAATCCAATGGACAGAGGAGCCTGGTGGGCTCCAGTCCATAGGGTCACACAGAGTCAGACATGACTGAAGTGACTTCGCACACACGGATAATACTGCTATGAACGTTAATATGAAAATTTTTATATAAATACGTTTTCAATTCTTTAAGGTATTTACCAAGAAGTGAAATTGCTGGGTTATATTTGATTATAGCAATCCTAGTGGGTGTGAAGTGGTATACCATTGTGATTTTGATTTGTATTTTCTTAATGATTAATGATGTTGAGCATTTTTTCATATGCTTATTGGTGATGTGTATATATTCTTAGAAAAATGTCTATCACCTTTGTTCATTTTTAAATTGGGTTGTCTTCTTTTTATTAAACAGTATGAGTCTTTTACATTGATATATTCCAGATACAAGTCCCTATCAGAAATAGGATTTGCAAATACTTTTCTCCCATTCTGTAAACTGTCTTTTCAGTTTCTGTGATTGTGTCATTTGCGGCACAAAATATTTTAATTTTTGTGAAGTCCAACAGATTATTCTGTTTGAGCTTTTGGTGACATCAAAAAATCTATGCTTTATCCAAGGTGATAAAGATTCACAGTTACGCTTTCTTTCACAAGTTATAGTTTTACCTTCTTACATTTAGGTCTATAATTCCTCTCAAGTTAACTTTTGTGTTTTGTGTGAGGTAGGGGTTCAACATAATTTTTTTTTTTTGCATAGGGAAATCCAGTTACACCAGCATTATTTTTGACTTGCAGAACAGGTTGGTGGGCAAAATATTTTAGGGTACTGCATGATTCAAATGACTCATACATCGTCCTGCTCTACCTGCAAAATTTTTTATGTGGGCTTCTAAATTTTGTGACCTCACACAAAATAATACCACCTTTTACCACAATGAAAAAAATGAGCAATCTTAACAGATGATAGCAGCAACAGAAAAACTAAACAAAGCTAAAGTGGAAAGAAGACTCAGATGCTGGGGCCAGAAGCTATCTGCTTTTGCCTGGATTCATGAGATTTAAACTAAGGGTCAGAAGTAGCCATAGAACAATTTACTGACCTACTCAGTAATTTGCCCAAGTATCTACCTATACCAACTGCTGAGCCTAAGGGATCCACTTTCCCTGACTGTAGATTGGCAAAACATCCCTAGAATGGTATGCATGAGAGCTGCTGAGTGCTATCTCAATATGGATTCTTGTATCTCAGATATGGTGGTCCCAGGGGCACAAGAAAAAACAAGAAAACCCAAACTCTTTATCTTTGGTTATTTGTGTAACTTGTCCTTTGAA
The DNA here is from genome assembly GCF_014754425.2 of Oryx dammah. Taxonomy (NCBI): domain Eukaryota; kingdom Metazoa; phylum Chordata; class Mammalia; order Artiodactyla; family Bovidae; genus Oryx; species Oryx dammah. The sequence continues at coordinate 76,309,463 of NW_024070203.1, forward strand.
ACTCTTTCAGTCATTTCTTCCCAAAAAGCCTTTCTTGATCACTGCGGCTGACTGAGGTGCCTCTCATTCATTGCTTCCAGAATATTCTGATTGTGTCATCATCAGGTATCTATTTATATTATTTTTATAGCTACGGCTTAGAGTCCAGATAACTATGAGCTCCTGAAAAATAACGACTGTTCTACTTCTTAATATTCTGAGTGCCTAGGTGGTGCTAGTGGTAAAGAACCCACCTGCCAGTGCAGGAGATGTAAAAGATGCGGGTTCAGTCCCTGGGTAGGGACGATCACCTGGAGGAGGGCACACGGCAACCCACTTCAGTATTCTTGCCTGGAAAATCCCATGGACAGAGGAGCCTGGCAGGCTACAGTCCATGAGGTCACACAGAACTGGACATGACTGAAGTGACTTAGCACGCATGTACAAGTACAAAATGGATATTTAATGATGTAATGAAGGGGGCAAAAAAAGGAATGGATTTTTTCTTGCTACTTAACTCCCACAGGCTCATCAAGTCAATTCATTCAGAACAATCCATCACCTCTTCTCATTGTTGGTTCTTGTTGTTTAGTCACTAAGCTGTGTCCAACTCTTTTGTGACCCAGTGGACGACAGCCCGCCAGGCTTCTCTGTCCATGGGATTTCCTCTCACACATGCTATGTTCTCTGTCTCAGTTAATAACTCTAATCTATCAACTGGCTCAAATTAAAGAATCTGACTTTTTGACTCATTTCATTCCCTCTTTTCTTGGTCCAAATCCACTCAATGATTAAGTTCTGTCAATTTTATTTCCAAAATAATTGCCTGAATCCAATCTCTTTCTCTCCAGCATTCCAACCACTCCCCATTTTTTCCCCTTCATGCCTTTGATATTCTTCAGTTAATATAAAGCCTCCTAAAAGGTTTCTCTGTCTAGATTGATTCCTGTTAATCCAGGCTCCAGAGTAATTTCCAAATGATTTGTTTCAAATGTGATCCCAACTGGTTCACTATTGCTTAAAACTGTGTAATGGCTTTTACCTATGGGATAGAAGATGAAGCTCCTTAGAACGGAAAAAGAAAGATCCTGCCTTTTCTTATCCACTGCCATTGCTTGCCTCAAATATTAAAGCTCCAGAAATATCAAAGAGTTTACAGAGCCCACATCCCCTAGTCCGTGCGATGTCATACCATTAGGCCTTTGATCACAGTGCTCCTTGGTCTAATGTACCCTCTCTTTGCCTAATGCCTAATCTCCAGAAAAATGCTCAACATATTCTCCAAGCAGTTCCACAAAGCTGGTCCTGCATGAGTATCTTTTGTGAGATTATGTCTCCCACCAATAAAGAAGATCCTTGAGTATACATTTTTCATCTTTAATACCTAGTGTTGGGCCTCAAACTCAGCATGAAGCACTTATTTGGTCACTTCGTGTTGGAGCATGCCAGAACTCTCTAATCTGGTTCTGTGGGAGGCAGAATTCTGAAGATGACCCCCTTCTCCCAAGATTCCTGTCCCCTGGTTATTGACTCAAACACTAAGCCAGGTACTGCTGTGCTGGAAGGGATTTTATTGGTGTGATAAAAATTCTAGGTAAATTGAATTTAAGCCCAAGATTACCTGGTGGGCTGATCTATTACTTGAGCCTCTTACAAAGTACAAGGAAGAGGCAGAAGGGGAAGTCAAGAGAGATTTGAAATGGGTCTACAATCTGTCATTGCAAGTTCGAGAATGGTAGGGATCATGTGAGAAGGAAAGGGTACCCTAGAGGTGAGGGATTGGAGGTACTGGGCAATCACTAACAAGGAATTAGGGACCTGAGTCCTACAACTACAGGAAGTGGATGCAAGAGATGGAATGAGTTTGGAACTGGAATCTTCTGCAGAGCTTCTAGATTAAAGCCCAGCCCAACTGACACTTGATTTTGGTTTTGTGAGATTCTGAGCAGAGAATACAGCTAAATCCAAATGGACTTCTGACCTAGAGGATTGAGACAATAAATCTGCATTGCTATACGCCACTATATTTGTGGTAATTCATCAATAGAGAAACAATACAAATTCCATATGCTAATATGGAGTATTTCCAGTTTCTAATGTGATTATAAAGTTTCAAGGCCTTTTACCTTTTCCCTCCAAAGCAAAAAATTCTAATATAGTTTGCTTTTTCTCTTTGTTAGTTGCCAACTCCTTTTCTTTAAATATTATTTCAGGGTTCCAGGAAAGATGGAACTATAACATCTGGAGATATTACAGCTTAAAAAAACCTACAAAGAGCAGCTATTTGAAGACTCCGAAAAGTAAATCGTAACAGGTAGATTGGGGAAGATAACTAAATTTCAAAATAACACCAAAATGGTAGTGAATTTTTCATTTTTTCTGGCAATATTCTATAGTCTGGGGCAGCCAAAAACCTGAAGGTGGGCATCAGGTGTGGATAGAGGGAGTAGTCAGAAAAAGCCTCTATTCCTGGCTTCAGTAACGGGAAGGGAATTCCTAATGCCCATAGGGACTACGAAGATCCCGCATTTTTTCCTTCTTATTCTTGTACCACAGAAAATAGGAGACAATATACTTCATCCATTTTATGAAACCATTCTTACTGGCACCAAAACCAGACAAAGATAACAAAAGACAACTGCAGACTAGTATGCTGCTGCTAAGTCGCTTCAGTCATGTTCGACGCTGTGCGACCCCATAGACGGCCTCCCACCAGGCTCCCCCGTCCCTGGGATTCTCCAGGCAAGAACACTGGAGTGGGTTGCCATTTCCTTCTCCAACGCATGAAAGTGAAAAATGAAAGTGAAGTTGCTCAGTTGTATTTGACTCTTAGCGAACCCATGGACTACAGCCTACCAGGCTCCTCCGTCCATGGGATTTTCCAGGCAAGAGTACTGGAGTGGGGTGCCACTGCCCTCTCTGACAGACTAATATAGTATCCATTAATTTCCCAAAGCAATATCAAGAACAGTCCACATACATCATCATTAGGAATTAGAAAAGTACAAATAAAAATGACAATGAGACATCTATTAGAATGGTTAAAATTAAAAAAAAAAAAAAAACACTGACAGTATAAGCTGCTGGAGATGATATGGAACTGGTGGGACCCTCATACACTGCTGGCGTAATGTGAAATGATACAGGCAATTTGGAAAGATTTTAGTATTTTCGTGTGTCTGTGTGTGTGTTAGTCACTCAGTCGTGTCCACCTTTTTGTGACCCCCATGGATAGCAGCCTGCCAAGCTCCTCTGTCCATGGAATTCTCCAGGCAAGAATACTGGAGTGGGTAGCCATTCCCCTCTCCATGTAATCTTCCCGACCCTGGGATCAAACCCAGGTCTTCTGTATTGCAGGCAGATTCTTTACTGTCTGAGCCACCAGAGAAGCCCCTTCTTATATGACCCACCAATTCCATGCCTAGGTATTTATCATAGAGGAATGAAACTTATAATCACATAACTACCTGTACACATATGTTTAAAGTAGCTATTCATAATCAGCAAAATCGGAAACAACTTATATGCCCTTCAGTGGATGAATTCTTATATGGTGCATCTGTAAGATGGAACACTACTCAGCAATGAAAAGGAATATACTACTGACAGAAGCAACAAATCTCAAGGACAGCATGTGAGTTAAAGAAACTAGTGTGAAAAGGTTACATGCTGTATGATTAGATTTGTATGACATTCTCAAAAAGACAAGACAAATAAAAATCCTAAAGTGATGGAGAGCAGTAATTATCAGAGATTAGGGCTTAGGGGCAAGTGTGATTACAAAGGACTACCATGAGAATTTAAGGTGGCAGAACTGTTCTGTGTCTTGACTGTGGTAGTGGTTACATTCATCTATCCATGTATTAGAATTCACAGAACTATGTACCAATGAAGGACGGTTTAATTTTTTCTCTTTTACTTAAAAAATAAAAAAGAAACAAAATTCTTTCAATGACTTTGTCATATGCATGACAGGACAGTTTTTTCCACCCCCTTTACTTTTCACCCTCACATGTAAAGGGCTGGAATGTGTGTGCCCTTATGTCTAGGGGAAGCCCACTTTAGACCTAAGTGGTAACCAACTCTGCACTGGGCCAGTTTTTCAGGTTTCCTTTTCATTCTCCATGGCCCTTCCAACAGTGTAGCAGAACACTTACACTAACACCTTTAATGGTGAGATCAGGGTGCCCTTTCTGCAGAAGGTGAAAAAGACAGAATGCTACTCCTAAATGTTACAGAAGCCACAGGATAATTTCTAATCTTACTGACACCAAATACTGTGGCACATGAAAATTAGAGGCTTTAATTAAATAGCTAGACTAGAATCAGTTAAACTGGTAAAACTGAAAAGCACAGGTCAGTTTGGCACCATCTCAACTAGTTTAATTAGGAAAGACAATATAGTCCTTCCTAGGTCTTGGCTCATATTACAAAATAAGTTTTAGAAGAAGGTTCTTTTTTATCAGTAGAAGTCAAATGCTGATAATTCAGAAAAAGAAATGTGTATTACAAGCTAATCATATTTGTGAATTTCAACTATGAATCTATTTGAGTTACATTATCAACCTTACTCTACCAAATATGAACTTTAAAAAGTTTAAAAATTAGAAAGATCAATTTCCTGAAGCAACATCAATAACAGCTCACAATATTTATTCAGTACGAGTTTAACAGCTCAAAATGGGTTAAGCTTTTTGCACTGTGTCCTGCATCTTCTGCACTGCAGGCGGATACTTTATCACTGAGCCACCGGAGAAGCTACATACAAAGCAGTCTATACAGAAAGCACAAGACAAGTGTTCCGTTAACTTTTTGTAAGAGATGACTAGATATTTAAAAGATTTAAATAATTTCCATTTTAGACGGTTTCTGTATGTCTGTCTGCATACAGTGCAACCAACCTTTGTGCATGGTTGCCCTCCGCTGGCTCACAAAGACTCCCATTCTCAGCTCTCTAGAGCTGGAGTGTTGAGCCACATTCTTTGCAAAACACAGCCTGTTCTATGTATAAACAGAGGGACTAGGGCAGTCCCATTGGACAAGTCAGACAATACTGCAGGTCAAGAGCCCCAAAAGCAGAGCTTACAATGAGCCTATTCCTTTCCAAGTATCCGGTCCATGAAGAGATCTGTAGCATGTACCAGAATAAGAAACACCACAAATGCAACAGCACTCTTTATTGCTTGTAAAGTCCATCAACATATGTAACTCCTTCAACGAAAATCACAAGCTCACTGTAACATCTGATAATTAAACAAATGTGTACTGTTACCTCTATTTCCTAGCATAAAATTAGACTTTGACATCCTTTAACTAGTCAGGTATTTTGGGGGGTAGAAAATTACTGTCATTATTATAAATATTTGTAGTTTCATAATGGTAGGAAAACTTATTTTTACAAATGGGAAAACTATGCAAAAAAAAATCTGGTATTTTAAAAAATTGAGCAATGATTTTCTCATCTTCTTTTATATTTTTTAAATTGATGAAAAACATTAACTTCACTATTAAGATGAAAACATTAAAGAAATGAACTATAAAAGTTTTATTCAACAGACACAGTTGGAACTATATAAAACGATGATTTACAAGAACTGGAAATATAACTGCATAAAGAACCAGGCATAGATTCTTAATGTGAATTTTATTCCACATTTATCCAATTATTATTAGATTCTTGTTTTAAAGGGTTTAGAATTTTTTTTTTTTGGTAATCCTCAATGAACTTTAATAAATGGATTATTTTCAATGTTTAGATTTTAAGAATGTGTAGCAATAGTGAATTTCCCAGCTGAGTCATCCATTTCTCTGCCAGATCTAATTTCTCACCATCTCCAGAACACATTCTATATCTTTAAGTTACCAAGTAAACCCATGCCTGTCAATTATTAGACTCTAATTACCCTTCAAAACTTTCCTAAAGCTACCAGGAAACAGAATGATGGAATGATTATTGAGTTAAAAGGAGATTAGACAAATACAAATAAATTACACTTATTTTATGCTTCCATCACCCTAGGAGATGACTTAATAGGGAAAGGAAAAGAATCATATTATAATAATGAAATCAGAGAGGGAATTCAAGCCCCAGAGGTGATTCCCCTAAGTTTATGTTAACGCACACCTTGTGGGGGACCAAACATCAACTGGAAAGTTTCCTGAAAACTGTTCCAGCTATTTTCTCATTTAAAATGTTCCAACTTTACTTGACCCATTAGTCATCATATTACTTACATTTATGATGTATTTTGAAATCTATTACCCAAAACCCAATGGATTCAATATGGCTTGTTATACCCATATCATAACATTTATGAAAGAAAAAATTCTTTGTTAAGTGCTTCTTCCTTTGGAATTTTATTTGTAAAAGACAATTTTTTTTATAGACAAGTTGGGCTTGTTAGGAAAACAAGTCAGTGGCCATGGTGGCTATGTACAGACACAGGAATGACTGCCCCCCTCCACCACAGTAAATACAAATCAAAGAACAAATATTTAATCAAACTTGACTTTATGTGTTATTGTAACTCTAAATATTTTTTATTATTAGGTCATGGTTCATAGTACCCTTCTTTTTCTTATTCAGCAATTCAAGTTCAGATTTTTGTTACAGTGTTCAAGTAAAGGTATTCATGATGATAACGGACAATGGAGACTGAGTATTCACAGGTGTGAGAGCCAGAAAACTTGGAAAGCTGCCCTTGACAACAAGATCAACATGTTTTCATTGAAGGTGTGAAGTGTAAATATCTCAGTGGTGGCAGACGTAAGTGTGTTAGTTAACAGTGGTACACCAAATGGAACAGGTTGTAGGCTGACCCATGCACCACTAAGGAGGCTCAGAGACATGACTGACACATGCCCTTGGGTCAGTCAGCAGCAGCTCATTGTGTTTATCACTGCGAACTGGGCATCATTTTTACTAGCATAATTGCTCATGTACATATTCTTATCATCAAGCATTGACTTTTTTTTGACTATACTGTCCTACCCCCAAAATCACAACACAAAAGTTCTGATTAAAGGGTAAATGAATGGGTTTTCTAAAATGAATTTATCAAACTGAGCTCATCTTAATGAGCTTTTCTCCATCTAAGTAGCTATCATAGAACACTAAGTACATTCCATTACTCTAATTATTGTGGCAGTGTTTTTGGTACTCATTTCCTTTTCTTTTCTTCTTGTTTTCAATGATGGCATATACTCATCCTTGGAGACAGCATATCTGATTTTTACAAACAGCCAAATGTTTTGAGACAAGGAAGCAAGGATTCCAGACTGAGGAAAGATTAAAAACATAGAGAATCCAATTTATAGAGACTACAACTGCCAATGAGGAGACAATTTGAGCATTATTAAAAATAATGAATGCAGAGTAACAGCAAATAACAACTATTGATAAATGGCCAACAAAGGAATAGTTAGAAAATTAACTCATTTCTCCCAGTTTTATTGATACATGATTGACAAATAAAATTGTAAGATATTTAATCTGTACACTATGATGACTGATATACACTATACACTGCAAAAAAGTTCCTCCCCGTCTGGAAAACCAAATTTATTTTTTTAATGGGTAGATAAAGGGAAATAAGTAAGCATTTATCTTACCTTTCTTAGGTAAACAATTCTACTAAGAAATTGAATTAAATGTTACTGTTTGTAACCTCCAATGACTTTACATATTTAGCGTCAATAACTATTAACATCACAAGAAGAACCTTTAGACATTACGTGCCTCCTGATGGAAAAATATAAAACCTTTTATAAAACAGTCTTGCTAAAAATAAATAAAATAACCTGAATCAGACTGAGCCATCTACGAGTTTATATGCAGGAAATACACAGAATAGGGACAGACAAGATTCAAACTATGTAAAATTTACATGATAACTGACCTGGTTTCTTTAATATATCTGAATCATGCTCCCTGACTTCGGACTATAGTACAAAGCTACAGTAATCAAAACAGTACGGTACTGACACAAAAAGAGACACATAGATCAATGGAAAAGAATAGAAAGCTCAGAAGTAAACCTATGCATTTATGGTCAATCTAAGATAAAGGAGGTAAGAACATATACTATGGAGAAAAGACAGTCTGGGAAAAGTGCACAGCTATGTAAAAGAATGAAATTAGAACACTTTCTAACAATATATATAAAAATAAACTCAAAATGGATTCAGTTCAGTTCAGTCGCTCAGTCGTGTCTGATTCTTTGTGACCCCGTGAATTGCAGCATGCCAGGCCTGCCCATCCATCACCAACTCCCGGAGTTCACTCAGACTCATGTCCATTGAGTTGGTGATGCCATCCAGTCATCTCATCCTCTGTCGTCCCTTTCTCCTCCTGCCCCCAATCCTTCCCAGCATCAGTCTTTTCCAATGAGTCAACTCTTCACATGAGGTGGCAAAAGTATTGGAGTTTTAGCATCAGTCCTTCCAAAGAACACCCAGGACTGATCTCCTTTAGAATGGACTGGTTGGATCTCCTTGCAGTCCAAGGGACTCTCAAGAGTCTTCGCCAACACCACAGTTCAAAAGCATCAATTCTTCGGTGCTCAGCTTTCTTCACAGTCCAACTCTCACATCCACACATGACTACTGGAAAAACCATAGCCTTGACTAGATAGACCTTTGTTGGTAAAGCAATGTCTCTGCTTTTGAATATACTCTCTAGGTTGGTCATAACTTTCTTTCCAAGGAGTAAGCGTTTTTAAATTTCATGGCTGCAATCACCATCTGCAGTGATTTGGGAGCCCCCAAAAATGAAGTCTGACATTGTTCCCCACTTAGTTCCCATGAAGTGATAGGACCAGATGCCATGATCTTAGTTTTCTGAATGTTAAGCTTTAAGACAACTTTTTCACTCTCCTCTCTCGCTTTCATCAAGAGGCTTTTTGGTTCCTCTTCACTTTCTTCACTTCTTTCTGCACTTCTGCACTTCACTTTCTTCACTTTCTGCTGTCATCTGCATATCTGAGGTTACTGATATTTCTCCCGGCAATCTTGATTCCAGCTTATGCTTTCTCCAGCCCAGTGTTTCTCATGATGTACTCTGCATAGAAGTTAAATAAGCAGGGTGACAATATACAGCCTTGACGTACTCCTTTTCCTATTTGGAACCAGTCTGTTGTTCCATGTCCAGTTCTAACTGTTGCTTCCTGACCTGCATACAGGTTTCTCAAGAGGCAGGTCAGGTGGTCTGGTATTCCCATCTCTTTCAGAATTTTCCACAGTTTATTATGATCCACACAGTCAAAGGCTTTGGCATAGTCAATAAACCAGAAATAGATGTTTTTCTGGAACTCTCTTGCTTTTTCCATGATCCAGCGGATGTTGGCAATTTGATCTCTGGTTCCTCTGCCTTTTCTAAAACCAGCTTGAACATCTGGAAGTTCATGGTTCATGTATTGCTGACGCCTTGCTTGGAGAAGTTTGAGCATTACTTTACTTGTGTGTGAGATGAGTGCAATTGTGCAGTAGTTTGAGCATTCTTTGGCATTGCCTCTCTTTGGGAATGGAATGAAAACCGACCTTTTCCAGTCCTGTGGCCACTGCTGAGTTTTCCAAATTTGCTGGCATATTGAGTGCAGCACTTTCACAGCATCATCGTTCAGGATTTGAAATAGCTCAACTGGAATTAAAGACCTAAATATGATACTGGGCAGTATAAAACTCTTAGAGGGAAACATAGCCAGAACACTCTTTTACATAAATAACAGCAATATTTTTTTGGATCTGTTTCCAAGAAAAACAGAAACAAAGGCAAAAATTAACAAATGGGACCTAGTTAACTTAAAAGCTTTTGCACATGAAAGGAAAGGATAAACAAAACAAAACAACCTACGAATGGCAGAAAATATTTGCAAATGAAGTAATCAATAAGGGTGTAACTTCCAAAACATACAAACAACTCATACGACCCATGTTGAAAAAACAAGCAACCCAATCAAAAAATAGGAATACCTAAATAGACATTTCTCCAAAGAAGACAGATGGCTGGTAAGTACATGAAAAGATGCTCAATATTGCTAATTATTAGAGAAATGTAAAGCAAAAACTACAACAGACACCACCTCACACCACTCAGTATGGTCATCACCAAAAAGTCTAGAGAGGGTGTGGAGAAAGGGGGACCTTCTGACATTGTTGGTAGAAAGGTAAACTGGTGTAGACACTATGGAGAAGAGGATGGAGGCTCCTTAAAAAACTAAAAATAGTTACCATATGATCCAGCAATCCCATATCTGGAAAAGATGAAAATTCTAATTCAAAAAGATACATGCACCCATAGCAGCACTATTTACAATAACCATAACATAAAGCAAACTAAATGTCCATTAACAGATGGATAAAGAAGATGTGATACAGGTATATAGTGGAATATTATTCAGCCATAAAATGAATGAAATAATGCTATTAGCAGCAACATGGATAGACCCAGAGATGATCATACTAAGTGAAGTCACACAGATACCATATGATATCACTTATATGTGGAATCTAAAAAAATGATGCAAATGAATTTATTTACAAAACAGAAATAGACTCACAGACACAGAAAACAAACTTAATTACCAAAGGGGAAATTAGTCGGGGGGATAAATGGGTAATTTGGTTTAAATGATACACACTACACACATTATATAAAATAGATAAACAAGGACATATTGTATAGCACAGGGTACTATATTCAGTATCTTGTAACAACCTATAATGAAAAGAATCTGAAAAAGAATATATTAAAAATATACAGAGTTGAATCACTTTGCTGTATATCTGAATCACTGTAAATTAACTATACTTTAGAAAAAAAAAATAAATTGCAAAAAATGAAAAAAGAGAGGGGGAAACCTATTGATTTTGAAAGAAATTTCTTTTTTACAAAAGAAATTCGAAAGGCATAACCAGTAGTGATGAGTAGATCTTATCTGGCTCTAGGTTAAGAAAACAAACAAACAATAACCATACATGTCTACAAACACTGACACACACTACGACATTCATGAGATAATTAGAAATTTGAATACTGACTAGATATTAGATGACAGATGATGCTGAAGAATTATTCTCTCTAGGTTTGATAATAATACTGTGGTTATGGTTTTAAAAGTTCTTACCTTTATAGATACAAATTGAAATATTATAGGTGATATAATATGATGCATGGGATTTGCTTCAAAATAATACAGAAGGTGAGGATATGGATAAGGTTATATAAGAAAAAATATATTGGCCATAAGTTGACAATTGTAGGCCATAAGTTGACAATTGTAAAATATAGAGTTTCTATATTCTATTCAGTCTACTTTAACATTTTTTTTATTTTTTAAGCTTTATATTTTGTATTGGAGTATAGCTGACTAACAATGTTGTGACAGTTTTAGGTGAACAGCAAAAGAACTCAGTTATACACATGTATCCATTTTCCCCAAAACTCCCCCCCAATCCACGCTGTATTGTATATATTTTCCATAATAAATAGTTTTTTAAAAGGCAAAGAGATGAGAACGAGTACAGCATAAGAAGAAGTCATTTTGGAGGATGATTTCAAACCATTTGCCTCCAAACTCCTCTCTTCAGGGTCAATCAGTGACTCTGCGTCCAGTTTCAAGGAGAACGAGAAACTCATTCAATTTCTCTTGGTTTCCTACTACCAAACTGAAAAAATACTTTCATATGTCATTTTCCTTTGCTTCCTTAATTTGTTAAGGCAACACTGGTTCTTTCACATGTATGTTGGATTCTTCTTCACTTTGTCTAAGGAACCCACCTTTATCTTTTCTCTTTTTATTTTATCCAGTTCTTCTCTCAACTGGATTCTTCTGGTTGATCTTTAAACATGAGAAAATTCAGGTCTCTTTCATTATAAAAATAGAGTCTAAAACCACAATACAAAATGCCCTTTCATTTATAATAACTATAAATGGAGTACAACCTTTAAAAACTGTGAATCACTATATTGCCACTATATTGTACATCTGTAACTTATATAATATTGTGTATCAACTATACTTCAATTTAGAAAAATGGAAGAAAAAAACAAAACAAAACACTACTTCATATTCTTCTTCTTCACAAACAAACTTCTTGGAAGAGTTATACTCTCTGCTTTCGTTTATTTTCCTCCTGCTTACTCCTCAATGCACTGTAGACTACAGTCAATCCAGGTTAACCCAATAGGGTGAGGGGGTAACATTTTTAGCCACGGTGTCTATAAATCCATTAGCTATTTTAAATTTTTCATTTTTCTGTAGCTTGTATCACTACCTGACACTGTCCACATTTTTCTCTTGGTTTCTTTGACATAGCACTCTCCAGATTTTCC